>NW_020450871.1:7551284-7618925 GCF_003343035.1 Apteryx rowi | reverse complement strand
TGAAGTCCCCCATGAGAACCAGGGCCTGGGATTGTGAGGCTACTTCCAGCTGTCTGTAGAAGGCCTCATCGACTTCCTCTTCCTGATCAGGTGGCCTGTAGTAAACACCCACAACAGTGTCACCTCTATTAGCCTGCCCTTTGATCCTTACCCATAAGCTCTCGACTCGCTCTTCATCCACCCCTAGGCACAGCTCAATACATTCCAGTTGCTCTCTCACATAAAGAGTCTTGTATTCTGTTGATCTGCAAAGCTAATATGGGCAAATCTGTGAGTGAAATAGCCTCACCTCTATGTCCCGGTACGTGAAGTGGGGGAAAATACAACTGAATCTAAGGTGCATTGGTGGGAAGCGCTCAATATGAGCTATGTGAGATTATGTCTGGTGGTGTATGGGCAAATACATCAAAGACCAACAAAATTATGAATGTCAAAAAAAATGGAATAGTCAAACGCTAGAGACAGATAGACTTTGGATTTATCAGGAACCAATATATTTAACAGCTGCACGTCTCTAAGAAATTGGGAGATATCTGGAGAAAAAGTGTCACATGAGTATTTCTTTCTTCACAAGTCACTCAGAGGACCAGAGCGTTCAATTAGCTCTGCATTTGTATTTTCCCTTTTATGGCAAGTTTAACAAGAGTGCCAAAGCCACACTTCACAGCTGGGGGTAGAGTGCTGTGTTGTGCATGCCTGGACACACAGAGGGGCACCATCATTACGAAGGTTATAAATGCATCTTAGCTTGACAGCCCCAGCCTCACGGCTCGGTTGTAGAAGGGTCTGGGGAAAGTGATCCTACATGCTGGCCTGGTGCAAGCCGGCAGAGGAGTTTGCAATGTGCAAAGTAGCCCTTGCTCTCAAAAGAAGAGGGTCTCTTTAAAGAAAAAGGAGGAAGTCAGTGCACTTTAAGCTCCAAGGGTTGCTTTGCTGCTGAAGTTTGCAGCGCCGAATTGCCATGGACAGCAGGGACCTGCGGGCTGGGCATCCTCCTCTCCCTGCCGAAACCCTGCAGTCGGCATGTGCAGCCGCTTGACCCTGGTGCGCTGCAGAGAGAGGGGCTAGTGCCACCTTGTGGCACATGTCCCCTTTGACACTGGGGACAACATATATCTTCAAGAGTGAAATTAAACTGCTGCATCCTGGAGAATATACAATCACATTGTGTTTAACCTCTGAGATACCGAGATCGCAGGTTGGCCAGGTAAAATTCGCCCTGTTCTAGGAATGGGTGCAAAGACCTTCCCATCCTGACTTCTTTGCAGCAAGGCCCAGATGCTTCCTCGCCTTGTCTGTGTCTGATCTTTGGGTGCTTATCACAGGGAAGCTGTTCTCCAGTCTCCACTCATGCACTGTCTGTGTTTAGCTAGAAAAAGAGGGGACAGGAGGGAAGGGGTGGTTCAGTGTCACATGTGCTAAGATAGGGCTGATGGCATTGGGAGTCAGAGCGGGGGACACTTCTCCCTGCACACAGAAATCAGGTCTGCTTATGATACCGACTTTGCTCCAGAGTAGCTGCAGCCTGATGATCACTCTGGGAGGAAGGCAGCAGGGTGTCTGCCCAGGTAGCACGTTGTAGATTGATGCTGAGTAGCAGGAGGGATTTGGGTGAAGTCAGTGTCTAAACAGGGTCTGGAGCTGTTGGCCAGGGGTGTGTTGCGGCACGCTCTGTCCTGTGACATCCACTTGTTCCCAAAAGTACTCCTGGTCTTTCAGTAGGTGGGACTGGCAGATCCATTCCCCCCTCTCTATCCCCAAACACATGCTGGGAACGCCCTGGTGTTTATTCTTGCTGTGGTGTGATACTGAGGTGTGGTGATGCTTGTCCTAAAGAGGAGGTAATGCGGAGACAGCAGATCTAGAGTGAAGGAAGGGGAAGGGGAGTTAGAAGGGGGTGGCTGGAAGCTGGGGCAGGGCTATGTTTTCTGCCTTGGTCAGGTCACTATTAAGCTGAGTGCAGAAGTGCACAAACATATCTAGCCAGTTCACACGGCCTCCTCATGCTCGCCACATGCCAATTTTATGTGAGCACTAAGTCCTTGTAGTCTGCATACACTGCAAGATGAATTTGCCATTCTTGGATAGTAACAGTGTTTCAAGACGACAATGGGA
Organism: Apteryx rowi; assembly: GCF_003343035.1. NCBI lineage: Eukaryota > Metazoa > Chordata > Aves > Apterygiformes > Apterygidae > Apteryx > Apteryx rowi. Next base: position 7,616,810 of record NW_020450871.1, on the reverse strand, counting down.
AAAGCATGAAAATATGAAAATATATCCAACTAAAGAATTTTATATGCAAATTCACTTTACAGTGCTTGCTTCTGTCACTAGCCAGCCCCTTGCAAAACATGTGTGGCTCCTGTCGCCAGAAAACGTTGTTGAGATTAGGTGGGCTAGAGCCATGAACAGCCTCTCAAAGCACTGATCAAATCCAGCTGTCAACAGAGAGCCAAAAAGCAGCCAGGAGTTGATCTCTGAGCTGATAATCCTGCACTGGTTGGCCAGGACATTCATCTTTCAGATCCAACTTCCTTCTCTTATCCAAAGACTGAAATTGCCATCTTGTATCTCAAGGCTATGAAATGAAACAATTCCTTTTCAGGTCACGTGCACCCCTGAAAAGCAGAGATTGGGTTGATTTTTCAGAAACCCAGGGGAGCCCTCTAATGAATGCACCATTAAGTGACCAGTTCCCCTAATTAATGCTGACAGTAAAATTTGATCCCCTCTCCATATAGAAAATGTGATGCCAAGATTAATTCACCCTAAATTAGTTGAAATTACCTAGATGTATGTGTAGTAGCACTTTGGAATATTAAGAACATTTTGGCTTAGTTTATTTTCACATGAAAATGTTCCCAGTAGATGCATTCTCATTACATTCAGAAAAAAAAGTTTTGAATACTGTATCCCTCTTAAGCAAATGTCATGTAAAATTATCCTTAATATCTTGGGCTGAAGTGCCATCCTGGATGGCAGAGCCCTAGTAGCAGTGATGCTTTTACTGTACTTTCTGGGGGCCGGTGAAAGAAGCTCGCAAGGCAACCAGGCTCCTTTCTTCTGTTGTTTTGCATCTGGCCTTTGAACTCCAACTTGTAGCACCACATGAGACCAGCGGAAAATATCTACTCAGATGGGTATAAAGCAGTAACTTATGTCTAAGGCAACCTTTGTCACATACTGCAGCTTTCAGGAGAACCAGACTGCCTGATCTTAGCTTGTGTCTTGTACCTCGCCCTTACAGCAGCAGCAGTGGGCCATAGCTCACATCTTGGTGGCGCTGAGGTTTCCCTCTGCCTCCTGTTTTTCAGGATTTGGCCCCACACCTGCACAGGCACAGGGAAACACTGAGCTCCAGTGGGTCTCCATGCAGGGGCCTGCTCACGCAGAAGCCCCAAATCGGCAGGACTCTTCCTTGCGCACCCTGGTGCTCTGTGCAGACTTTTTAATGATTGGGATCTTGGCTAATTCATAAAGGACTGATGCTGTTTACAGTTCTGGAGCAACTGTGTCGTTATTCACATGGTTCTGCTGCTGCAGTCATCCGAGCAGATGACTCCGTTTGTCACATGCAGCCTCCCACGGCAGGGCCCATCGGATGCTCTCATCTCCGCTGGTGGTGGCACCATGAACTCATTTCCTTTCTTCCCGGCACGCCCACACGGGCCCCAAAATTCCTGCCCTGCAGCACCTGTTAAAGATGTTAAACCTCTGATTCAGGGAAGTCTGACAGCTAAATTGCATTCTGCAGGTTTTTAAGTCCGTAGTTATTTTTTGTGTCTGATCTCATTTCTGGATGCTCCTGAGCTGCAACAGTGCTGGAGGACTGTGAGCACTGGCTGAGGAAACCTGGCTGAGCTACAGTGATGGGAGATGATCCCTCTCTCCTCCTCTGGAGAAAATGGGATGAAACCAGACCACCTAAGTCAAGTTAAAGTCAGTCCATGCTCACCCGGTATCGAGCAGGAACCTCTCTCTCCACAGCTACCCTCTCAAGAGCAAGAAGTCCCCATTACCACGGCTGCTGAAGCGCAGTTTTGCTACCTTGCTTGCGCTCTGCTTTCCCCACAGTGACAGTGTGCAAACGCTCCCCACCAAGGGCATCTGCAGAGCAGCCCCGCTGAGAGCTGGTCCCAAAGAGAAGCCGATTTGCCGGGCGGGTGCAGGTGAAGCATTGCTTCGCAGTGTCCTGAGCCAGGCCTGGTGGCACTAGGTGGCACCATTGAACTGGGAGCAAGAGGAGGGATGAGCTGGGCTCAGGAACAGGCCAAGGGAGCAAGCAGCTGCCTCCTCAGAGACCCAGGAACAGGGAGCGCTTGGTGAGGCCACCCTTCTCCTCTGCCACCACTTTAGTCCATGTTTCTTTCCCAGCAGTGAGGGTACCGGTTTGAGGAGGAGACCTCTCGTGCCCAGGATAACTAACGGGGCACCAGAGCCACGCTCACCTCTGCCACCCTGTGCCGCGCTGCCCTTGGGAAGTCCCCTCTCTGCTCTTCCCACGGGGGCTCCCGGCTCCCGGCGAGGCTGCGGGAGCTGCACCGCAACCTGAGCAAGCAGGCAAACGCGTACATGACGGCCGAATACTGCTACCTCCTCTCTCGTCCCTCACCAACACCCCAGCATCCCCGGCTGCGTAATTGGCTCTTCTGAAGCAACCTGTGCCGGTGGGGGGAGAGGTTTTCCTTGTACCTTTCTTACTTTATCCTCTTCCTGCTTCTGGCCTTTTATCACGTTCTTATCTTATAGCATTAGAAGCACTTTGCTATAAATTGTGTTTAAATTGGCTTTACTCAAAGCCAATGCGTATCCAGGGAACTTGCTATGGACATATGTGCAATAATACAAGCAATATTAGCAGTAAGAGCTGCTCCAGAAAGTATTTTTCCCTACAAGATGTTTTTATTAAAATATAATTTTAATCAAAGCATCAGCTGGAACATCTAGTTTTTTGAAATTGGAAACCAATACATTTTTTGGTTATTTTGGCTGTAAATATTCAACATCATACTTTTTCCCTGTAGAAACCAAGTGTAAAATAATGGAAATATAGTGTTGGGGTATGAAGAGATAATAGATTACGCACAGAACATTCAACAGTAATTATCAAGACTAATGAAAATAAGAAGTTGTTATAACTGAATAGGAATTGATTAGAATTTGCTGCTATATTATGAGGACAGACATACTTAAAACTTTCTTTTGTCATAAGAAAAATAATTGAATATAAGTTGCATTATGCTTCTGCTGCAAAGAGGTGGGGAAAAGTAGTATTGGCAGGACGGTGGACTTTGGCAGGGGTCACTGGGCCAGTACTGGCTTTCTCTCATGCACGAAACTGTAAGGAAGCGCTCCGGCCAGGCCCTGGCGGTAACACACGTCATGCGGCAGAGACGTGGGGCTTGGGCAGGAGCGAGAGCAGCTGCCTCGGCTCTCCGCTCCCTCTGCTGCTCCGCGTCCTCTCGCCGGCGGCTGTGGACACCGCGGAGCGTGCCCTTGCTCGCGCAGCGGCGGAGCGGCCCTGCCGGGGCGAGCAGGGGCAGCGGGGCCACGGAGAGCTTTGCAAGGGGCTGCGGCAGCAGCTGGGCACAGCTGCCTGCGCGCCGGGACTCCCTTCCCAGCTGCCACGTGCCTTGCAGCGAGCAGCGGGGGCAGGAGGTAGCACCTCCAGGGCGGCAGCGAGGGCTCCGTCCTCCTCGCGTCCACCCCGCCGCCATCCGTCTGTCCGCAGCACCCCGGTGCCCACCGGGTCCCCCTCGCTGCGCTATGGTGATCGTGAGCAACCCGAGCAGCGCGGCGCTCTGCGACCTGGTGCTACAGGGCGGTCGGGCTCCGGTGTTCAGTGGATGTCAGTGCCGTCGGACTAGTTGCCATTCCTTCGGGAAGCACGCGCAGCCCGCAGCGAGTGCTGGAGGCCGCCGCGAGCTGGCTGCGGCCGCAACACGCGCATCGCGGAGAGGCCTTGCGGCTCCGCGCGTTGCTGATGAGCACCGTTATTTGGGAGTCAGCTGCAGTTTCTTTATGCTTCTGTGCAAATACTTGTCTTAAAAAAGAAAAAAGCTGCTCTTCAGTGCTGACTCATCAAAGACTGTGCTGATGCAGAGCCTGTCAGCTGGTGGGGCTCCGTGTCCTCTCATTCCTGCTGGTGGAAATGGAGAACAGCTTTCTAGGCCTGGAGAAAATCCCACCTAGGAGAGGTGGGACAGCATGCATCCTGTGCAGGGGCTAACAGCCACGGAAACAGCCAGTGAGTCTGTCCTGCTCTACTGTGCTCGCACTGATGATTGAGAGTGCACGTGGGGCTGACACAAAGATATGTGGTGGCCTCTAAGCTAGCGAGAAGTGTGCCGGTGCCTCAGGATTGCAGAGGAAGCTCTACCTTGATAACCCAGGTGGAAATGATCTGCAAAGCTGAGAGCCAAGCTTTTCCAAAAGTATGAGTTTGTCTGTCAATGTTCTGGTCTGGATCAGAATCAAATTTCTGAGCAAACTGCTGTGCTCCAGCGAGTATTGCAGTCAGATTTACACGGTGCGCTCCACCAAGCAGAACGTGGCGTCTGATAAAAGTGCTGGCGTCCAGTGTCACAGGCCCTGTTAGACTGTCTCAGCTGAGAACGGTTCTCTCGTGGTGGAGGTTCAGGGTTTCTAAACCGTGCTGCGGCTGCTCGTTGCTCTTGGCTTCCGTGTGGTAGGAAGGACTCCAGTGATGGGGCCTTGCTGAGTCCCCGTGACAGTGAGGCGATGGCATGTGTAGGTATTTCCCTGATGGATCCAGAAAGCTACATTTGTGTCTAGCTGCCCACAGATACTCCCTGCGGCAGGGCTGACTGGTCCTAAAGCTAGGAAACCGAAGGTGACCTGAAGTAAAGCTCTCTCTATCTCTCCCGTAGAAGCTGTTGGCTGCTGTCTGAGCTGCGCCTTCGCTGGACCGGTCCCAGAGCTGCCCAGGGCAGACCTTGGATTGACTCAGAGAATGCAATATAAAAAAACCTATAGTTACTGATGATACATTACTTTAAGCTTAAGTTATTATTATATTTTATATAAATACATTATCTTATTACACATTATGATATTATAAGTATATATTAATAATATACTAGAATTATATGCTTAGGTAAGGTTTTTTCAATAGAGGGAGAAGCTCGAATCCAAGGTAAATCACACCGAGCTCTTCCCTCCCTCCCTGCCTGCTGCCTGCCCCTGTCTGCTGCGGCGCTGACCCCAGCCTTGTCTGACACCTCTCCTGATTCTCTTCCTGGGAACTGCACCAACTGCAGCACAGTGCAAGAGGAATCATTTCCCCCCAAGTGTGAAACATGTCAGTGATTTAGAGAGTTGCTGCTGTTGATGTCTGTGCATGATTATTTACGTTAAAATGTGTTAAGCATTTTGACTTTTAATTCAGAAAATGTCTGACTGAGAATGATAATAGATGAGTAAGTGTAAGTTTTTGGTGGTTTGTAGTTAAAGATGTCGAGTGACAAGACTCGGCATCAGGAGTTTTTAAACAAAACTTACACTATATCTTTCTTTTTAATGACATAAAGCATCAGTTAATGCATTGACTAGTCTGCCATATAGGGTATCAGGACCATGATTAGACAATTTCTCAGACTTCACCCGTCAGCAGAAAGATATGCTCTCGGCATCTCTTCCCAAATAGTTCATTGAGAGACTTCATTTCAGGGAGAGGCAGATAAAGTTTTCACTGATTAGAGGAGGGGGACTTGAGAAACCAAATGGTAGGAGTGATAAAAAGTGGTGCGTGATGGTGGGGAAAATGTTAAAAGCTGCCAGAAACAGAGCTAGAGACCCAGGTGGGGATGGAGAGAATCTGAAGCAAGTTAAAAAAAAAAATGGCACAGTACATTTATCCTTTCTTCCTATTTTACTTTTTGCCTAACACAGAATTGATTAGACAGGCTGACCTATCCTTGTACCAAAAGGTATTTAATCACCTTGAAAGTGCAGAAGAGGCAATGAAATTTGAACTCTGCTCATTTGTGCTTATTGGCAGCAGTATTTAATGCTGCCTGGTGTCAATGACGTTGGCTAGTGAGCCTCGTAATCTGTTATCATAATGCTTCTTCCTATAGCTTTCACTTTCTAGATGAATTTCTGCTACCTGATTGTTGCCTCCTTGTCCGAGCTTTCCTGGCTGCTGTGCAGTTCCTCTTTTCTCTGCAAATGTATTTCTAGGTATAATCCTTAGCTTCAGAGTAACCAGGTATTCAAATGAGACTCAGAGGAATGAGGCTGTCACTTAGGATTGCTCTCTTGTCACTGTGTTTTCTGAGAAGTCATGGCAGGGGATGAGCTGAGCAGAGGACAGACCAGAAGCCTGTCCTCTTCCATACAGGTATCCGTGCTGCATGTGCTGCTTTGGTTTCCAAGCCTTCCAGGCACTCAGTGTGAAACACAGCTAACATCAGTCATTGCCTGGTTTTCTGTCTTCGCTTCTTGGGAGACGCACGGGCAGTGTGTGAGTGCCTTGCAGTGGTAAATTGCTATTGGTTTTTAATGCACGTGTTGTTATTTATTAGCAAAGGCGAAGCTCAGAAGAGCACCTGACTCCTTGGTTCCCTTTCAGTGAAAAGCTTTCTGCCAGTGCCGTAGACCAAAGGAGCATATGTCTCTATCTCAGTCTCTGTTCCGGAGCTGGAGGTGAGCTTTACTAGGCCACGGAGCGCATGAAAGATACAGCTCTTGAACCGAGTCCTTAGGAAGCCAGTGTACACAGTGGTGGACACCGTGTGCTTGTGTTGCTAGAGAGTTGCACTGCAGCATTCTGCACTAAAAAGGCTTTAGTTAAATGAGCTGATACTGAGATACCTGGGAACTTGCTTGAGGACGGCAGGTTTGACAGCGGATGGTAGTTTACCAAAACCAAGGAAGCACCAAGCACTTGTCACACAGTGGCAACGGAGGCTTCCACGGAGAGCACAGACAGATCGGCTTCTGCGCGGGGCCCTGGAGTCGGCGTCTGGCAGCTGCATTAGCCTCAGCAGGACGTTGCGCAGCAAGTATGTCTCAATGTGTCAGGGTTAAGAAAAAAAGGAATAATGGTCTTGTCAAGACCACTGACTCGGAAATATTCAATCTTCCTCCACTTAGGTTCTTTGCTGCACTGAAATAGGTAGTTTGGCAGCCGCCTTAATCTACCCAGAAACAATCTGAGTCACTGAAAGCCTCTCCAATCTCATTTTAAGTAAATGTTCCCCATTCTCTGCATTAAGATGCTGACCCATTTTTACCTCCTTCCCTTTTGAATAGGGTCTGTTTTCAGATCAGAAGGATGAGAAATGGGTGAAAAGAGCTTAGTAAATGTAAATGCTGTACTAATAGCTCATGAAGCTGGTCTGAACTAAAACAAGGTTCAGTGCTAGGCATGTGAGACAGGCTGCCCATGTTGGGGAGGACAGTAGTCCATCAAGAGGTTGCACCTAATTCATTTTTTTCTCAAGGTTGGCAGAAGAAGTCTTTTTAATCTAGCTTGGTTAGGCTTTCCATAGTTATAATGCACACCAATTTGCTACATATTGTTGCATGTTGTACAATCCATCTAATATTGCAGTATTGCCTTCTGATTTTTTTTCATGGAGATATTCTTTATAGGATGTTGCAGTGCAAGTGATTTGATTGTGCTTTTTAAAATTCTACCCTGGCCTTCTACCCAGAACTCAGTAGAAGCTTTGCTGTTGCCCTGGGCTAACTTATAGCTACAAGAAATATTTCAGATGAGAGCAGTTCTTGCTACTGCTGGGTTTGGTCCTAGTACAGAGAGTGCCTGCCTCAAGTGTCTATATTCTTGTCCTGTTGTGATGCTGGGTCAGATAATTAGCAAGTGCAAACTGGCTTCTCAACCTAGACGTCTGTGTAGCTATGCTAACTTGCTCTGTTTCCACAAATCTGAGGCAGAATGTGATGCTACAAGTTACCCTGCACTGCCGTGAAATGCTTCCAGAGAAGGAATAATGGCTACGGCAGCTAGCAGGGCCTTCCCTTAGAATACCTAGCAAGAGTGTTTTCTTCAAGCTTAATTCAAGTAGGTGTTTTATTCAGGGCTGGTAATGAACTATACATTTACCTAAAGAAGGCAATGACTAGAAGAAGGGTGAGGTAGGGAAGGAAATGCCTAGAGGGAAGAAGGCAAAGGACCCTGTTGAAGAGATGGTGTTCTGGAGGGCAGTCACTGGCAGAAATCATTAAGGGCTGATCTTCGTGATGTTAAATCATTCATTAATGAAGCTGGCACAATATGTTATGCTAATGAAGTTTGCTGATAGAACAAGAGAGGAAGGCATTGTCATTACAAAGGGGGTTGGGATATCTCACCAGAAGGATTGGATGCCCTTGGGGCCTGGAGTGATAAAAATGAGGTAAGATTTTATCAGTGCAAGGTTCTGCACTGAGATAAAATAGCAAGCAATTCTGCTGGCAGCTGGGAGAGCAGTGGTTCGAACCAGGGGAGAAAGGCAAAGAGCTGGCTGCGTTAGTGGCAGGGTGGCGTGAGCGGTGGCGAGAGGGGCCGGGGTCTTTGGGTCTGAGGTGAGGTGTTGCTGCTGACGGAGGGAGTTGTCACTCTGGGTGCGGAGCACTGCACACAGTTTGGGGCACCCTGTCCTCGAAACAGCCACTCAAATGGAGCAGAAAAGGGCTTCTAGGCTATGAGGGAAGTAGAGACTCATCATACCAGAGGAGACTGTAAGGGTTTGTTTCCTGAATCTCAGAAAACAAGGCCTGAGAAGAGAATTTCTTTACAGTTGTATGAGGTGAAGCGGGGTAAGCACCAGGCTGAGAAGAAGTGAGCCTACGCCGGGTAAAGCACTGCTGCACAGGGATCTGGGCTTACGCTGCTCTGCAGCTTCGGAGGAGCGAGCAGGGATGCTCGGAGCGGGCTTGGGTATCTCTGCACACTGCTGCCTTGTGCCGGGCAGACAAGGCGTGTGCGACTGGTAAAGGGCTGTGCTGACAGGTGAACAAATGGTATGAGCTGACGGCAAATACCTGTGAGTGGGAAATGGGAAGGTTGTTGCTGAATACCCAGATCTGTGAGTCACTGGAACAGCTTCTCAGGAATAGCTAGAAGCAAAAACCTAACAAATGTTATGAGGGAGCACGATCAGGTTATGAAGGGGATTGCGCGAGCCCACAGTAACAGGAGACTAATGACTCAGGAGCGCCTGCTTCCCGATCCCACCTTCGCGTTGCTCCTCTGCTGGCTTCTAGGGCAAGGGGACTACTCCCTGCCTGCACTGCCATGCGCTGGGCTCCTGCCGCAGACACGTCGAAGACAGTAGGTGACTTAGGTCTAGGAACAGAGTCTGAGAGCCCCTTACTCTGAGCTCTCCAGGCCCGGTTTAGCTTGACTAAGCAAAGCAGCAGTGCGACTTTCCCAACATTTGCTTCTCTGGTCAGTCGACAATGGAAGAGCTGAAAGAGGAGCTGGTTCTGAGCGGGCAGATGGACACATGGCACTGAGGAGCTGGAGGACCAAATGGGATATGGGATTTTGGGGGTTGGTGCGCCCAGGTGGAAGGCAAAGGGAAGGTGGTCTACGCAGCCGCTCTCCACATTGCTGAGATATGGAGATATGTATTCAGCAGCTTTCACAATAAAGTACAAGTTTCCTCCTTCAGGCATCCACCTCCCTCTGCAGCATGTAAGCTGCCCTTTAGGTGGATAACTAATAAAAATTGAATGGGCTTTCTGTTTTGACCTATATATCTAAGGATCTCTGGTGTTCTGGTCCTGATGCCTTGGCCTAGCTGCAAGGTGCATGGACCCTGCTGGACCATGTACCCAGCTATTCTGCAGTTTGCACTGAAGGATGCTGATTTCCTCACACTCCGCTCACTCCTCTTCCTCTTCCTCTTCCAGGGTGCGACAGGCCTGAGACACCCACTCGTTCCTGTGGACTGTGCTATCGTAAATCCTACTCTCTCAGTCTCAGCTATCTGCATCCCAGATTGCAGCTTACAGGACATTTAACGCACATGTTGCCAGGCTCCTGAAGGGCTTTTGGCAGTGGTGCTGGAGCTCTGAGAGGAGCTGTGTTACTGCTGTCGTGGCGCTGGGGAGAGTCTGCCTGTCTAGCCTGAACCAGCTCCTGGCAGCTCCGAGAGCCTTCCCCTCCGAGGGCTGCCGGGACCCCGCCGCCGCCTCTGCCTCTTTCTTTATTCACTTTGTGGCATCAAATCACAAAGGGGCAAGAGAAGCTGAATCCTTTGTGCAAGTGGCCCACAAAGCCAGACCACCTGAAGTGCTTAAGTGCAGTTTAGAAGGGGGCTAACCTTTAGACAGCAGGTTAGAGCTTTATTAAAACAGCTGGAGCTATTCTGACAGGTGGCTCCCCTGGGCACTGGAGACAGATGAAACCGATGCGTGCTGCTAATTGCAGATGCTCATCTTTCACTGACAGCCAATATCTTTTAAGGGATCAAGCCACCCTGCTGTCTTCAACACGGGCCAGGCATTGCAGGTCAGCAGCAGAATGGAGAAGCAATTAAGCAGAAGGTTTCTGCATTCGTATTCTCCTTGCTTAGCAAACAGTGCTGAATGAGCTTTGGCTATTGCTTGTTGCAGTGTAGCGCACTGCATTATTTTTGTAATATGGAAGATTTCAGCGCAAATGTAGAGCGGTCTTATGATTCGGGCACTGAGGTTGGGAAGTAAGCCACCTGCAGATCTGCCGGCCAGAAGTTCAGCTCCATGTCCTAGCAGTGCTTCTGAGACCTCGCGGGAGCTGCAGAGAGCTCGGCGCTCGGGGTGCCGCAGCAGAGAGCCCTGGGTCACCTTGCAGAGGAGGAAGAGAAAATGGGGAGCCCACAAACTGCTGGAGCATTAATGAGAACTCTGGAGTTTCCTTTATATTTTCGGGGTTTACTTCTCTATTGTTCAGCCTAAGCAGCTGAAATATAAGACAACTCATACTTATTTACCAGTAATATCTTGTTTTCCCCATCCCTTCCCAAAGTCACCCTGCCACAGTGTGAACCCCTTGGCATGGTTAATCAGGAACAGGCCAGTGCTTCCCTGTTACAAGAATTCTTCCTGCTTCCGGCCTTTTAACTAGCTACAGTGTCTTTGGGTTTGTGGCAGCTTTGGTTTTAAACCTTTGAAGAATCTTTCATCTGCACAACACAGACTAGCCAATTATTTTTCTTTCTAAACAGTAAATAGTCATTGAACATAGATCTCTCTTTTTGTTTTTGATGAGAATGCTCCCTAAAATGAGATCCACTTTTTTCCTCCATATTTTGCTAGGGTGAAAAAATACCTAGGAGATGCACCTCCATCAGCCTTAGACCAAGTGGGTGGGAGAAAAGGTGGTAGAAAAGCAGCTGCCTGAGACAGGTCTTTTGGCTGATTTCATCTGGTCTAGAGGTTTATAGTAAGCCCATATCAGAATAATTTCTCTGGAGAGGGCAGATGCTGTGCATTGTTTTCCCCATTGCGCACACTGGGAATACAGAGCAGAGCAGGGTTGTGACTCGATCCGTAAAGGTATCCCTGTCGGAGCCGCAGGGGTCAGGCCCTGCACGCCACGACACCTATTGAAAAATGGAACTCTGTGGGGTTACCGCACACTTGCTTCTTTATCGGGTAGGATTTTGACTCTTTGTAATCATACAGGAGCAGAGCCATTTCAGGTGTAAATTTCTATGCTCATGTCTGCATTTTGGGAAAGGTATTAGTCCTCTGCATGGAAGATAAAGAATTGAGATTAAAGTAAAATCATGCCTGTCCTGGATGAGCAAGGCCACCTGATGGTATCTCACGTTTCTTTAAGCTGTGGGAGATTCTGTGGCTTCGGTCCCAAACTTAGTCTTCCAGGACATTATTTTCTTAGCTGAAAAGGCAAGTTTGTTTTCTTGTGTATTTGACGTAGACAGGTCTGTCCTTCTTACTACAGAGTTCTTATTTTGCTCTCAGGGAGTCCTGTGCTATAGCAAAACATTAGCTAAGGAGTAGATTCATATAGACAAAGAACACAAAAGCTCAGATACAATCCAGAGGAAAGAGCAGAGAGGATCTGTGAAAAGGTATTTCTTAGTCATATGTGCTGGTTCTTCCTCTGTTATATATATTACTGAGAAGCAATGACCTAGCAAAATTCCTGAGGCTGGAGTCAGAAAAGCTCTGGTGGCACTTCCCAAAATGGTGGTGGGACCCTTTATAAAGATGCAAGCTTTGCTCAGGTTTGTTCTTCCCTCTTCTGATGTAACATCACATCAAGAAACAGCAGTTCCAGTGACTGTCTGGCCTACTTAAAAAAAGCTAAACCTAAGAAAGTGCATTAAATAAAAACTGCAAAGTGGGAAGCCAAAGGGGGAAATAGCATTCCCGGTCTTCTCTACCTGCCTCAAAACTAATGGCACTAATATGCTTTTCTCCAGTTCTGCCACAGGACAGTAGCTCTGCACTCATACAAGGGTGTCAATCAAAGTGCTTTACTGCAATAAACAATAACTCTAGTTATCTTGGCAGCTGGTGGCAAGAGTTAGGAGGTCCAAAACTTTCCCGAGGGAGTAGGTAAGATGAGAGTGAGCAAACAGAACTAATACAGTCTCCTGTCAACTCTCCATTCATCAAGGTAGTTGGACAAAATGAATCAGTATGGAGTGTCTGAGGGCAAATAAGAAAAGGTGTCATCACAGGGCCTGCTGAGGCTGTCATCCGAGGCGTATGTGCAGCTTGTGCCGTCCTCCCTGAGCGGGCTTTATCTGGGCCAGCCAATTTATTGTCAGCAGCACGACTGCAGCGGCACAGAGACCAGCATAAGGTAACTGTCAAGTATCTTCCCCGCTTCCCAGGTGGGCTTTGCCAGCCGGGCTCCACGCTGCTCCGGCTGCGCTGTAATAATTCCAGCTCAGGGTAGTTTGAAACTAGCTCAGGTGCAGTGAGCTAGTGTCTCTGTTAACCTGAGCGACACGTAGCATTCCCCTAGCCGTCAGGGAAGATGGTAAGGAGGTTAAAAAGCTACGTTTGCAATATCACCTTGAACGTGTGCTGCTTATTTAGCCTTTCTTATCAACACAGGTGTTTACTGATGCATAACAGTTAAATCCCCAAATACGTCCTTGCTGATGTTATACTGTGTGTAGTAAAGCATCAGGACTCAGTTGTGAGATGTGTTCCTGTTTGCTCCACTAACCTTTTCTGCGCTGTGTGGATATTCACATAAACCATCAAATCCCTCCCAGAAGTGAAGTCATTCTTGGTAGTGGTCATCTGAGGAAGCTGAGAAGACAAAATTAACAAGGTGACTTTAGTACTCTTCAAAAATAGGTCTGTGAAAATGCTTTTAAGGTCTTGAAAAGACTTATGTCATCTTGCTTGGGCATTGTAGGGGAGAGAAGCTATATGGAAAGCTAAAATGGAAAGTAAAATGGAGGATAGTTCTTATTTAGCTGTTACTGATTGTTTTAAGTGTTTTGGGGTCAGCAGAGATCCGGGCTTTTCATTTGATTATGGCACTGAACAGGTTGTTAATCACACAAAGGAGCACCTTATGATGCTTTTAAATAAACAATATATGCAATTTAATGTTTGTGGCTTATAAGCTCTACAAGTTTTGTTACTGTCTTTAGAGCATGGAGATGTGGTTTATGGATTGGTGGTCAGTGCTGCTCTTAAGTGAACGGGGACTTGTGCTAATGAAATCTGGATGTTCCTATGGCATGAGGGCTATTCTGCCCCAGAACAAATTGTTCTGATGATTTTTTTTTATTTTGGCTTTTTGAAAGCTCTTTGTGTGTACAGCCCTGGAAAAGTCCAGGTTTATATTAAGAAGTGTTTCTAGGGACCTAACGACTTTGAAAAAGACAGTTTTAATTGGAAGGTTGTCTCTGACCATGTGTTTTTGAGGGAGAGACCCCATTCCCATAGTCTTTACGTGATCACAAGTGATCACAGCTAAGGAGTCTCTGCTACAGAACATTTTTTGTAAGAAGTTTGTTTAAGGTACATGATGTGCGGGTAAAACACAGATATGTAACTTTATTTGTGGTGTACTGCACATGTTTCATGCATGACGCAAGAGAAGAGCATGGCCTTGTACAAAACTCACCAGCACATGGAAAACTGCATATAAACTTACAGCGCGGTGCGACAGTGCGGCGCTGCTCGCCAGGAGCGGGCCCTCGTCAGCTGGGAGAGAGACGGGAACTAGGAAAGCAGAAGGCGTGGGGCAGCGCTGGGTGGGTGGTGGGTGGGCCTGCAGGGATCCGTCCGCAGCGGTCGCCGTCCTGTGGGTTAGGGTATGGTTGTCCTCGAAGCTGGTGGCCCCAGCAATGCTTCTGTCCTCATTAAGGCTTCCTGTTGCACGGTGGCTCCTGCCTGCCCCCTTCCCTCCGCTCCCCGACACTCATGGTTCGGGGCCAGCGGCAGGAGCTGGCTCGTGCAGAGATAAGCTGAGACTTCTTTTGTCCAAGACCCGCCTTCTTTGCGTGACTTCTCCCAGCTCAGGTGCTGCTCTCCGCAGCTTTCCCTTCCCTGCTCTCCTGCCTCTCGGCGGCGCGTTCAATCCCCTGGTGCCCGTCTGGCGAGGTGGGCTTTCGTTGCCACGGCAACCGGAGCCAACTACTTTGGGAAGTGACTTCTGTTCCAGACTTGCTGGAGCTCTCCAGTGGGGTGGTCTTCCCCTCCGTCTCTGTGGGAAGAGCCTGGCTGGCCGGGCCGCGGGCGGAGGACGAGCTGCGGAGGGCTCGCACGCTGAGCACGTGGGCAGCGCGAAGGGAGGAATCGAATGAGCTGAAGATGCTTCCTACGGACGAAGTTTGGGCCTGATTCTTCTGCCTTTCCGTGACTCCTTGCGCTGCTAAGAGCAGGCGGGGCGCCAGGCTGCCCTCCGGCGCTGGCGGTCTCTGGGCTTCACGCTGGCCTTAGCCCGTGGTGGGATCGCGTTGCAGCACCTCCTCGAGACGGTCTGGTACCGCGGACCTGCTGGCTCTGGATGGGGAAGGATTTTCGGTAAGCCAGCCCGCTTCTTAATTTCTCTTTGCTCTTGAAGTCGGTGCTGCTCCAGTCTGCCTCTAGCTCGCTTCAGCCAGCCGCCGTTCCCGCAGGCCCGGCGCAGGCGGAGGCGCCCGCGGCACCGGCGCGCCCGCAGGCTTCCCTCCCGCGCTCCGGCGGGCGCCGGCGCGAGCAGGGCAGCCACACTGCGCGGGTCCGCCTGCGGAGCTGCGTACTGACGATAATTCCCCAAGTCAATAATCATTGGGCGACTGCTGCAGAGGTCTAACAAAAAAATCAGATAAGTCTCTTCTCCCTCCCTTTCCTGCCCCCGCTCAGGCCCGTTTACAGTAGTTTGCGATTTATAGGGCAGACTGGAGCCTTCCACGCGGATGTGCCTCACGAGGACGCCTTTGCTCAAGATGTGCGGCACCCGGCGTGCTTTGCCGTGTCACTGCTTTTACGGTATGAAACAGGCCCTGAGAATGGGGGAGATATTCCAGCACAATGTTTAGTTTTCCCAGAGAAATGGAAGGTAGCAAATGAGACAATAAAGCATGTTTCTTACCAGCATAAAAAGAGAGCAAAATGGAGCAAAAAAAAAAAAGTGTGTGTGTGTGGCGGGGGGACAAGCAGGAAAGGGAAATAAAAAAATCAGCCCCCTCCCTAATGCTTTAAGCGAAAGTGGTGTTTATTTAAAACAAAGTTAAGGGTGCTGATGTCTGGCTGCTCCTTCCCCTGGGTCAGGCGGTGGGCGCCTGGGGCTGCGCGGGAAGGTGCCGAGCAGGTCCCCGTATCCCCTTCGCAGCAGCAGTGCTGGTGGCAGATGTGTAACCGTGAGGCGGAGCTGGGACCAGAAATGCTCCCCCCCTCCCGTCCCCACTGCTGCATGGAATAAAATCTCCGCGGCTGCCCTGATTCCTGCCTTTCTCCAGAGGTGAAGGTTTCTGCGTCCTGTTCCCCCTCCCTCAGCCTTGGCCGAGTCCCGGTTCCTCGCTTCCTTCCTCTCGGGGGTGAGCAAGGCAAGAGGAATCAAATTTACAGCCTGCAATCCTGGTGCCAAAGACCTTCCACCTTTGGGGTTTTATTCTTTCCCATTTATTCTCCTTTCAATTCCAGGCACTTGCTGCTGCCAGTAAAACTCATGCTGTCAGAGCGCCTAGCTGTGCCAGATGTAACGTTTTATTTCCAAAATGTTTTTAAAAATTGAGTTTGTTTTATTCTCCATTCAAGACAACTTTCCTTGGTAAGGAGGACACAGTGAATTATGATTTGGGGATAAAGAGGTCATGCAAAGGCAGGCAGAAGTTCTGCCTTTCCTGGTAACATCACGCAGGAAATAGCCAAGTGCTGTCTGCATTTCTGCTGGGCCATTAGAGGAATAGCAGTAAGTCTCAGCCCATGTTACCTCATTCTCTTGCCTGGACATCAAATCAATATGTCTTCTCTTGAGCTAGTTTCCATTGATCTAGGGTATATTTCCTGCCCCTACACTTTGGGTTTAATGAGATGAGCCTGGAGAACTTTTAGCTACACCGTTTCAAGGGGAGCTTTATTTTCCAAGCTGTGCTCAGCTGTCTCTGCTGGGTTTAAGAATGGGTTGCAGATGCAATGGACCATGGTCGCCTGGTCCTTCCCCGGCGCTGAGACGGGCTCCAGCAGGCTGCAGGCACCAGGTGCCCCGACAGAGCTCACGAGCCAGGGCTGCGGCTGGGGAGCGCCGCCACGAAGCTGGACACCTCAGCGCTTCAGCCCGGGAAGATCAGGACAAAAGACTCTCTGGATTTTTATTTTCCAAGCAACTTGCAAGCACATGATTACATGACTGTTTTATGTACTATGAGAAGAAATAGGCAGGCCATGTGAGTAAATCTGAATCAACCACTGGTGCATTAAGCTATCTTATCTTTTAGGGTATTTCCCCCCCACACTCTTTATCAGACAAAACTCTTCTATCAAACTGTCTGGTCCTGTCTTATTCAGTTAAATTTGTAATTGAATTTCTTCTCCCTAGAAATAAGAGTAGAAGTCCACACAAGTTGTAAATTGGGACCATATGACTGAATTAACTGCCTGAGTAGAATCAGCAAGATTACTTTCCATTGGAAAGGGTGGCTTGGTTGTTCTTTTTCATTTGTTTATTTTTACAATGCAAGCTCAAATGCTGATGTGAACAAGGCTGACTTGCAGATGAAAACTAATGAGTAAAATTGCTGCATTAATGAAGAAAATGCTACTAGCAGGTTGTGAAAAGTACTTTAATCATAATTAGTAGGACCAAAAAAACCCTTCAAATCTTTTCTGGAGTTTTAATTAAGAATTAAGTTTAATATTGGTTATGGCACATGTGGACATGCTTTGAAGTACCCGTGACAGGTAGCCAGGAGAATGTAACAGTTCTAGTAACTCCTACAATGAAAAATTCATGAATTTGTGAAGCTGGAGGGACTGTTATGATCAGCTTGTCCCATCCCCTATAAACGACAAGTTCTATAAGAGAACTGGACTGAAATGTAACATGGAGTGTTCAAGTCCAACCTGTTGTTATTCACAGTATAGTTAAGTCTGATGGGGCAGATCGCTATAGTTGCTTCGCAAGCTATTGCTTCTACTGTTCAGCCACCCCGTTGTTGCATTAAAGGTGCAGGCTCTTTCTTAGAGGTTTCATTTATCATCTCTTCAGAGCACTACAGATCTCCTGCAGAATATAGGCCAGGGAATGTTGTCCAGTAATATAATTTTTTTTAATCCAGCTTTAGCTACAAGCTAGTTTCCAGAAATCTTTGATTGCAAGATATTGTCACTGCCTGCGAAGGCTCAGCATCAGCAGGCATGGTCCTGCATAGTTTGCCGTGGCTGTGCTTTCTCTCAATACTCAGCTTCTTGATCCCAGACGGAGCACTTATTTCTTCTGCCTGCTCTCTGCTCCACAGGAATAGGTCGAAAGCTCTTCTCCTGTGGGTGCTTGTCTTGTGTTTGTGAAGCTTCCTTCAGAACGTACGTGAGAAGTAAAAGGGAGTATGCGAGATGTACCCAAAGCTGATGGGTGGCTGTAATTTGCAAGTAACTCTGTAGCATTTGACATTGTCGTGACCAAGTTCTACAATGCAGTCTGAGGATGGATGTGAAGCACATGAGCAAAAGCCTATGGTCTGTCCTGTCAAGGGAAAAACACTTAGAAGGAATGGCAGCTTAGACTTCCAAATGCTCTGCTCCAAAGCTCTGTCAACACATAGTCAGGCTAACTGATGTTAGTACATGACAAAGTGAAGGTTATCTGATGGCCACAATCCACAGGGTCACAAAATAAAATGCCAGATTCATCACAGTGCAAACGCTGCTCTCAATTTGTCTGCCTCTGCTGCAGGATCTGTTCACAAGTCCAGCATATACTGGGCAGATAGGATTTAACTGGGGCTTCGTTGTCACGTGCAGGTCCATATGCCATAACTTGCTTCTTCTGAACTTCCTAAACTTATACAGACATCACAGCTTAAAGTTTGGGGGGGGGGGGTTGCAAAGCAGCATAGTGTTTTGAGATGCACAGGTGGGGTTATAGCTAGTGATCTGGAGAAAGGTGTCGGGGGGCAGGGTATAGCTAGTATTGCTTTATTGCCGGAGGCAGGGTGTTAGGACCCTGAGAGCACCAAGAGGCCTTAATTGCCTTGACCAGCCTCACCTGAGGCCTCCCCACACCCTCTGCCAATGGGCCCGGCAGCTCCATTTAAGCTCAGCCTTCAGCCTTGCTTGAGCTCTGCTGTAGGTGTGCTTGTCCCCTGTTCTGCCTCCTAGAATGGCCTTGTGTTACAGAGAGCTTGTTTCCTGGGCAGATTCCCTTGTACGGATGCTGTTGCTTGTCTCTGGTCATGTCTTTGGCCCTGTCTCCTGGGTGGACTTTGGACCCATGTTGTAGCCTTGTCTCTGGCCCTGTCTCCTTTTGCTCCTGACCAGGCTCCCTGGACAGACCCTGGACCGGGTTCATTGCTTTCCTTGTCTGGGACTGTCAATGGACCTTGTTACCAGCACCCAGCTCTGCCTGGCATGTTTGGACTCTGTGGGACTGCACCCTGGGTGGTGAGAGCACTGCCTGCCTGGGGCCACCCTTGGCTTCACCTTCTCTGCTCTGGCTGCTTCCTGACACAGAGCAATGCTCCTGCAGAATTAGGCAGCCCTTCTAGCAAGGGGCCACTCGGAAAGATTGGCTGCAGCAATTGCAGTGGCCTTTGCCCCATTGGCAATGCTGTCTTGAAATGTTTCCATGGGAGCCTCACTGAGCGGGAGCAGATGCCGTTAACAAAGATCACCCAAGAGGAAAAAGATCAAATCTAGAAATTCAAGAGGTGAGAAATAAAGTTCTTGTTGCACGGGGCAGGGTGGAACTGAGAGGCGGATGGCAAAGGGGAGACATCCTGTGCTGCCCTGGAAGGGGCTTACTGCGGAGGGGAGGATGCTGTCTTTTTTGGCCCACAGTGTGTTAACCCCTCTCTCAAAATGCAGGCTTGGGCCCAAACAGCCTCAGGGATTGTAGAAATATTCCTCTTTGACCTCGGTGGGCTCCCTGTCATGTGAACATGCCTTGCTTATGTATGCTATGCTCCCAAGTACGTTCACCTTCAAAATGAAATCCACGTGTGTTATGGAGGTTAAAAGCCTGGAGATATGTAAAGAAGCTTGGGCCCCAATGCAGTGAACAGTATACATATGCATGTGACTCCTTATGCAATTAGTGCTTCCTCTTAATGAGGGCATTCTTATGCATAAAGTTAATGTAACTGCAGGAAGAGGGGTGTGAGATGAACAGCACTGAGAACAGTTGTTTTCAGAAGGTCTCTGCTTTTGTCCACAGGTGCTCCTGAAGGTTCACATCACATTCATCGAAGATGCAAACATGTTTGGAAGCATTGTTAGGAATAGCTGAATTTGTGTTTCTGACTTTGGAGGAGCATCTTCAAAAATGGCAGTAAACTTGGGCAATTCTTTGCCTTTCCTACTTTGTCCTCCTACCCACAAACTTCCTTAGTATTGCACCCTTTCTGCATGCCGCCTTTGAGTGGTCTGTGAAGGAGCAAGATGCAACAAACTGTGAGTAACCATCAAAAATCGGTAGAAAATGAGCTTTGAGTTTGCAGGTGCAAATATTCATCCTGAGGTGGTGATTCTGTGTTGCTCTTATCTAGTCAGGGAATAAACAGCTATTCTGAGCTGTGCATCAAATCCAAACTCCACAGCAAAGATTTGAATTTCAGATCTCTCACACTTGCAGCATAGTGCTCATAAACAAGTTCCAGATCAGGAATTAGTCACCAAAACCATTGTGACTAATTTTAAATAACAAGTTAGTTTTGGGAGGGGTGTGGGGAAGGATATCTGCTCACGGATCACTTGCAAGTTGAAGAAAATGGTCTAAATATTATTCATCAAGCTTATCGAGCTTTATTCTTGCGTAGTGTTGTGTTACCACTAGCAGGTGGTAGAAAACAGCACAGTATACTGTAATTAGTAATAGCCACGTATTTTTGACACTAGTTATCTGTGTGATTTACTTCCAGATGGTTTGAAAATGGAATCAAGATAAAATACAACTTCCATTCAGAATTTTCTTTCTAGCTAAATTAATTCAAAGCTTAATTAAAGAGTAACATGGAATAGTATCAAATGTAGGGGATCATTCCAACTTTATCATCTAATTCACCTGGAGAATGGTCATTACTGAAAGAAATTGTCTATTGCCAAAACTCAGCCATATTTGAGGTAAGAGTGGTTAAAAACAACTTAGAGTGAAACAAAAATACCTTATGCATCTGGTTTAAACTGCAAAAAGAATCCAGGTAAGGATGTTTTGCAGCTTGTGGTCAGACTTGTACAGGTTATGAAAGTTAGTAACCTTACTCACTAAAGGAGGAGATTATGCTTTCATTTCAGAACTCTCTTAAAAGACAGTACCTCTGAGCATAGGGCCACTCTGTGGTGCCACCACCCAGTTCAGAGAAGGGGAAGAGGGAGCTGCGCTGAAATGTGGCTGTTGCTTTCTGCCCTTTCCCTGCAAACTTCCTGCTCGTGTCCTAACTTGGCCTCATTGTGGTTTGAAAGCACTGACTTAACAGAGGAGAGCTCTAGATAGAGGACAACTGGAGTTCATAGACTAGTAAAGGTCTGCCTGGAGAATAAATATGCAGTCTCTTTCCTCTGCCAAGATTAGAAGGAATTTAATTAAACCAAATGGGAAGAAGCACTTGCTGTAGATGAGCTCTTTTGGTCCATGTTCCTCAAACCTTCCCTCAGAACAGTGCCAAGAGCCAGGAGTAGACCAGATACTGCAAGACACTGCTCTGAGGGTTGATTTTTCCCCCACTCCCAAAGGGTAAACTGATATCTTCCTCCTTGCTTGGTACTGCTGTAGTTGAACTGCGTCTGGTCCCTGATGTTTAGCTGTTTTGAGTTTCTCTTCGCAGTAATATGCGGTTTAGATGTGTGCTCAGATACAGGTGAAGCTTCTGACCTTCCAACCATGGCGCACATAATTTTGCAGCCCTGGGACATTATCTTTTTGCCTTGAGCTCTCAGAAAGGGATCTAGTAACGAATGTGTGACCTTTCCCAAATGAACTCAGTAAAGTTTGTTCACAGGAATTTAAAGCTCTGAATAGCTTGCTCCTGGACAGAACAAGAGCAAAGCAGAAATAATCCATGGAGAATGTCCTCTTGAGACACAGGCAAATGAGCAAGCCACCTCCCTGGGAACAATTAAAATCACAGTGAAGGAGGTGTTACCATCTGGTATTTAATGGGGCTAGCAAATGTCAGCTTGCAAATCGCCTTAGTGGGCAGAGTGAAAAATGTCTGTGTCAGATTAGTTTGTGGTTGTGTTAGATTTGTTTGAGCTAATGTTTCTATTTCTAGAGATTCTGATGTAAGTAATGTTGTCATATCTTCTAGCAGAACTGAGAGTGGATGTGATAAAACTACCCTTCGGAGAGGTAGATAGGCTAGAGACAGGAAATTGGGGAGAAATGAGAAGAACTCTGTCCTGGGGTTGGGTGTCGGGGGGAAAATCACCATTTCTATGAATTCTGGACCTGAATTTTGAAAGCAACAACCCCCAGCTCTTCAT
The DNA here is from genome assembly GCF_003343035.1 of Apteryx rowi. Lineage (NCBI taxonomy): Eukaryota > Metazoa > Chordata > Aves > Apterygiformes > Apterygidae > Apteryx > Apteryx rowi. The sequence continues at coordinate 7,594,994 of NW_020450871.1, read as the reverse complement.
AAAGCTTTTACTTCAGCACCAGTTGCTTTCAATTGAGCTGCTTGTCAAAGGTGGGATGTTTGAAAACAGATTAATAGAAATTAATACAGATATAACAAGTCTCTGTAAAACATCTGCTTTATCTTTGTTTAATGAATCAACAAAGTTGAGCTTGAAAGAAATATGTGATCAATTATTCAAATACTTCCTATGCTTTTGAAATGGTAACAACTAAAATCCTTTGAGACTGCTTGATCAGATTAGTATATCATACAGCAAATCTAATTGGTTATATCCAGTCCTGAATTATCAGATTAGGCCAACTAATTTAAGCATATAATGTGAATGCTTTGTATAGCTGAAGTAATGCAAATGATTTTAATTAAAAAATTTCACTCCTATAAAATAAGGAACTCTGTCTAAATTCTCTTCAGTTTTGGGGGAACTTGATACATTTCTTCTATTTTATCAGCTCTCTGCTTAGCAGCAGTGCTCAAGGCTTCCTTCTGTCTCAACTTTTTGGGTGCTCAGCTTGAGACTGTAAATGCCCCAATTTATCTATTGGGTGTCTAGAACTTCTTGAGACTCCTTTTAAGGCAAATTGACATCCACAGTCAAGACGGACAAATTGAAACTCCATTTGAATTTTTAAACTTGATTGTTTCTGTCCTAAGCTTTAGCAACATTTACACTAAAATAGTTGGCTTTGAGAACAGCCACATGGGGGATGAGGGGCAAGAGAGATAAGTCTGCTACGGGACCCCCACCTTAGCATCTCCTAAGTATATTGAGTTAGGACAGACTCTCGAAAAAAGTGCATTCATGTTTAGGTATGTCACATTATTAAGAATGGCCTAAATTGGCAAAGTATTTAGGTGCCTATCTAAATACTTTACTGAAAAGAGCTGACTTTATTGAATTAAAGCCAATAACAGAAGCCACAAGTGTCCTTCTCTGCAATATATAGGCTCTATCTTCTCTCTTCAGCAAGAGTTTTGGGGTGCAACTTCCAGCCGAAGTCACTCACCAATGGCAGAGCTATGTTTCATGCTGACAGGGGAAATCCCCAGTGACCATGGTTTTTCAAGGGATGTGTGTGTTACTTGGGGCTCACAGCAATGTGTTCTCACTGGGATATTTTCCAAGCTTAGGGGAGTGTGTAAAACACATCGATTGTTTCCAGAACTCTTTGGCTGCCCAGCAGATTTCCTTCAAAGGCTTTAGCTGTGTGTAAGGGGTTGGGACAGCATAGCCTGGCAAGGGGATCCCCGGCATTGCTCATCACTTGTTTTGTTTCCATCTCCGAGTGCCTCTGGGATAGGCCAACAAGGAAGAAAGAGCCTCCAGGCCTGGTAGACTGGGCACAGACATTAGACTGTCTGCTGGTTCTCTGCTCCTGGTGACAGCCCAGCAGGAAGCTGAGATCCAATTTGACCTCCTGAGCTAGTGTGGACAGGCCTGTCTGCCCTGCATCTGCTTCAGCCCTGCCCCAGGGTCAGCGAGGAGCACAGACCTGCTGTGTCTGGCAGAAGCTGAACTTGTTGCTTTTTCCATGGTGGGGAGAGACTTGGTGCTGCCAGGGAGGGTGCATGGTGGTGCTTAGCAGCCCTGTGTCTCCAACAAGATGCCTGTTGCAGCTCACCTGATGCTCAGAGCATCTCAGAGAGAAACTTTAATTATCTCTTTCCTTTCTAAAGCAAATAACAAAGAATAGCAAATAGCAAAGAGGCTTAAGAGCCTCTTTTATGCTTTTGAAGACTCTTGATGGGATCCTCTGGCTATCTCTGTGTGTGAAGAAATAATAAGGCTTGAACAGTAAAAGCATTCCCCTTAGAAAATGTATTTTCCAGTGCTTGACCTGTGCTGATTGATAATACATTTGCTGAGTGAACAAATTCTTTACCAGCCTCAGCAATCCCAATGCCAACTGCGTTTGTTATTCAGGAGCACTTGACACTGACCACTGCTCTTATCTCATTGCTTGGTGAAGGGGAAGAACGAATGAATCTGTCACCTTCATGGATAGTAAATGTTCAGAGACAGAGCGCAAACTGGGGAAACATTGTCTTCTCTGCCTAGGCTGGCCACCCTGCAGAGGGATGCAGAGTTCAGGCCTTTCTTGTGTCTTGTGAATGGAGGGAGGGGAAAATACTAACCCCAGCTGCACCCAGAAATACTGCTTTCCTCCTTTGCCACCCCTCGTCGAAACCCTCTGGGTAAGTTGTGATGCATCAGTGTGCTTGGACAGCAAATCATGTTGCTTTTATGTCAACTGTAGAACGTGTGAGAGATTCAGGTAACTCAAGTGCAGGGTAGTCCTTGGATGATTAAAAGGTGTGACATTAAAATAATTACTTGGTGCTGAACTCTCAGCTCTTCAAATTTCTAAGGAATGTGGTACTTAAACTGAGGTAAATTTGCTTCTGAGTAGAGCCAGTTGTCCACTGGTGATGCTCACTTCTGCAGGGGAGCCATGGCAATAATGCAAGCAGTAAACTACTTCTGTACCCGAGCAGTTTACTGTGCCAGCCTTGACAAAGACTGGCAAGCCAGGCTGGCCCCATACCTCCGCAATCGCCCTCATCTATCGATGCAGCAGGGTCGCACTCCACTGTGGTTCTCCCAGACCCTGTCTCTGAACTCCTGCTGGGGTTGTTTTGCCTGAGCTTAAGATTTTGTCTGATGCAAAGAGAGTGGTAAATACAGGTGTAAAGGTGGTGCAATAAGAGCATCTGGGCCTGAATAAGTCTCTGCCTTTGCAGATGGTGGAGCAATGCATGATACTGAATGCAAAAATGAGAAGTGATGTAAAACAAAAGCAATTCATATGATCTGCCTAAATCCCCAGGGAGCAGTCTCTGCAAAGACAGCCTGAGCAGCATGAAGAACTAACAGCCTGTGTTTAAACAGAATAATGTGTAATGAGATGGCTAGACGGAGAGAGGCACAACCAGTGCAGTGAAAGACACGATAGGGTGCTAAAGGCAAATATTGTGACGAGCACTAACTCAGTACAGGGAGTGCTCTAATACAGTCCTGTTTAACTGCAAACAGACCTTCAGCAGAGGGGACTGTGATACCTCCTGCTATTTTGGGGCCAGGGCAGACAGACTTGGACAAATACAGGAGAAAAAATCTACTGGTCTGCTGCCCTGGGGTGGGTATGTTCTGAGTACTTATTACGCAGAAGCATCATGCAGACCCTGCAAGTCCCTGACATAGCTCAGATCTAGCTGGCTCTGCTGCCCAGTGCAGCAAGGCCATTGAAGCTTGTGCTGCCTGCATTTGTCTGGGGCACGAGCCGTGCGTGAAGGGGATGCAGCCTGAACCCCTGCGGGTTGTGCTTGTCCCTGGTGCAGCGGCATGTGGTGCTCCAGGCTACGCCACGGCTGGGCCTGCTGTGTCAGGGTGCCTCCCTGCCTGCTTCCTCTGCTGTTGTGAGCAAGCTAAGATAGGGCCCAGGCTCTGACTTTAATACACTGGTGTTCAGCACATGGACAGTCCTGTTAGCCTGAACTGAGATTTTTTTTTTTAAATGAGTCTAGGGACAACTTTGGTCCTCGGGTACAACCAGATGCTGCTGCAGGTCTGCTAGTGTGAGCCCAAGCCCACATCCACAGCTACCTGGCAGCAAAGCCAGGCAGGGCCGGTGCTGCAGCTAGAGACTGCTGTCTTGTTCAAGCATTTTTGTCCATTTTGCAGTTAACGTTTTAAAAGTATGAGATGCTTATAAGGATATCTTGTGAAATAGGAGAGACAAAACAAGCATGTTGCTGTGTTTGGGTGATGTCTTTTAAGTGCCAGCTGAAGAGACAAGCCATTCTCCCATCTTCAGAGCTAGTCATGGTTAAAAGCTGGCCATCTGCAGTGAATAGCAGGCAAGTGGGTGAGCACCTGGCAGATGTTTAATCATTTTGTGGATTCTGCCCTTTCCACTTAATTAAAAATCTGCCTGCTTGCAAACCTCTGCTGGAGAATACAGCTCCTTCTGCACTTCCGTTGGGGAGAGGTTTGTTTTTTGCCATGAGGAACACTCATATAGTAGGATAATGCTTCAGTCAGACAGGGATGTGATGGAGCACAAAAGTCTGACTTTTACAATGACCAAATATTACTGTTGTACGTTGAACCAGTCTAGCAGGGCTGGCTGTCCCTGCTGCTGTGAGTGCTCAGTGTTGGCTAGGAAGTGCTGCCTGTAAATGTGCTATTGCTTTCTCTATGAAAGGGCCCATAAAATGTTTATCTCTTAGGGTGAGAGACTGATCTTGCCTGATTGCATGGCGTAGTCACGAGTAGAGGTGGGTGGCAGGGAGGGAACTGCGTCCGTGGCTGCTGCGGGATGGGATCAGGCAGTCTGCAGTGCCAGCAGGCTGTTATGTGGGCTGGCTCACTCAGCCTCGCTGTTTGGTTTTCAGACACAGGTGTGCTTGACTTTCCCATAGCTTCCTATCCAAAAGGATGCAGCTGTAACAGCACCCATTTCCTCAAATGCTCACTCAAGTCAGTTTGCCAGTTTGAAGAAGGAATTAAATGCATCAAATCTGCTAGAAGCTCATAAATCCTTAGGCTGTTTCAGCCTGTCTCCAAAGAGCTGTAAAATCCATGGAGGACTCCAGTGGAGAAACGATATACATATTCAGATTAAAACTCAATGTGCCCAGGTCCAATTTGCTGGGAACCATGGCAGAGGTGTTCTGTGCTGTCTGGCCAGGGTAACCGCTGGGGATGAGGCTCGCCAGAGCAGAAAAGGAGTGTCCTTCTGCCTTTTCTATTTTTCTGCCAAAAGTTCACTTAGATCATTGTTTAACCTTTTCAACCCCACTGATGTCTGTTTTGAGCAGACAGCTAAGAGAATTCTCTTTTATATCTTTGCTTTTTAAAAAAAATGTGGTGAAGGCTGAACTTTTTTCTTGCTCCACATGATGGCACGGGGGTGTAGGAGGCCCTGAGCTGTGCTGTACCTCCTGCCCACCACAGGTGCTGGTGTGAGTGGGAAGGCCTGCAAAGCAATGGGCCCTCCTCTCCAGCCAAGGTGGCGAGAAATACTTGGCTGTGCTGCCTGCATGACTCCTACCTGCCAGTGCAGCCTCCTTGCTAATAAGGGGCAGTGTAGTGCCTCTTGGCAGGCTGCTGGTGGCCACCTACATCCCTCTGCCCTCTTGATGCGGGATCAGTCCAAGACGGAGCTCTGACTCTGGTTCAGGAGTCTTGATTTGGGCACTGGCTTCCCACCTGCCTCAGCACTGCCCTGTACCCCCTCCCTCGCCTCTGCGTGTTCACTTCCATGCAGCCAGCCAAGCTGTGTGGGGCTCCTCATCTATATCCGATATAGCTGGGGACTGTGAGCCTGTCACTCACTACTTATCCCGAGTGGTAACCGCTGTATGTACAGGTCGTACTCCCAGATACAAGCTGCTTGCCTTAGTGCTCTCCTCCAGTACTTAGCAAGCTTCTCCTAGCACATCCCATCCTGCTTGCATCTGGGCAAGCATTAAAGGCAAGATATTTTGTCGTGTCAAGCATCCTCCTCTTGTCTCAGGCTGAAGTGCTTAGCATGCTCAGCATGTGCGAGTGACTCGTGAAGAAGCAGGAATCTCCCTAAACTAAGGGCAGGTCAGGGTGGGCTCAGGCGCTCCTTGCTGCGTGCTGCTGTGCCTTAGAGCAAAGCCTTGTGCAGGTGCCCAGGGCGGAGGAGCACAGTCCCTGGCAGAGGAGAGGCTGGTGCTGCCCTCAGCAGAAGGATTCAGCTGGGAAGGAGCTCGATTGCTCTGCTGAGAGCCTGAGAGGTTGTAAATATGCACCTTCTCCACTTACTGCTGTGGTGTGTCCAGAGCAGGGTCTCTGTTTCAGGTAACTTGTACTGGTTTGCCTCTTATCTAAGGCTCCAGCCTTGTTTCCTTCTACTTTCAGGGACTTGATTAGTCCCTATTTTTCCAATTTACCATATTAACATCACATCAGAACTAATGGGCACATAGTAATGCAACATAGTACAACTTTTTATGTGGGCCACTGCTCTAAAATAGCTTTTTTCTGTCACTATAAAATAACATAAGCTCTTAATTCCACCAGGAGTCTTTTCCCCACCTTTATGAAAGTTGTCTCTAGATACAAGTTGTGGTTCAGATGCTCAGCTGACTTCATCAGCTGTGTTAGAGCTGCTTTGATAGAGCTCCTGTGATTATGCCAGCAAGGGATCTGGTGTCTTGTCGCAGCCCCATCATTGTGGCTGGCTGACTGTGCGTAGTGGACTAACTTACTAGCCCCCACTTTTATTTCACAGGCATCCGTTAGCTCTAACTTTTATTATATTGTCTTTTAGAGCAGCAAATTTATGCTACAATGAATCCTTTTGTTATTATATTAAAATATGCTAAAACTCTTGAACTTTACTTAAATGAAATTGAGAACTCCAGTGGCTACAGACAAAACATATGCAGTCTTGCTGACGTTGGCACGGTTTCAGTAAGTGTTTGGAGAGATGCTCCTGTCTCTGCACTGACACTGTGGTGATGATGAATAGGTATTACCAGAATGGTTGCTGATCATGCGCCATGCGCATGGAAATCATATTTGGTGTGGGGAAGGCATGCATTAATCCTGTCGTCTCAGCTAGCATGTGCGCTCCTTGTATTTCCTTGTACTGTATGCAGTGCAGGCTGTGCCAGCTGAGAGCTGCTGGCTTGTAATTAGTCCTCTGATATGAACATGTTTGAAGACTTGAATTTGGCACGTGGGGGTACTAAGATGTGCCTGAATAGGGAGAGACTGTTCACAGGACTTCTTGTCGTTGCATGAATTAGATGTCTGGCTATAGAAAGAACATATATATGCATGTGTGCACATACACCAGCCACGAATGCTTCCTTGTGCCTTCTAACAAACTTAAAACTTGAACCCCAGTAGCCATTTTAAACCACTGAAAGAAAGTGGAGTACTGCTGATGTTCAAGGTCCTTGCTAGAGCAGGGAATCTTAAATAAATACGTTTTCCTGGGAAAAGGTCATACTCTACACAGTATTTGATTTTTTTCATGTGATAGCACCCTATGCATTATAAATCATAGCTGGGTCAACAGCCAATGGTTTTAAATGTCTCCATGTGTCCCCACGATTAAGGGATCATCTTGAATATATGCGTATATATATCTTTTCCTGGAAGTCTGTGACTGGTCTCAGCATGCAGCTACAATTTTTACTGTTCTCCCACTTTTCGTAGGGATTACTGTATTGGATCACACCAAAAGTCCATATCTGTTGGCATCCTGTTTCTGGCACTGGCTAGCAGATGGTTAAGAGTCATTAGCCGCTGCTTTTGTTACCTGTTTTCTGTATCCTTTTTTTCAGGAAATGGGTTATCAAAACCCGTATTTTGCGTTTTAATTAGTCTCTTGGCAAATGGAGGTGGTGTTTCTTCAAAACCCCATGATTATTGATTCTGTGCTCTTTAGAAAGGTGTATTTTCAGGAACTAATTTTCGGTCTTTTATTATGGTTTTTGCCTTTTCCCTTTAAATGTACATGTCCTCTCTACACATAGATACAGCCATGAAAGGAGCTATGTAAATGCAGAATGTGAGTTAATGTTCTGTATGTAAACACTAAATATACATATTTTTTTCCCTTGTCTTCTGGCTTCACACATGCGCATGCACACTCCTTGGCTACTGTTTCACTAGTCCTTGTTTTATTTTATTTTTCCCTAGATCCTGACACCTGACAATAATTAATTTGGGACTTTCTTATTGTTTCCTTTTGTGGACACAGTAATTTTCCCTTTTCCAAGGATCTATATTATTGATCTTATATGGTCCGCTTCAGTCTAGCAAATGTTTGTATTCCTATTCCAATTGGATTGACTTTGGTTTGCTGGCCAATTTGAGAGCTGGCAAGCTTATAAGTGACTCCTGGTGTCTGCGTAATACAGTGAAAAGCAAGATTCAGCTATAATGAATCCAAAGGGGGATATTTATTAAGACCACTAGGTGTTCAGAGGATCTTGTACTACTCTCTAACTTTCTAGCCCTCAGGCAAATTAAATTGTTGACTATTGTCAGTCTTCCGTAGCTGCTTTAATCTGGGCTGAACTGGGTCTTAAGGGACTATTTAAGTTACACAACCAGCACTGTGTCCTTAGAGCAAGAACTTAGGCTGAAAATCAGAAAAAGCTTCCTGGCGGTAACTATATGAAATTGTTATGAAATCCTTACATAAGGCCCATTTGTGCCAATAAGAGTTCCTATACAAGATGTCTTTTTTCCCTTAAAATAAAAAAGGGAAGAAATTGCTATTGCATTTAGTAGTAGTTGTAGTGATAATGATGTGGTTGGTCCTTTCTCGCGTCAATGGACGCCTCAGAACAGGTATTGGACAAAACAGCTCTCAGGACGCTGGGGAGAACAGTCGCCTTCTGGCAGGCAGGTGTCTCAGACAAGCCACTGAATGGTGATTGCTTTAATTTCTGCTGCTAAATCGCTTTTGGGGGATTCTCATTCTGAATTTCCATTCCTGTGTAGCTTAATTAGCAGTCCCTTCCCATTCAGAAGGGAAAGCTGACTTCATTTCCCTGTCTTGAAGATGAGCAGCTCTGCTAAGGGGAACTGCATCCAATCAACATCCCTACAAAGTTGCAACCAGGGTCCATTGAACTTGTCTGTATTTTTCTAGAAGAAGCATCAAGATCAAAGTCTCAGAAAACTGTTTGATCTTCCAGCTGTAAACAACTACTAAGAGAACATTTGCCATATTTAATTACTACCAAATACAGTGCTTGTATCCAAACTCTGACAAGCTGGTCGAGCAGCTTAACTACCCGCTGCTTAAAACAAGAGAAGGGAAGGAGATGGCATTGCAAAGGAAGGTCAGTGAAGAAGGTAGAAGAGTCAAACAAGTTTGTCATTCCTGTTCTTCTCATAGTGCTGGAACTGTTAGAGGGTAGCTGGGGTGTTCGTTTTGCGGTGGGAATACACTTGTGAGTGCTTGCTATCCCATTCTTATACCCTTTGGCTATTCTTTAAAGAGCATCATCCAGAAAGCACTTGTTAGTGAGTCCTTACTCTCACATGATCTTTTATGTGCAGCCCCCTCCAATAATATCCTAAACAGATGGCTAAATCTGTTGAGAACAGCAGTTTCCAATTTTATAGTGAATTACCAAAAAGATCATGCTTTTCTTCCCTCCTTCTCTCCCTCTCTCCACACGCACTCAATACTTGAACAAAATGAAATGGCAATCTGATAACACCAAAACTGAAGGGAGTTTTGTAGTGGAGATGGAGTCAGGCCTTTCCTGTAGAGCACAAACATGTGTTGAGCTATCAGCATATTGATCTCTGATCTTAATGGAATTATTTGTATGCCTAAGTTCATATCTGTTTATACGTTTTGGAGCAGCACCCCGATGTCAAAATTCAGCAGATAGCAGTGAATTTCCTAGATGTTTGTGTAAATTACTGAGTCATTACTGTAATGAGGAGTAATTATTGACATTGTCTTGGAAGGTTGATTCATTGGATAATGAAACTTATCAACCTTGAATATTTTCAATAGCTGCAAACATTAAAAAAGAAGGAAGACTTGGCAAGCGAGTAAAGATCCAACACAATAAATGTGCACGTCTTGCTCATGTGAGGAGGCCTGCTGGATTATTCACTGGATTGAAATCAACCACATGGATAAACATTTGCAAGATCCAGGGTTTGATGAATTCTGTCTAAGCATTTAATAATCTTGAAAAGTGATAGTAAGTGTTTAGGCTAAATTACATCCCCATAAACCTCTTTCCTCCTCATTCCCCCCCCTCCCCCAACCTTCCTAGGCATGATTTTGTTCCAAAACAATGATGCATAGCCATGAAATGGCTTTGCCCTTTATCACTGTAGCATAGGAGAAGATAAACCGAACAGATCTGTTTATTCATTTTGGAGAAAAAACAAAATTAAAAGGCTTCTGTGTATTGTGGTAATGTAATTCCTAATCAATGACAGTGGGTTTAACAGATTTATGGGTCTTTAACTTCTAAGATTAATGACTACATACATTGATGCTGTCAAAATGACAGTATCATGGTCACGTACTTCATGAAACAGATAGCGACCTCCTGCCAGGCACGTCCTTTAGGAAATGCAATTATTGCTGCCCATTTTACAGTGCTTAACTTTTTTTTCCTTGGTAAGTGACAACAGAATGGGTTTTGAGAATAAATTAATCTTTCTAGATGAACTGTTAACCCTTCATGTCTAGCAGCTAGTTTTATTAACTCACTGCTTGCATACTGTTCTCAGGATGGGCATGGCAAACAAAATACTGCCAGAAGTACCATCTGGACTCTTTCTCTAGATCACTAAGCTCCAAGAGCCATATGAAAGGATCAAATCTACAATGCGACTGTTTCAAATTGGACTGCCTTAGTAGCAGTCACTGACAGTGGCCTTGACACCACAACTTTCTAGTGTGTGTTTGTATATAAATATATATATATACATGTATGTTGCAACTGTCAGCGGGCTTGTCAGGCATGGAGTAAAACATTTTAGCTTAAAGCTCTCATGCCGTAAGCTAGCACAGCTGACGTTATGTTAGAAGAGGGCTGGGACCAAGCATATAGTCAAATGACAGCTGGTAATTTGTTGAGCTGTGGAAACTTGGTGGTGCTTTTGTTTTTGGGTTATATGTGATGAGATGACCTGGGTGCTTGTGTCCTGAGAGCCGCAAAAGCCGCCAGGCCTGGACGCTTGCTGCTGGCTGACAGCTGCCCCCAGTTCGCTGCTCTGGGCAGCTGAAATGTCCTACGCTTGTTCATGGATCACCCACCTCGTGCTGGACTGCAAGATGTGCCAGCATGTCTCTTGTTGGGATTGAAAATGGCTTTCTGATAAAATGTATGCAAAGTGTGATGAAGGGACATGCAGGGAGTAAAAAGGGCTTAGAAATCCTAATGGACATCTTAAATTTGTGCAGGAGACCAATAGGTAGGCAGTGCTGATCCCAGAGTGTGGTATCCCAGAGTGTGGTGTCCCATACTCCGATGGGAAGCCCTGCACTATCCTTTTTCTGAGCTGATCTAACTCCTCTCACTTCTGCTTCTCCTATTGATATGACTCCCAAGTACTTAGCCTGCAACTCTGTCACTTGATTTCATAGGACTTTAGGACATTTATTTTGGGGGAAGGATCCAGTTAATAACAGCAGGTTTTGTATAGCATAAGGTATTTATCTCTCAGTAATAGTCTGGCAGTGGTTTCACACAGGCAACAGAAGTATAATGAAAAAGATGACTGGAATTTGTCTGGAAGAAGAATTTCCAGCGTGGGCATGTGCCTATGTTAAAACACCTGCAGAAACAGTTTTCAAATATCTACATCTCATTAGAAGTCAGTCAACAAGTTCCCACATTGGGAAGCAGACTCTGCTCTGTAGGTAGTTCATCAAATTATTTTAACTTATAGGGAAATCTACTGAGAAAACAATCAGGGATGTCAGTGATAAGTAACAACACTAGAGCTCCTTAATGCCTGAGAAGCCAGGAAGCTAAGTCACTGATGATCAAGAGACTTAATTCAACATAATTTCCTGCCTGTTTTTCATATCTATGGTACTTAGCTCTCAGAAGTGAAATACTTGAGTATGTGAAGAAAATGTTCATGTCCTAAAAGGCTGCTGTGAAGCAGTAGGTGAGATTAGTTCCCGTTTACAGAGCTGAGGAAGAGGGAGATTAAGGGATGTGCTCAAGATTACATAAGAAGTCTGTGGCAGAGCTGAGACCTAAGATGGGAAACCTAAATTCCCTGGCTGACACCTTCACGCTGATCTTCCTTTATCATTTCTCACATAGCAATACCACAGAGAACTTGCTCCAGTTCCTGTTACCAACACCTGGCAAACTCACTGCAGAATGTGACTTTCCTTCTCCACGCGAGTTGTTCACACTGGTATAGTTACACTAAGGTTAAGCATCAGTGCCTGCAATTGGGCAAATTTCTATTGTACCCAGAAGCAGGGATTTTTTTTCAAAAATAAGGGTGGGAATTAGATGCTTAGTCACCTCCCTTTTGTTGGCAGATGGTCACCTAAGGGCAACTGGTCTTCATAGTCCACCTGGAATTTTTATCACCTTTACCACTGGTAAGGAAGCAGCAGCAGCAGGGGGTTACAGCATGCTCTAGGAGCCAAGGGAGCTGAGATGTCTTCTCAGTGCTTTTATCTGGGGTGCAATAAAAATCAAGCACTCTAGTTCTCACACTTGTTAGAATAATAATTACCCTATTAACTTGTTAAAACTGCAGTTGGTGTCCTTGACTTTCTTTATGAGCATAGAGATGTGTTAATATATTAAGCATCGTAAACCTTATTTTTGTGCTTGAATGTTATGTTTGCTCAGGACTTGATATCCCTCAAAGAAAAACCTTACAAGATGGTAGAAACTCTTACCAAAGTGTTAGCAGCCATCTTTGAAAAGTACACTGTGTCCCAGTCTCTGGGGTTTTACAGTCCTGGGTTCCTTTCCGTGGTCAGTAACCTTCTGTCCATTTGTAAATTCTTGTGGTGTTTCATATTCATCTTTCACATGTATTTAGTGCAAAAATTATAGCACAAAGCTCTTGGCCTCTTCCTGTTATTGACCTGGTTTGTTGCGTATTAAGGCCCCAGTGCTCTGGAGCTGGCTTCTCATTACAGCTTAGAAGAGAGCAATGTAACAAGGCCAGCGTGACCTAAATTGCTGACCTGGATGTCAGCACGTGTTCCTTGAAGATAAGCAGATTCCTTGTTCCTGAGTCCTTAAATCATTGAAGAGTGTGACTTTTTCTGCAGTTAAGCTATGGGATCAAATGTTTTTGTCACAGAAAGTTGTCCTAGGTGAGCCAGATCCATGGATGGAGCCTCGTTCAGGCTGGTACAGCACTCTCAAATATCACGGACGTTAGCACAGCTCTCTTTGTATGTAAGGCCTGTATTTTTCATGGCTTCCTGATAAAAGGGTAGCAGATTCTTCTGGAAATCATGTGTTTACTTTTAAGTGGTTGTTGAATGTGGCTTCATCTATTTGCAGTAATCCTTGCTGCAAATTTCCAGATCAATGCGGCTCTCAAAGCAGAGTATTCATAAAATGTCAAGGCAGCGCTCCTGGGAGGTAACCACATACATGAAGAGCAACTATCTGTCCCAATCCAAAATCAAGCAAATCTCCATACCTGCTGAGAGACTAGCCTGGCCAACTAAACCACAATAGCGTGTGTGGTTCATTATAAACTTTGTTCACAAAGCATTACTGTGGCTGCAGATGTCAGTGTCCTTTGTTTGGTTTTGTACTAATTCAACCTTCAGTTCCTTCTTATTTATTTACGTGAAAGTAAGGTTGGGTTTCAAAATTGCAAAATCCAGATATCTTGGCAAAGGCAATGCATGTGAGTTAAAGGGCTGATCCAGAAAAGCTGCTTCTGAGATATATTTTTGACCAATAGATATTCTTCCGATCATCCGCTGCTTTTCTGAGAGTTTACTGGAAATTAGCAGCTTGTATGTTTGAACTCTTGCATGTTTGAACTGGATCACAAATTTCCGCAACGAGCATGAGGTGGCAGATGGGACTGTGGTATTGCTGACTGCAGAGACAAGGCATTGTAGATGCAGGAAACGGCCTCCTTGGGACCCTCAGTCCGGATGGTGGCCCTTCAACGTGCAAGAGGTTGGTATGCTCTTTCCAGAATCTGCGGCAAAATTAATTTTTCCACCCACTTTCCCTGTAATGTGAGGACTGTGTTTGAGACCACTGTATCCTCATGTTCCATGAGGTTTATTCTTGAGTCGGTTTAACAGCTTGCCACAAAAGGCACATGTGGCTCAAAGTAAGGCTGGTAGATGCTCACTGGAGCTCCACATACACAAATCAACTCTTTAATGACAAGACCAGAGTATCTTCTGTAAGACTGCAAAAGGTAGCTGGATTTTCCTCATCTAATACCTACTGAGGTAAGCGACTGATTAACAGGGAAGGGATTTGCATTTCTCCTTGTGGACCAGTGATGCGTCAGAGAAATGGACACAGGGAACGTGCTGTGGTCCTAGTCTAGTTGTGGGTTAGATGTGTGGCTTGTTGATTGAGCAGGATGTTTGACAGGCTAGGGAGGAGGATGATTGCCACAGAGGCAGGAGGCAAATATGGCATAAACTAGCCACGCATGGAGCTTTGCTTGTTAGACAAAGGAAGGTATAACAAAGCCTTTTAAACCAAAATTTATACTGGTTTGCTTTCCAGAAAGTTACTAGAATATAAATGTGCAATGTAAATTTTAAATGTTCAACCTCTTGTTGCACATATGAAAATGAAGAGTTTTGTTGAATATGTTTAGTAATTAAATGTTCCTGGAGATGGAAATATTAAAGCTATAAAACCTGGTACCAGACATTATAAAGGCTAGAAGGGAAAGAGCAAAACTGCTTTTTTTCCAAGGCTGACTTGCAATTTCATCTTTTGAAAAGAGTTAGTTACCTGAATGTATTCAATATAGGAATAGGGAAAGATTTTTTTCCTAGTGAAAATTCAATTAGACTCTGGCTACCTTGTAAGTATGGAAGCCCAAATGTTAGCAGTGACATGAAGATAATGAATGATATAAACACTGTGCAATTTCACTGGGAATGCTTTTGGTAAGGGATGGTTTGCCTAAAGTCTTGTCTGCAAGGCCATGAGTAAATGCCTGTCATTCAGCTGCTGCTGCAAAACCCGGGCTGCGGTCGTCTCTCCACGGTGCTGAACACCCGCAGCAGCGCCTGTGAGGGCCGTGCACACTCGTGTTTGAGAGCTGCGGTAAAGGAGCACCCAGGGACTCGGGTCAGGTCTGGACCCATATCATTTTGTGGGTTATGCAGGCATATGTGCTGATTCTGAAAATGAGAGGTTTTTTGGCAGTCTGCTGCACGAAAGAAAGCGCTGGTGTGTTAGGACAGGATCATGGCTACAGTCTGTGCTTTTAGAAGCTTATAAACCTGAGATGAGCAAATTATAAAGGGCAGGTAGGGGAGACAATCCATTATATGAAGTTTTTATATACTTTTTGTCATAAAAGAAGTATTAAAATTCTCCAGCTGCCCCTCAGTCTAGCCATTACATATGACTGATTTCTCAGAGGCACCCGAGCATGAGTGGGGCTGGAGAAGCAATTTCCCTTCACAATTAGGTTTATGAATGTTTTCAATATAGAGTGAAGCACCATCAAACCCAGACTCCAAAGGCAAATCTTCATTGAGTCGGCAGCATTTCCTCTCCATCTGAACCTGAGAGAGGAGTGAATCTTGCCAGGGTTTTTTTTGAGACTTCCTGGACATGTGGTACAGATCAAGCCTTTCACTGATGTTCCTGACTCCTTAAGACTTATTTTGGGGGAAAATGCCATGACGTTTTAGTTTGCAATGGGATCTAAAAGCAAACACATCTTATGCTGCCCTGGTCCTTGTGGTGAACTTTAAGTGCAGCACTTTGGTGGCCAGTGGTACCCACCTCCACAGGGGATTGAGCTCTCCTGCACGAAGACTGCTGTTGACTACAGTTGTATTTTATCTGTTGAGGGAGCCTGGCAGAGAGCTTGGAAAGGGGTTTTGGGAACAGAGCCAGGCAGTTTCTTTGTGTTTGGAAAGGTAACCCTGGGTCTCTCCAGGCAGGTCCTGCAGGTCCCACTGGTGGCTGAGCTGCTGGCAGCTGTAGAAGGGGGCACCAGGGAGGTGCTTGTAGGCAGAATCTCCACCACTTTGAGGCTTTATCTCTCTGACATAAATCAAAGAATTTTATAAGTGAGCATGACTATGGATGAACTGTTATGACTCACTGCAGAGAAAACATAACTTGTCCTCATACTTCTACCCCAAACTTTGACAGGGAAAAGATGATAAACCTAGCTGTAAAAAAAAGGACTCCTATTAGGTATTTCTCCTTGCCACTCCATGGAGGATAGCTAGTGTAGAGAGATCTGAATGGAGAATGATTTATTGTCCCTTTTTTGCTTAAAATACTTCAGCAGCAGTGATTAATTGTCATCTCTGGCATTGCCTTTACCTATCAGACTGTGGCAGAATCATGCTCCAGGGGTAGATCAGCTTGGCACGCTGCAGTAATTATGCTGGATACGGCCACGCTGGCTGGGCTGCCATCTGCAGCCAGGTAGGTGGTACATTAGTGGGCGCAGAGGGAGAGATGTGCTCATTCCTCTCCCTCACTCCCTGCAGAAGCTGATAGTGCTGTTGTCATGCACGCTCGTGCTACCCTTGCTCAGGGCCTGTTTTGTGGAAGGAAGGGGCATGGGGTGCATTAGAGCAACGTGCTGAGACTGGGACTCAAGATACACCCCATACATCTCTGTGTTAGTGTCCAACACTGCTCTCCCTTCGTGAGGTTTCCTCTGGCCTGGAGAACAGCAACACCTCTCTCGGGACATCTCTCCCTGGCGATCACACCAGTGAGACATACGGCTGTCTGGCCCCAGCATTTTCCTTTTGACACACAGTTCAGATTCTTTCTTTTTATAATTAAACAGAATAGTGAAACACTGAAAATTCAGGGGAAGAAAGGGCTCTGAGTCTTTTGAGCCATTGGCTGTGGGTTGCTCTCTGCTGGGGCAGTTTGTCCTAGGCATAAGGAGAGATGCCTCCAAAGGCATCCCAAAGGGGGCTCCCAAGGGACACGTAGGCAGCGTGTGCTGCGCTGCCCAAGAGAACAGGGCACCATGCATTGCTGTGTGCAGTCCCAGGCCAGGACAACAGAGCTGAGGAGAGTTTTACATCGCTTTCCTCCTTTTTGGCTGAGTGTTGGGGCTGCTTGCTCAGTATTTGTGCCAACAGAGACAGTACCCAAACGTTTGCCTGACTGATAGCCTTGTTTGACACCTATTTAACGGCCCTTTTCCAAACAAGACAGGTTGCATGGCAGTAAAGTTGCCAGAAACTGCCAGCTGTCCTCCCCTGTTGCTGGTTGCGGAGCTGTTCCCAAGAGAAAGCTGCCTAAAACTCCCAGTGCACACAAGGCTCCTACTTAGAGGATGCTGAAAAGGGGCTGATCAGGTATTAAAGGACCGTAGCTGCTTGGGTTGCATATACTATATCACTCACTTGCCAGAGCGCCTGGTGAGGTATTTTAACATATCTGCTCTTCTCTGAACTTCTGTTTTCTCACTTCTTTCTGCCACACTTTGAGTTGGGCCTTTGGGTCAGGCATTTAAGGGACTGATCATATCCCACCCCAGGACGGACCAGAGGACTTTGGCCAGGGTCCAGCTGGGATGCATGAAGCTGAACAAGCATTAATGCCACTTCATGAAGACAGAGCTGACAAATATGAACCAGAAAAATGGAAGGAGCTTAGTGATAAATATGGAGCAGCAATCCCAAGGTGACCTTGGGAAGCCCTGCAAGACAAGAGCTTGAGATCTTGAATTGCACAAGGATATTAATTTGATAGCAAGTGAGGTGACTATTTCCAGCACTGTCCAAACCAGAGACTTGCTATGCCCATGTATATCTGTTTGGGGAGCATGAGCTCAGTCAGGCAGAAGGGAAGTAAAAGATTTAAAGTCAGAATAAAGATGGGAATAAATAAATAAACAGGACACCTGCCTTCCCAAGCAGCAAAAGGAACAGCAGCAGCAAATACTAAACTCCAATCTTAGGACCCTCTGGTTAACTCCAGCAGTTTTATTCATTATAATTACACCTATTGATTCTTCAACTCATTCATTGCTATAGCTACAAACTGTGGTAGCTTAGGTAATTGCTTCTGTGCAACCCATGTGCGAGCTTTTAAGGCAGTGCCCTGCTGAGTGATGTGGTACCCAGTGGCTGGCGGCGTCCAGCTCGCTGAGGGGCGGAAGCTGTTGAGATGCCTCCTGGGTGCTGTGCGGACATGCATGGAAGAAGCATTTCTTCCTTCGTGGTGCAGCTGTCTGAGCTCCCGTCCGACGGGCGCTGGGTTGTGCGGATTGCACACAGGATGCTGCCCTGTCCTCACTGCGCAGGACTCTTCTCCTACCCCCTCTGGCCCTGTTTAAGTTCGACTTGCTAAACTCCTCTCTCTGCTGTTCCCTCTTGGCCATTCCTTTCTCCCTTCAGCTTAGATAGGATGTTTTCCAAATCTGATTTCCAAAAGCTTATTTGATTCTCTGTCCTTCCAATCCTGGAATATTTGTTTTTCTTCTGCTGTAGCAATCAACTGGGGCTGCAGCTGCAGGAAGACCTTCCCTGGACTGTGGGCCTCCTGCAAGTCACCACATCCCGCTGCAGCGCCGTGATCAGCCATGTCCTTACGTGGCGGAGGCGCGTTGTGAGGCAGCCCCTAACGGACAGCCCCTTGGGGTCTCTATCTGTACGTCACCCTGGATCTGCAGGGATCTGATAGGATCCCTTTGAGGTTGTGGTCCAGAGGAAAAAATGGCCTTTCTGTTGCTCTGTACCATGGTAGCTCAATTCTTGCCTTTGTGCTTCCTCGATTTCTCCCTCTCACAGACCCAAACTGATGCTTTTGAGATACTATGATGTCTGTTATTTATATTCATGTACTACTATATTAGCTTCAGTTCAGCAAAATGACTATTTTCTGCCCATGGATTCCCTTGTGCTGTTCCTCTGTTTTCTTGACTCTTGATAATTCCTAGTAGTTTAATTAAACTGCAAATTTCATCCCTTCCCTATTCATTCTCCTCTCTCAATCACTGGTGCAGTTGTTTGTATAGAGCATAATGGTTTTGCATGTTAAGCAGGTCTCTTCTTCAGCTAATCTGCAGGTGTATCCTTATCTTCATCCTCCGAGTGTTCCTGCCCTCTCAGTGCTCCCAGGCTCAAATACGAGGCGCCGCTCATCTCCAGTGTGAGCAGGGCTCAGCTTCGAGACGTGCATTGCCGGGCACGAGCCTTCCCACATGCGGCTGCTGAGCTTTAATGCTGTTGATTGCTGGAGTCTGCACATATGCACTCATAGGAAAGGTCGCACCAGTGCGATAGTGGCTTAAATGAAAATTGGTTTATTATGCATGTGTCTGTTACTGCAGGCAGCTGATTAGCCAGCCAGCTGTGGCCAGCTGTCTCTCAGAGATCCTCCAGGGTAAACGCATCTTTAAGAGATTGTTTGGATGACTTTTAGTTGAGCTTGTTTGCCGGCTCGGTCGGACTTGTATTACTTTTTAATGCACTCAGGAACAGCGCTTGTCGGCGGCGCGTGCAGAAGGACCGCTCGTCATTCACGCTTCTGGCTCGCGGTGCGGCTGCCCCCCTGGTTCACTTGTCTGAGTGCCAGAGTGAGGGGCTGTGCTGAACACTGAAGGGGGTCTGTCATTTTAAACACTTTTATCTATCTGCTTATATCAGGAGAAAGGGACTAGAAGGACCTCTGTTCTCTTGACTTGGTCTGTTCTTTTTCTAAATGGAGTCAGGTGCAATCTATAAAGCAGCTTTCAGCTGTCTTTTTTCCCCCCATGTAACTACTATTAATACTTGTGATAAATAACAATAGATACTGTTTAAAAAAGACTATTTGACCAGATGATGTGATTCATCTGACATCTACAATTCATCATAAAAGTAGCAGCATTTTCTGCTCTTGGTTTCCACATGCTCTATCACACCACCAGAGCTGTTTTCCACCCTGTGCTTTAAATCTTCAAGACAAGAGATTGCTCTTAGCAGCTCCTCCCCAAACTTTCAGGTTTCTCCCTGATTTGAAACTGTGCTGTTTAGCGAAATCCAGGTGGTGACCAGGCATGAGGCCGCGGCAGGGACGTGGGAGCGCTCCGGGCAGCCCGAGGGAGCCCAGCCTGGGCTCCGGCTCCCGCACGTGGGCGAGGGAGGGAAGGGGGCGCAGGGTGAACGCTGGGCATTGCACGGACGAGGCGAGGGAGGGAAGCACGGAAAGCACGCGGCTGGGAACCAGCCAGGTGGTAGGAGCAGGGCTTGTGGCTCGGAGAAAACGCTGCTGGCGAGAGCTGGGCTCTGGGGGAGCCGGGGCCTGCCATACGTTACGGTTCAGCCTTGCTGACGTGGGCTTTTTATCTTACAGAAAACGTGCACGAAGCATTTACCATCTAATGTCACCCAAACCCTGTTCGGTAGGGCCTGTTTAGGATTCATAGCATGATGGGGGTTGTTTTGTTTTGTTTTTGTTTAAATTGAGCCCCCCAGCAATACAGCTAAAAGATATACAATTCCTCCTTTGTTGCTCCTATATTATCGCGCATAATTATCCCTTCCTTGAAACAGCCTGCAATTCAATTAGATAAAGCTTTTTGCTGAACTGCTAAGTAGATTACGAAAAAAGGAGGGAAAAAAAGCAGTGTGTGTTCTTTTTTTTTCATTGAAGGGCATGGGGGGGGGGTTCCCCTCAAAAGCATGTGGAAGAAAATCAGGGAAGATGTTCTCTATTAAAGGCTGTTTTGAACAGTGTTTGCTAAAATGAACAATTTGGTTTGGTTGCATCCATGCATGATTTTGGTGTCATGCCTGATCCTAAGTACCCCAGTCACCTGTGATTTGTTGTAGGCAGCCACAGGCTCTGACGGATTTGCTCATGAACCCGGTGCCTCGGATTTCGGCTTTTATTTATTTGTCTGTCTCAGAAGCATAGCAGCAGTGATGGAGGTCCATACTAGTGGGAGAGAAAGCTGTGAGAGGTCGGTCCACATCTGCATTAGTTATGCTTAAAAAATGAGCATGACAAATGACTAAGAAGGTACTGCTGGAAACCACCTGTCACTGTGTTCGTGGTGATGTTCACTTCTGAAAGCTGAGTGCCTCCTAATCCTGTTGCTGCTGTTGGGAAGTCTGGCTATCCCGAGGCTGCTAGCTGTGTCTTGGTTATGAAGTCCAGCAGGGAAAAGTGTGTAATAGTTTATTTAAATTCTCTACACTTTTTCTAAGCCATTTTTCTGAGCAAGCAGTTGTGGTCTGTGGAGGTAGGAACCACGAAGACACAGGGCACTTAGCTTTTTTCTCGTCTGTGACCCCTGCCTGGTGTCTGCAAGCGGGTTTGAAGCAGGTGCTGCAGTCAGCCTCAGTCCAAGGGCTCCTGTGCAGAGCGACTCCCCCAGGGTCCGGGCGCATCGGAGCCGGGGCTGTCACCACTGGGGCTGTGCAGCCCCTCGGGGACTTCGGCAGAGTGAATTAATAGCTCTGAGACTTGGTGCTCATTATGGAAAATGGAGATAGTAAGAATACACCTTCCCTCCCGCTCCCTGCCTGCCTTGCCTGGCCAGGCTGCAAAACCGTCAGGCTAGGGGCTGTTTCGTTATGTTTTTGTACAGCACCAGTGTGAGCTGCCATGCTCAGCTGAAGGCCGTGGTACTGCAGTGTTACAGCAAACCAATCTTCTCGCTATAATATTCAATATCATACTTTTAGCAGACTAAATGGAGAAGATAAACTGCAGGCAAAAGAAGCTGTTGAGGGTGAAATGCATGGAGCAGGACTTCTAGCCTGCCTAAAAGGCAGGAAAACATGAGCTTTTATTTCTTTGACACAATTTTGTAATTATGTTTACATTTCTTTGGTCCACTGTGGCAGGCTAACAGTAAATTCATTTGCAATGCCTAGTTGTTACCAAAAGCTGGAGCCTTTCAACCCCCTTGTTGTGTCTGGCAGCTCGGGGGATTAATTGCATGCTGCCGTAATGGCAGGTCTCTCAAAGCCAGCCCAGCCTGCTAAGAGTGGGACTATTATTTAACAGCTCAAGTCTCTGTGAGGCTGCTTTTTATTCTACTTCACTTTGGGAGTTTAAAGAGATTTTTAAAGAACTGAACAGCAAAAGCAGAAGCCAGTGTGAGTTCAACAGGGAATGCATTAGCAGTGGTCCCCCCGTCTGTACCGTTCCCAGTGCTTGCTTCCAAATTAATTGTGGCTGCTGCAGGCATGAATCACTCTGACAAGCAGCTAGTGGATTTGAAGGCTCTCGTCGTGGATATTTCCCCCTCAGCAGCAGCCCAAGTGGGCTGAAGGGACTCAGAGGCCACCTCTGCTGTCCTTAGAGCCGATTAGGAGGTACGGGGAGACCCAAGGCAGGTCAGGACTGTGGGACTACCATTGCTGAGGACAGATGGTCCTGTCCCGTTCTGTCAGCCTCATCCCATAAACTCGTTCATAAATAGAGTGAACTCCATTTAAAACCACTGGGGAGGTCTGGGATGCCACAAAGGCCTTGGCAGATCCTCCCTGTTTTGGTAGTTAGAGACTATCTTTTAATTTTCAGTCTAAATTAACCTGCAGCAAGTTCATAACCACTTATTTTTGTTTCAGCTCTGTTTCTTTATCAAGTACTTCCCTAGCTACTGCTATTTATCACTTGATATATATGCATATTCCAGATGAAGTCTTGCAAAATATTAACACTATGCTATATCTTTAGAAATGTTTTTGTGATTAAATTCTGGGATTTTTCTCAGCTGCCTTATGTTGGTGACTCATCACCAAAGTCCAGCAAGCCCAGCTGGGTTCTCAATTGTTTCTAGCTGCCGAGGTTTCATAGCGAATGTATTGTTACAGGCAGACAAGTGGAGAAACTTGCATTTATTACTATTGAATTCATCCCATTTTTATCATGTGAATCTTCAAGGTCATCCAGTTCTTACTTTGAAATAGCTTTCCTGCAGTCCTCTGGCAGTACAAAGCCTTTTTTTATTAATCTGTACATTTCATCAGTTTTCATGCTATAGCCGTTAACGACAATATTGAGACGGGCAGATCCTGAGCACCCTCCATAAGGAACGTCTCTCCGATAAGCTCCCTCAAATCTGTTCATTTCAACGCTGCCCCCTTCCTACTGTTTTTTCTCATTTTAATTGTCCTACAAAATTTGTTCTAAAGTTCTTGATACTGCTGAGGTCTGAGGAACAGGCCTGAAATTATTGGGATCACTTTCTCCTTTCTTAAGTACATGAGCGCTCCGGCTGCTCTCAGGCAGCCTGACTCCCCTGCGGTTCATCGGCAGCTCCCTGCGCAAGATCATTCGGTATTTGGGGAAGGGGCTGGATGGGCTCCTGGCTCAGCTGCTTAGGTACTGTGTTCGCATTGGGTTGGTTGGTCTAGCTTCTCTCGCTATGCCCTCATCCTTACTAACCTTTCTGCCTTCGTCTCAGAGGTGCCATGAGGATCCTTATTAAACACTGTGACAGAAGATTCACTAGTTTTAAAAACATCTAGTTCATTCTTAATTTCTTACCTCGTCACTAGACAGCAAGCCTCAATTTTTATATCTTTGTTCCTGTTTTATATGACTGAAGAACCTTTTGCTATGTAATATCTTACACAAGCTCTAGTTTAACTTGTTTTACAGCAATTTCTTCTACATAGTGTTAGTATTTTTCACTTGAGGAAATTCTAGGCTTTCTCCACTTGCAGTCCCCTAAGGTCATGAATGCAATTCACTTCACTAACTCAGTTTAACAAATGTCTTTTTGGAAATGAAAACCTTAATTTTAGATTAGTTTTTGTCTGTCAAACTGATTTAACTTGGGGTCACTTGAGCTAAAATTATTCTCTGAGTGTTAGCCAAAAAAGCCAAGTTGAGAATACTGTTATTTCCTTTTGGCTTGGTCCTTATTTGGTGAAGAAATCTGCTTTGTATGGAACTCGAAATGTTTGAGCCTTACCATGAGGAGTAGCGATGGCGTTTTATTTGGAGGTAAGACCTGTCAGTTGCTGGACAGCTGTTAGCAGTGTCTCCTGGCTGAGACGGTAACAGCAGGTTCAAAGCCTTTAGCTCCTTCAGCTGCAGAATGCAATACCGCTGCTGAAGCAAGGAGTCGTTCTTCTGCCTTGCCCTTATGTAAGAGTATAACACAGCCCATTCATATCTGCAGGGAGGTTCATGCCATTAATTTTGTCTTTTACCTGCAGTCGGAGTTAGGGTTATGTGTCTTGCTCGTTTGGGCCTGACTGTCTAGATATTTCATTGCTTTCAATGTCTGGTGACGGCAGACCTGATTTCTTAGTGCTGTGGTGACTCATTTGCGCCGTTGGCATCTGCAAGGCATCACACCCATGTCAGAGCGGTGTCGGTGATCTCTGTGGGTCAAGCCTTGCACCGATGTTTGGGACAGGGATTATTGACTTTAAAGGTTAAATTTAATTTACAGCAGCAGAGACTTTGGTTCAGAATGAAGAACTGGGCCAGTAATCACTTATGCATCTTGTATTTCAGAGATTATTTGTTTGGACAAATGAGTGAAGACCCATATTTCAAGGTCTTGTTTCACTGAGTAATGGTTGCAAGGGCAGGTCTTATTTGTAGTATATCATAAGTCTATAAAACAAACACAATAGCTCCAAACACTGTAATAAGTTATGCATCATCTCATAATTTATTATAATACAAACAAGTCTGTCAAACACAATATATTGTCTACTTATGAAAATATCAATATTCACAATTTAAATAGGTGATAGGTCTCAATTTTATATACCAACAACTCATCTAAAAATTATTTTGTTCCTAGCTGTGGTCTTCAAGGACATACACCTATAAGTAACTGTAAGACGGTCCATTCACAGCTTATTTTTTCTAATTATAGATATTTGAAATATAAATTAAATAGAGTACAAAAGACCATCTCTCCAACAAAGATGGTTTTGTCTCCAGGATATTTTTCCCTAAATAATGATACTGCATGTGCTTGGTTAAGTTTTTAACTATTGGAAAATTAGGAGGTACAAATGATAACAGCAAGACATTGGCTAGATAGCAACAGTCATTGCAAGATGCTGCACAAAACCAAAAATAAGGCAAGTATTATCAACAGCAGCTCCCATATGGCAGACTAAAAAGTCAAGGCTTTATTTTCCAAACTGGTCTCTAAGAAGGCTTCAAATGTTTGTTAACAAGATACGGCTTGATCCAAAGCCCTCTTAAATTGATGGTGGTTGGAAAAACAAACCACAGAACCCACAAGCAACCTTCCCTTTGACTTCAAGGGGCTTTGGAAGCAGGCTCTTAACGCCCTAAAAGAACAGGAATGAAATGACCAATTCACCGTATGTGAAAATTGCACCATGTTGTTTCTAAAATGATATGGAAAAAGGTTGCGAGTTCTTTTTCAAATGAAGTTGCAATAATTCAATGGGTCATTTTTTAGTTGGAAATAAAATATTCACGCAAAAAGATTTTATTTTTAAATATGGTAATTTACAAAAATACATCATCAGGACAGGAAAAATCAGATGATACTGCTAGTTTGCAGGATAAATATTGTGTTACAAAAACTGATAAATCACACCATGTGTATGGCACTGTATGCCATGCACTTAATTGAATTTTTTTAATAAATAAAAGCCCTAAACATTCACTATTTTCTGTAAGGTTACTATTATGTTAAGTAGAACAGTGAATTTCTTGTATAAATAATTTTTTCAATAGATACATTCTCAAAAATGAACCACTTATCTACATAGATATATTGCACTTCAGACTCATTCACATGTAACTTAGACTAGCATTCCTCATTAACAAATTCAGAATAAAAATAAGATATAAATACAGTGTTTTCCTCAAAATGAAACATACAGTACCTTTTTCATAAGGTAACTTTGGTTACTGTCAATTTACAAAGAAAGAACAGAGAGGTTTCTGAGGGTAGGGTAGAAAGCATGGCCACAGAACTAAATTTATCTAAAACGATAGTGAAGGGAGTAATAACTTTACCCTTGCTGTGACAAATACAGAGAAGCTGAGCATCCCTTTTACACCTTATTATTGCAAGTAAGTGTGACGTTTCGTTGAGATTACAGGACAAGCAGCCTAGCAGGTGAGGGCGTTCTTCGTTGCCCTTCGAATGGGGGAGGTTTACGTGTGTTGCGTTCCTTTGGTGGGCCACGTTGGAAAGGGTCAGCTCTTGCCCTCGGCTCCCCCTCTCTTCCAGCCGTGTCCCTCTCCTCCATGGAGCAGCCGGCGTGGTCCGTGGGGTGTGTTAGCCCCCTGCCCCTCGTGGCAGGTGAGGAGCCCGGCAGCACGGGCCACCGCAGCAGCTCCTTGCACACCCGAGTTGTCTCGTTTTCTCCTGAGAAAGCCCCTCCACGCGCAAGCCAGCGTGTGCGCTGGGCCCAGCTCTTAGGTGTCCTGCGCCTTATGTTGCCGTCTCCTCCTGGGTAGGGTAGGCTTGGATTTGGCATGGGTTTTGCTCTTGTGTTATGCCAGTACGAGTACTTTTGCGATTGCAGCCTTCATGGCAGAAAAATCAGGCTGCTGTCCCCAGTGGGACTTGTGCAGATTGGCGTTTCTTAAGAGGTGATAATGCACCAAAGCTGAGCCGTCCGTGGGTTTGAGAGATGCTTTCAGCCCCCAGATCCCACCAAAGTGGGACCATTTGGATCCCTTCTGGGAGACCTCAGTACACTAGTCCCGGAGGCACCGTGAGTCCCCCGCTGGTAATGAGAAGTGCACGCGCACAAACACAGGGCCAGCACCAGGCTGCGCCTTGTTTGCAGTTACCGAGGAGCCGCTGTGCTCGCTGACCCCACTGTGCTTGTGTTCACGTGCAAGCCTGCTCTCGCATTTAGTAAGGCTGCGTTAAGTGCCCAACAAGTAAGTAAAACAGCTGTGATGCATGTTTTGAGAGACCACATACCAAGATCTAAAAGGAGAGAAAGCAAATGAAGTGCACTCTCAGCCTTGCTGTAAATCTCTTCTCTCCACATTTCCTACACTCAGCATTACTGAGATGCTATTTCTGAGTGTGAAGGAAGAGAAGTTAAACTACTTTAAATAAGATGAATATTTAAAAGGCTCAGTCCAAGCTGGTCAATGTTTTTACTGTTGTTGGGCATTTAATGTGTTTCCTTCACAAATAGTTTTTTAACAACTAAATGTCAAATCTGCAAAAGGATGGCATAATCTGTCAGGAGAAAGTCTTAGGTTGAGTTTTTATATATATAAACCCTAAAGGCTGGAACGTGTGGTAACTGAGTATCTTTACTGATTAAGAAGGGATCTGAAGGCTGTAATCACTCCAAACCTCGCAGGACCAGGTTCAGTGGGAGCTTTGTATCAGGCAGGATTTGGCCTCACACTTGAAAGTCTTTAGACACCATAATTGAAATAGCTGGGAAAATATGTTGCTTTTGTTCTTGGCTCTAGATCCTCCCTCTCTCCCGCCCTCAAGCTCCCCTGTCCTGGTTTCAATCTTAGATAACTACCAACTTAAAACATATAAATATTGGCAGCTTGCGGGTTTGCTTTCCATGCCAAGGCTATAACAGGTAAAATATCAGTTCTCGAGCCTTGTTCAAATGAGCCAAAAAGGTCTTGTCACAGTTCCAGTGTCTTATAGACTGCCTGTTGCAAAAAGCTGTTGACAGCAGTCTGTGTGGCAATATTTCATGTCAGAAACAACATCATTTTCAGCAAGTGCACGCAACAGAAATGGCACCTTCCACAGTACATAAAAGCATCTGTTTGCTCTGTCAATAATGAACTACATGGTCAAGTAAGATTTTTTTGTTGTTTTAGTTTTTGGTCTTTTAAATGGTTGTAATTAAACACTGTTGTGGCTTCCCTCCTCTAATGACTCTGGACTGCACTGGTGCTTGAATCCAAAACATTTGAGTGCGACTGAACACTACGACTTGAACTCCAAAGCATATTCAAAATGCTGTGTAAGAGACAGAGGCATCTGCCTTCTCACTTTCGCTTCTAAAATCAAGTGCTCCCATTCCCTTCTAACAGTCTGATCTGCCCTCAGTCTCCTCAGGAAATGAAATCAAATGACTACTCTTTAAAACAGCCATTTCAGCAAATTACATCCTGAAGATGTAACCACTTGAAAAAGTAATTGCACCCAGAAACTCCAACATTTGCCCTTTTCATGGTGATATTTTTATAGGCTTTCCATTCTTATCATACTGGTAAACAAGCATTTTGATGCAATGAGAATTGGCAGGGGAAATCCAAGGGCTGCTTGTTATTGAAAAGTTATGGTTTGTATAGAATTGCACAGGTTGCTTTTGACACTTAAAGAAGGCCTTCAGTGTGGCAGCTGCCATTGTGCGAAATCTTTTGCTAATAAAACAGTAGAGGAAGAAATTAATTGCAGTGTTCAGCAATGCTAGCATATTGGCAATGTCCGACACAATATGTACCACCCAGCTGTTGTTTATAGGCGATACGTAGAGGTGATACAATATCATGATTATTCTTGGTGCCCAAAGTATGGCAAAAATAGAAGTTATAGTAAACAAAATGGCTGTTGTTTTCCCTGTGGAGTACCCTCGCAGTCGGAAATTGCTCTTTCGCCGCAGCTTGTACACGATGATAGAATTCAGAATGAAGAAGATGGAGCAGGGCACTAAGTAAACAGTAAAGCAGTGGATCCAGATGAGGACATGATGCATTGATGTGCTTATGTAGTCTTCAATCCAAATATTGGGCCACCAGTAGTAGGGAATGCTCGTCAAAAAGCAGGTGATATAGACACTTACAATGACTTTTCGAGTACGAGCAGGGTAGGAGACTGTGTGATACTTCAGCGGATGGCACACGGCTATATACCTATCAATTGTTAGTGGAACAGTAATCCAAATGGAGGTGTGGATGGAAGAAAATTCCAAGACCTCGATTATTTTGTCCAGTACCTGAGGCATCTGTTTATTTAAAATAAAGTCTTCCATGAGAAAGTCAACAAAAACAATGAAGAACAGAACCAGGATGTCAGCAGCAGCTAGAGCTAGAAGATAGTTATAGGAGGACTTCTGCCTGCGAGCAACGAGCTGGGAAAGGATGATGACTGTCAAGATGTTTGCTGCGGAGACAGAAACACACAGGTCATTAAGATGTAACATTGGCTTTGAGCATTTGTTTGGAGCAGCAGCTCCTTTTCAAGCACTTGGCAACATGGTTTCCTCTAGAGTATGAGAAACTGAAAGGGAAACACTGAAGCTGGGTCCCTCAAAGAAGTTCTTGTACTGAAAGGAGCATGTGGCCCTGCTCCTAGCTATGGGATATGCTGTCACCTAGGGCTCCTGTGCACCAGAACTGGGGAAAGAGGAAGTCGGGTCCTCAAATCCAGACATATGGGGTTACATGGTTTCTGGAAGCCCTTTGCCATCTCCTTGAAGCAGATGTACAGGAAGAGCTACTGCCCTCAGTTTTGATGGGAAATGGCTTTATTTTCATGTGTAATGTATACTTTTAATGAGAAAAAATTAAATTTGAGGAAAAACTGAATACCTCCCACACCCCCCACCTCCTTATTTTCCTCTTTCCTTTTTTCACTTTTCTGTCTCAGTGACAAATGAGAGAGAAGGGTGGGATGGGATTTGGAGAGAGACATTTTGTTCCTTGTCCCAGCTTATGGTGCCTACGTGTTTTAATTTTGAACTCCAGCTAAAAAAAGCTGAAATCAAAGTGCTCTGGATTAGGTAATTTTCTCTTTACTAAGTGGGATCCCCGTCCAGAGAAGGACTTCCTGGGAAGCAAGTGTTCTCAGCTCTTACTGAGAGCTGGATGTACTTCTTGGCACTCCGGAGTTTTCAGATCTGCCCAGAATGAGGCTCCTGTAATTAGTCCTGCCTGTTCCCCTGCTCTCTCTTTATGGACTCTGGAGAACTGTCTCTGTTCCTACCACTAGAACCACCTGCTCCATGAAGAACTTATGCAGGGCTGCTCTTTAGAAGCAAGTCCTTCTCCAACTGCAAGGGATTTTTCCTCTGGAGTGCTGCCGGCAAGCCTTTAAGGAAATGTGGCTTGTCAAATTAGACATGATGGATGTTCTGATTCAGCAAAACTGTAAACATTCCTGAATTTCCTGAAAACCCTTCTGCTTGCAACTCTGGCCATGGGTACAGACCCATCATCTAAACAAGCCTAAAAGTGTTGCATCACACTTAAATAATATGTGGTAAATGGCTGAAGTATCTTGTCTCTGCTATTCTCGCAGTCTGTTTTGTTTTGGTCTTCTAAAGCTGTGATTCAACTTAAGGATATGTGTTACTGGCTGGTCGAACCAGGGCTCTAAAGAATGCTGTCCAAGGGCTCAGTCCTGCACCCCCCAGCCAGAGAGAGTTCCCCACAGTGGCTAAGAACAGCCCTAGCAGTCCTCGAGAGTCTTCCTGGAGGGTCAAGGTGTAGCCAAACTTGTTCTACAACTTATCATATAGTCTTAACTCAGGAAAAAATCCTATTGTTCCTAGTAGAAGTATGGCTGGAATAAGACAGACTAGATTAAGAAGTTTACATCAGTTGGCTAGAATACCTGAAATAGCAGTTAAAAATCAGATCTGGTTTACTGTATAACAGACTGCCAAATATTTGTATTTGACATTTTTTGTAAGTGTTCTATAAATCACCTCTTCTGTGTATCCAGTGCTTCAAACATTTCTGCCAGCTTGGATGGATTTCCCAAACCAAATCAACAATAATTGTAAGGATTCCTTTAAATTAGAGAGGAAATTACTGACATTAAAGTAACGATGACCTAGGACATGCACCCTACCACTGAAAATGTGTATTATTTAACTGTTTTATGTGGTACTGGAAAAAATCTCCTTGTTCATAAATGCCTTTCAAGCCTGCTTTCTGGGAGCAGGATTTCTGCTGTCAGGGAAATGAACTGCAGCAGAATGACTGGTGTTGAGTAATAGCCCTCATAAGTGTCACCTATTTTTGTATTAACTGAATTTATTAATTTTGTATCTTAGAAAAAAACTAAACTGAACATGACAATCAACTTGCTGAACCCTATATATAGAAAAGTATATTCTTTCTAACAGTATTGTCTCAAATCACCTTTAGAGGAATTTTCCTGATTCTGCCCTCTGTTAACATGAGTGCAATTGCATCGATTTCAGCTTAGAGGGGACCTGGAGGTGATACACTTAGAAGTGCTGTGTCATTTTTCACTTACTTGCTTACGAAATGCTCTGTTGTGCCTGCTGATGAGCCCTAGAGGCACGGTGAGTGATGTACTGTCAAGGAAATCCTCGAGTTGGAACATTTAACACAACTGTGCAGTCACTGTTGGTTTTGGCCAGCCAGGCTGAATGGCTTGGCTTCTCACATGTTGGATGTGACCCATGGCGTTCATCTTCTCTTTAAATCCTTTGGATTTGATTCACTCCAGCAGCAACAGCTGGGGCAAGCATGCAGGGAGGGGGACTGTCTGGGGATGTTGGCCCCTGCTAGAAATTTTGGTCTCAATTCCAGGGGAGCTTTAATAGAGATGATGAATCTGCATCACGTCCAGGCACACCAGCAGCTACACCCTACATGTTATCCATCCCCTCTGCTCATTCTGGGGGTCCCACTGCTTGGTTCAAAATCCCCCTCTCCTTTTTGCCTAAAGGAGCAGATTTACAAGCAGTCCCTTCCTCTGTACCTCCTTCCCCCCTTTCTCTGGGTTCCTAGCAAGAGCATTAACAGCATGTATTGAAGTGCAAGTTATTCCTCTAATGCCAGCTAGCTTTGCTTGGTGAGCCGGATTAGAAAATTGATCTGACAAAGTACATGCAAGCTCTATCTGATTTTTCTGCAAGGGTTACAGTATCTTGTATTGGAAATGCCTTCCCTGGAATCACATTAGGGCTTTTGCTGGCTGGATGATATGAAATATAGTAATATCATTTACTTAGTGAAAACAGATATGTACTGGGGTGCAGCAGAAAGCTGCCAGTATGACAGTATCTTAGCACAAGAGTTTGGGAATATTTTTCCTGCTGCAGGCTGTATAGGCAGACTAAAGAGGAGCTATGGATAAGTCTCATTCAGTCCTTCACTCATTTCCTAGCCAGTGTTAAGTTATTCCTTGGTGTGTCCTCAGACAATGTCTAATGCGCAGTAAAATGGGACATGCGTGGGAAGGCTGTTCCGTGCGAGCCTCTGCATCCTTGTGCCATCATGACGGTGACTCCTAGGTGCCTAGTCCCAGGGCCTGGAGAGCTCTCCTGTGGGCAAGAATGACCTACTGTGGGTGAAAGGGGAAGGAAAACCATTCAAGTCAGAGACCATGTTTAATGTTTTTTTTAGCCTGTTTCTTGCACTAATATTGTAGTCCAGGTGGGGAGTATGGCAGGGATGATGACATATAAAAATATTTGTCTCTACTATAATGTATGTGCAGCTACAACTGCTGGACAGTTCAGTGCCCCTAGATTGCTCATTTCTCACTGTGTTTTTTCTACGTACAGATCTAGTTAAGATCATTTGAATTTGAAAAAGATTGATCGCTGTGTTGGGAGTGGATTAGGAGATGACAGATGGGAATTTATGCCAGCGCTGCTTGCTGCACTGCAGTATTCTGAATTTATAAATATCTGTTTGAGAACCAGGGCTTGATTAGGGACTAGCTGGCTGAATCCTCAAGAGATGCCACTGGCGAACCATAAGAAAAGGTAGAGTCTCGGTTCTTCCCCTTCAGTCATGAGGTTCTGTTACCTTTGAGACACAGTATCTGAAAGTCTCTGATATCCAAATACCGTTGGTCTCCAGGAGAACTTTTTTCCTTATTGGGCATTTGTTCTTTCAGCCCCAAATCTTTAGTTCATTCACTGTGGAGCTGCAGCTGAATAGGGTGCCCTGCTAACTCAGCCAGGCTTTGCTCTGGGAGACTACTGCATCTCTCCTTTGACATCTCCTGACTTTATCAGCTCCTGGATACAGACTGCAGCACTGAAGTGCATGTGTTTGGAGGTTCTAGGTATCTGAGAGGGATCATCCTTTAGTAGTGACCTTGGTTCTTGGTGGATTTGGTTTTGCTTCCTGTACCAAGGCCATCACAGCTTGCTGGGTCTCCTGCAGAGTCTGGGCAGCTGGCATGAGACCTCGGTGACAGCTCCAGAAAACAGGAGATGGGAGCCCAACAGGGCTCAGGAACTACGCACAATTTCCCCCCCCCCCCCCAAAAGCTGTCCCTCCTTCATCCCTGCAAGCTTAACAGTGCACCAGGCATCAGGAAAAAGGGAGAATGCACCGGGGAGCACAGGCAAATGGCCTCTGTACCCTGGCAAAGAGCAATGAGATGTTCTTCCCTTTTGCCTTCAGGAACGTCCTCTGTGCCTCCCAAAGCAGTGTCTGTGACCTAAAGGCACAATTTATTCCCCAGCGCCTTGTTTTTTGGATTACAGTCATAGCTCAGATAGTATCTAACTATGGCCTTTGTGGGGATTTACAGAACTCCTTCCATTGCCTATTATCACTGCATGTGAGCTTAAGCAGGAGCAATTGTATGAGTCTAAACAAGAAGGTGGCTTTTTTTTTTTATTGAGAGCATTTTGCATGTACACTGCAGACTCTGCAGTGAAATGGCCTTTATAATGAAAGTGGTAGTGCTGCTGTGTTGTGAATAAGGCACACTGTGTGGTTCAGTAGTTCAGTATCATAAACTAGCTAAATGAAGTAGCCATGAGTGTCACTTACTGAGTGTGATAAACATTAGGTCACTGAATATAATGGACACCTTTTACCAAATACAGTTGTTGCTAGGATCCCTAAGAACTGTTGTGCAATGCATAAAACTACTTTACAGGCCATGCATTAGTCACCTGACTGTAACATAGTAGGGAGATTGTTTACAAACATGAAATTTTAAATTGCTTTAAAAATACTTTAGACAAGGGCCTTCATAGATTTAGAAATCCTGCAACTGTATATGCTAAAAAACGGACGTTTGGGCTTGATGGGAATAGATGATTTCCTCTAAACTAGCAGGCAATATTAAAATGTAAACATGTACCATGTTCAGCAGTCAAATCTGACTGTGGTTACTAATACAGTCATTTGCCAATAGTTACCAGATTTGAGATCACCATGGCTTTTATGCTTTGTGAGAGCTCTCTGGAGAAACTGAGGACAATTGGTGATTTCTCAAAGATGCTACATAATAGAAAACATTTTATAAAACAAATGCTGTGGCAAAGTAAACAGCTGTCTATTAATGATGCTGGTTAGAGCAGGTTAGATGGTCTTTTAAAATGACACATGGATCCCATTTGGTGTTAAAGAAGATAGGGCAGTTCCCTTTTTTCTCTTACAGCCAGTCTAGGTCAAACTCAACACAGCAGCAAATGGGAACGACCTTTGTGAACACTTTGCCTGTTTGTGGCAAATGTAATTTGTTCCTCTCTCATTATAATATCTTGAGATCCTTTCTTAAACACTTGCCAAGTGTAAAGAGATACTTTGCAGAATATAATTAGTGGAATACAAGTTTTCCCTTCTCTGAGAGTTCCTGTGAGAACTGATTTAAAAGACAGCTTTATCGGTTCTCTGAGCACCACCCGCTCACCCTTGGGAGGGAAGAGCAGGCGACCTGCGCTGCTGGCGTGCAGCACAGCATCTCCCAGGGCGCCCGTCGCCTCTCGGCATGCGCAGCAGCCCGGAGCCTGAGCCAGGCCTAGGCCACGTGGAGATCTAAGCCAAAAAACCGAGCAGTGCAGAAGCTGTAGCATGACTGGATGCAGGACTGCAGCTGGAGGAGGTTTCACACCTTGTAGAAAGGCTCTCATGAGATTTGCACTTAGAAATCCCGCATGCAGTGACCGGCCTTATGGAGTCTGAGGGTAAAAGGGAAACGGGAGGTAGAGAATCATTCAACTCCTACCCTGCTGCCTAGGACAACCCAAACTCCCCTTTGCACGTGGGAGACTGTGTCTGTAACTGTTTGCCAGGGAAAATGCAGCACGAGCCTGCGCTCAGAAGTCACAGGTGAATTGATGAATCGGTGTCACAGGCTGGAGCCTGACAATGAAATCTGGCCTCCGGGGTCGTTTTTCTCGTTGACAGCAGTTATTAGCTGAGGCACCTCTGGAAGAACATGGTGAATGGTGTACTTTTCTCAATGGCTGGTACTGGCCGTAATTGGGTCATTAAGGCCAGGGGAAGATTTTAACCAAGCCAAAAGCACTTCCTCTGCTGTTCAAGGACATGGACACAGTAATGGTGTAGAGAAACCGATGGCCAGTATTCATTTTCTGCCTTGCCGACCACTCAGGGCTGTTAAGTGCAGTAACTTGTCTGGCAGACAGGTGTAATTACATTGCACTTGCTCTTGGTTTTCCTAGACAGTTGGAGTAGGGCTTTTTTCATCGTCTTCACAAAATAGGGCTATTTTTGCAATACAAAAACTGCCCAGAAGGAACGCTAGACTAAGACCGAGTGGAGGGCCCAGTCCGTACTGACTGGTGGGCACATGCATGAATGCAACAGGGATCTGATTCTCCTCTCACTGTCTTCCCCCTCCTCGCCTATGTGAGGGGTCTGCCCTTAATTCATCTGACCTCTTTTGAGCCAGAACATGACTTCCATACCATGTCTTTCACCGCAGCCTCCAGAGCAGCACCGTAAGCCCTTCCCAAGCAGGTACAATCTTGCCAAGACTATTTTTTGGGAATACACCTTCCCTTTTCCCTGCGTTTACAGATGACCCCCGTGACACAGCTGTAAGGTTACAGAAAAAATAGAGAAGAGGGCACCAGTAAGGCTGTTCTCTTCATTTTTAGATCTGTAACAATAAGCACAATTCTAGGACACCTTACTGCACTGCAAAGTATATTTGTATATTTTATTTCAAAGGACTGGCTTTTAATGCAGTCTTCAAGCACATACAGAAACATAAACAGAAATAAGCCTCAGAGGTGTTATGTCCCTGTGCATTTTTATAGAAATCAGATAAATACTGAGACAGGATAGGCACAGATACACCCCTTCTTCACTCGGGCCTGCAATGCAGAAAGCCTCTAAAGACTTTTGGACATGCGTCCCCATGAGGCCTTTCTCAGAGGCACCTGCACAAGGATAAAAATGTGTAAAACCCACATTTCAAAATCTAGCCTCACATCTTGCTACCAGAGCAGTAAAGCTTTCTATTGGAAATCGGTGTTGGGAGGCAAAAAAACAATCTGCAAAATAATGCAGAAATCAAAAAAGGGATTTTATCATTCATCCAACATATCTGGACAGACTGAGATTTTCAAGGTGATACAGATGTCTCATTTGGCAGGTGTCTGTAGGGACTCATGGTCAGCAAACTTTAAGAGATCTCAAGTAACCAGAGCTTGAGGATGACAAAACCATTCTTCCCTTTTAACACTGAAGGTCAAAGCACCGAGGTGAGTGCCAAAGGTGTTTGACAGGATGGCTAGGATGGAGGCAGGACACGATTTCGTAAGGGCAGTAGCATGAATCCTTTACTAAACATGAATAATTAAGAGGATTTTGCCTTTGATTGTGGATTTGCTAAACAAAGTCTTTATGTCTCCCTAAAGCATTAGCTAATACAGTAGGAGTTCGTGCTTGCAAATCTCATGGCCGAGTTTTCTCATGAGAGGATGCCAATTTTACACAATAAGGAGCAAATTAGAGACTACATAAAACCATCAGGATTTGGCTTTTCTTCCCCCACTAAGAATATCCACACTAGATATCTGTCATTCTTCAGTGTGGCAGTCTGGATATTGAACAAAATACCTGGCATCAACAAATGTCTGTGAAACATCCAGGTTTGAAGTAACTAACTGACAAGTAATTTGACTTGAAACCAAAAGCAACCTCTAGTGGAACGGTCCACACAGCCCATGCACCATACGACTGTAACGATGGTGAAGGTAAATGAGCATACATTCCAGGGACTCTGTGTTTCAGATGATGCAAAAGAACAATTTTGGTGAAGAAAATGTGTTGAGCGTGTTAACAGGGAGACTTCTTTTCCATAGACAAAGGGATAAAAACTCCTTCTGGTCCTCTTCTATACTGCTAATCCTGGTCCTGCTTGATTGCCTCTACTTCATTCCTTCCTTCATCGTCTGCACAGCCAAACCAGCTTCCTGGGAGGCAATCCAACAGAATTACAGTCTCTTCCAGTCAGGTCTCTGCCAGAAATGGCACAGACAGTGCTCCACACGTTGGGTTTTAGGATCCTTACATCTTTGTGGAATGAAAGTGGAATTGTGTACAAGGTCTCCTGTGCTCAAGGGGTTAATTGTGGCTTTGTTTCCCTTTCTTGTGCCTCAAAGTTAGTAAGAAAAGAGATAAAGGGCTAGGAAAGTCCACCTGAAACAGAAGGCAAAAGCTTTTGTGGCCAGGGATTGTTTTGCACCTGGGCGTGCAACTGCAGAGAGCGCATCAGGTCAGGAAATCTCCCCATTTTGTTTGTTTGCCTGACAGTAAATTGTTTTGACGTATGAGGATGAAGACATGCTCCTTCTGGCTTCTCGCTGCTGAGTCACCCCTGTTTTACTGAGGGGAGCAGAAAGAGAGGAGGAGGAGAGAAAAGAACTGAGTAATGGGGTGGATGAAGAACAGCAGGATATTAGACTGCCTAGTGCTTTTGAATGGCCTGACTTCTTAACAACTCCTGGGGGCTCTGCATTTCCCACCTACTGTGAAAACTGACTGTGCTCTCTCTTTTGTATCATTGTCATTTCAAAGAAAAATCTCCTTTGGAGTTTTTCCTTCCCAATCCATTTTAGCAGCCTGCCATGCAAGGTTGTGCACTTCATAGTCTATTGAACCTTCCAAATATTGCACCTCGTTATCATTACAGCCCTGCCAGTGTTGTTTCCTACTGATCTAGCAGAACCAAACCAAAGTTAGCGCTTATACTCTGTAGTGGCGTTCATAGATGCGCAATCAAGTCCTCTTCTGCATTAGCATGGGTTCTGCTCTGCTGTACGCTTCCTTTCAGGCTGCAGGGCTTTACAGACACATTCTCCAGCCATACTGACAAAACTAAACAGCTCCCATATCCATGCCTTGCCGTTTCTGTGCAGGAACATTGCAATGAATCTATCATTTTTCGCAATGTTTCTTCTTTCCTTAAAGAAAAAGCATTCATTTTACAATAGGAAGCGACTCATTTTGAGCATGTTAGCAGTAGTTTTGTTCCCCTCTGTCCACTAGTGCTACTGTAATGTGCTGCAGTGCCCTTCAGTAGCTCTGTTAGCTGAGCTAGTCATCTGCCTATTCTACTCTTACTCTTACGCAAGTCACAAGTTCTGCCAAATTATTTGTCCTCCTCTAAGCAGGTTGCAATGTACTGGCTTTGGGTCCACTCCATATTTAGTTAAAGAAAGCATGGTCTTTGAATAAAATGGGGGCTGAATCAAGCCTCAGGAGAGTTCAGAGCTTATTTATTGTGTGAACTTTATCTAATGAACAAGAGCCGAGGTATGCTATTTTTTCAAGGTCATAACTCTGCATGTAACAATTTTCCTGCTCATATTTTCAGAATTTCCTTCAGTACTTCTATTGTTCAGGTGTGTTGTTATGAGAAAGGCTACACTAAGATTTATTCAGGTATTGGAAATGCTCTCTTTAATCAGAAACCGATATCATGGTTGGAGAAGAATATGCTAGGCAGTAGATGGGAGGAATCCAAAATGGGTCAGACACACTTCTGAATAAGTGTGCAGTATGTACACCTACCTATTGCCTGCTTTGGTATTTACTGGGTATTACTTGCCATGTGAGTCATCAGCAAAAATTGCTACCCGTCCCCCTTCCCACTTGTCACACTAACAAGGTCATGCCTGTAAGCAGAGAGATGGCAAAGACACTAAAGTTCTTCAGGTCTTGTTCCTTCTACACCATCAGGGAACAGAGGGAAGAAAGCTGGGCTGTGAACACGCTTGTTCCTTGTACACTGCTACCCCATCTCCACCTCCTTTTCCTTTACTTACAAGTTCACATCACTTCTTATTTCTTGCCTTTAGCCTCACCATCTGGTAAAGCTTCGCCACTGTTGATGCCTATGCATTCCCTCCTGCCAGTGGTAACAGCCTTGAGGGACTATTCAAAAGCTTCTCCCACAACCATCTCCATCACCTCTCCTTGCTGCTGTCTTCTGTAAAAATTGTCCATTCTCTCTTCCATTGTTCTCTTTGTCCGCCTCCTCCTCCTCCTTCAAATTCTCCTAGAAATCAGCCAGCTAACAATGACTTGGACAATACCCACAGATCTTTTGCACGCACTTGTGCACTGTATATAAAAACTGTGTACAGACTGCACACCTCTTCTCACATATACGTATGGTGTTGTCCTCTTACATCAGGGATGCTCAGCCTGCAGCCCACTGGCAGTACGTGCTTTGCCAGGACAACTACCCCAACTTGCAGACCTCTCTGAATAGCTCACTTTTTCCTAAGAGGCACATGGGGAGAAGGCTGCAGGCCACATGAATTGTTCTGGCAGTGGCAGAAGCTGGCTCCCAGCTGCCATCTTTCTTGAAGGAGGAGGACCTTGTTCTCCATCATTTCATTTTGCCTGTGGCTGCATGGCAGTTTTTACAGGCACAGGGCAAGTGTTAGACGCCTGGTTTGCTTGCGAGGGCAGCTGGTCTGTCATTTGATAGGCGAAGGCCCATACTGTGTAACCCTCCCTTGAGAGTAGAAAGAAGCATGAGGCCTACTGTGTTTGAAAGGTTAGGCATCCTGCTGAGCTTACACGCTCTTCTAGGCATGGACTGTGGCTTCCTTCTCTCTGCATGAAGCCCACTGAGTGTGCTCC
The DNA here is from genome assembly GCF_003343035.1 of Apteryx rowi. Classification (NCBI taxonomy): domain Eukaryota; kingdom Metazoa; phylum Chordata; class Aves; order Apterygiformes; family Apterygidae; genus Apteryx; species Apteryx rowi. Next base: position 7,555,572 of record NW_020450871.1, on the reverse strand, counting down.
GGCGTATGGCTGGGGCTTGAATGATGTGGCTTGTCCCCACCTCTGTGACACCTTGTTCAGCAGCAGGTCTGAAAAGCTGCCTATTCACACCCTCCACTGGAAGCACCCCATCTGCCAAGTGCGTCCAGGCCACTTTCCCAAGCCTGTAGAGTCCTGACTCTCCCTTTATTTATTTTATTTTTTTTAAAGCAGAGTAAAACATGAGTAGAAGAAGCAAACTTGCGGGCTCTCAAAACAGCCAGTTTGAAGTGGCATTTCTCTGGGGCATCTGTGTGAGTTTTATCTGCTAGAGGGCTGTAGGGGTGCTGGGTATGTGCCTTTATTTTATGTCACTGGTATGTGGTCATCCCTGAAGCTGAGACACTTCCTAGGCTGCCTGAGGAGCAAAGTGAAACCAGAGATCATGCAAACAAGAAAGCCAGATTTTACTCAGTTTCTTAGCACTGCCAGTGTGAGGAGGCCCCTGGAAGCATGGACCAGGTCAGGCCCAGGCGATACTGCCGCTTTGTCCTTTTAGCGGCAGTACGCTGTACCCCCAAAAGGGGAAGGTGATTTACGCAAGGCAATTCTGCTGCTGCTGCATCTTCTGATGAGGCAGGAATCAGGGTCAAAGCCAGCCTCTGCAGCGAGCACTACAGCATCTGTGCCTGACCTTCCTAGCTGTGTTCGGTGGCACTGCCACAGCAAGAGCTCTTTGGTGCAGCTGCTTGTGCAGCTCTCTCTGAAAAAGAAATGGACTGAGAGTTGGTAACTTGGGAGCCTTGTTGCTCTTTGCTTCCTCACCCTACCAGCCCCCTCTTTGATTGAATCAGAGCAATGTCTTCCCTCCCCCGCATCCAACAACACCTCTTCTCTGACATTTTCTCTTGATAAATCAAGAAATGCTTCCATTAAGCCTTCCTGTGCCCCTCTCTTGCCTCCCAGTTAACTGGAGACGCTTCAGAAGTCCTCTCCAACTGACAAAAAAGGCTGAGTGCAGGGATGGCAGAGTAGGGGCTGCAGAAATTTTAGAAATCCCCCTCTAACTGTCAGATGCTGGGAGTGATCCTGCTTGCAGTGCTGCTCCCTCCCTCTGTTCCTCACAAGCGCACATGCAATTTCTCACTCTGCCCTGCGTCGCCTCCTCCCCGGACACCCCACTGCTCCTGCCCATGGACTAAACACTTGTGTGCCACCTCTCCAAACAGGAATTGGCACATCTAGTCCAAAGGACTAACTCACAAAAACACGTTTCAGAAAACAATCTCTCTCTCGTCAGCTTGTGCGTAGAGGGAAAAGAAGAAACCTCAGGTCTCAGCTGAGCATAAGGCACAGTTATGTCTGGAAGAGGCTGTAGCCCCCCTGGCCTGCGATATCTGCCTGAGGCGAGGTTAGGGTGCGGTGCTTCAGCTGTCGCTGCCCCGGTTTGTAGGGTACGGGCTCACCTCTGTCTGCGCGTGCTACTGCCGTTGCACTGAAGGGGTAGAGAGAGCTCACTTTTCTCTCTTTCCTCCCTGCCTTTTTCAGACTTTCTGGAGCCTGATGAACAGGGAGGGAGAAAGAGTCACTGCTGAGAAAAGGATCTGCTCAGATGCCTGCGTTATACAGGCGAGGGGAAATGATGCTTTCTCTGTATACACAATCAGGCCTGGCACAACTTGGCCTCAAAGTGGAGTTGTTGAGTTAGTGAAAATTTCCTTTAGACACTAGAGCAGAAAAGGCAAAAACAGTTAAATGTTCTCCCCTCTCATCAGTCTTCTAAGATTCGTGGCAAGGAGTTAGCCATTTCCATTTCAGCAAAACATTGCACTAATGCTGCATTTGAGAATAGATCCTAGATGATGTTTCTTTCAAATTTTTTGGCATCACACAAAGCTAATTACTCAGATCCCACAGACTTTAGAGCTCTTTGTCTAACAGATAAGTGTGTTATCTTTACAATTTTCTGATGTAAAAGTGAACAGCAACATCAAATTAAAACAAAACAAAAAAAATCTTTCTAGCACTGTTCTCACCCTGTACCACATGCTTGATAAAGCCTGGCTGTGTGAGTCTTCCCCCCAAACCTATCATCTTGTTCTCATCTCTGTGCAGTCTCAGAATGAGAATCAGAAATTTCCCATCCACTACACTTTCTCATACTATGCATTTACACAGCATACTGTACATGTACAGTGTTTTCAGGCGCTAGTTCCAATGTTACCCTCAGATAACAAGCACTGAACAGGCTGACACAAATTAATACCTGAGGTAAATTTACTGAACTCAGCAGTGTTGCACCACCAAATGTTCTGGCTAGTCCTGTTGAGCACTGCTGTTGGAGCCATTACTCTAATCAAATGGATGTCTGATCTCTTGAGAAATGCGCGTCACCATTGCTAATTTGGATTGTGCACCAATTTTAACCATGTTCTTAGAATGACAGCGTTAGGTCTGTAATTACAATGTAGTATCCTTAGGGAACCGGTACAAGTATGTACAGAACCCTCATTAACTGATTTTTCTTGCCTGCGCATGTAAGATTTTCCCTAGTTTCAGAGACATACAAAGGCAAACTTAGCCACAGACTGGTTCATAACAACTTCTTCCCTGGATAATCTTGAGAGTGTCTCGGTCAGTTCCTAGAGAACAGACGTTGAAATCGGAGCCCATCTTTACTTTGGAGATGTAAGCAGCCCCTAAGGAATTAATGAACAGAAAACTACCTTCTCATCCCTGCTGGTTGGGTCCCTTCAGGTCAGGGCTGAGACTCACCGATGCTGGGGAGCAGGGACACTTTCCTATGCTCTGCATGTTCTGTGGGTAAATACAAGACTTAACTTTCCAGTTCTCTGAACTGTTAGCCAATCTTCAAAATTTAATTATAAACCAGGGAGGGAAAAAAATAACACAAAGAACATCAATTCATATGCAGAGTAGCAACAATGTTCTGTTGAGAGACAGCACTCTCTGATTAAAATTTTTTTCTATGAATTAATTGCTTGAAGAATATTATTTTCTAAGCCAAAGGAAATAAGGTGAACAAAACATCTAGAAATTGTAGACCTATTAACTATCACTGCTGCTTGCCATTTATATGACACCTTAAACATGTAGCTATAGTTATACGTAAATACAGCCAAACTCTTGTGTGTTGCATCCTTAGCATACAGATTCATCTGAACAAATCAGACTGCTCTAACTTTTCGCCCCGCTCGTTCTCGCTGTCCTTGGAAGCGCTGCGGTTATCCCGAGGGAGGCAGGCGGTTCGAAGCCGGGCGCGAGCCGCGATGTTGCCCCGCGCGGCCCGCTGGCTCTGCCTGCTGAAGCCCCGTGGCAGCTGCAGAAGGGACCGGCGCAGGCAGCTCCCCGCAGCCCTGCCTGCCACCGCCTCTCGCCGACCGCCTCCGAGAGCCCCTCCGGGGGAAAAACCCGCCCGGTGCTCAGTCGTGGCCGGGACGAGGGTGCCCATTCGACGCTCCCGTGACACCCCTCGCTCATGCCTGCGTGCCAGCAAGGGTGCCCGCAGGCGTCAACACCCCAGCCCGAAACTCCCCTTCCCTCCCTTCTGGGGTCTCTTTTGCTCTTCTCGTTCCCTGCTTTCCCAGCATCTCTGTGTTGTCTCTCCCCCCTTTTCAGGCAGGAAATTTGGCTGGTGCCTGCGCGCCGGGCGCTTCCTCCCGAGCCTCCCGCCTGCCCTCGGGGAGCTCCGTGCGCAGCGCCGAGGCCCCCGGCCCCCAGCCAGCCGCCTGTCCGGCGGAGCTGCGCCCGGGCAGCAGGCTCCTCTCCCGGCCCCGGTGCTCGTTCGCACGGACCCCGGGCCCCCCGTCCCCAGCGCTACTTTATCTTCCAGCGGCCGCGCGCTGCATCAGAAACTTCCTTAACCACCGCGACTTCTGCACGCCCAGCTCGGGGCGCCAGGCACGGGCGGGCAAGCGACTGCGGCGGCGGCAGGGCAGAGGCGCGGAGCGAGCGAGCGGCGGGCGCGGGGCTGCTGCGCGGGAGCCGCCCGCGCTGGTTCGCACCGCAGAAGTTACCGGGCTCCCGGCGGCGGCCGTGGCGCCCCGCGCCGGCAGCCCGGAGCCGCCGCCGCGGCACCTGCGCGGGTACCGGCTCAGCGAGCGCCGCCGCCTCCCAACTTCGCCGGGCGGCGGCGGAGCGCGGCGCCACTCACCTGGCAGCCCGAGGCAGAGCAGCAGGCTGTAGTAGACGACGGGGGCATATCCCAGGCCACAGCCATACTGGTGGTGCGCCAGGAGCGAGCTGTTGTGGAGGTGGAGGTGGTTGTGCTCCATGGACGTGCTCTCTCCCCGCCGCGCCGCGCCGCTCC
>NW_020450871.1:7523611-7550925 GCF_003343035.1 Apteryx rowi | reverse complement strand
CTGAGGCGAGGCCGCGCCCGCTCCCCCGGGCGGGGAAGGGCCTGAGGCGGCCTCGGCTCCGGGCCGGTCCTTCGCGCCCCCCCGACCCCTCTTCCATCGCTCCGGCGCTGGCGGCGGTGCCCGGCTCTGTGCGTGAAGCGTCTTTTTGCTCTTGCCCCCCGCATCCCCCGTGGCGAGGAAGCGGGACCGGGTGGCGCTGGGGTTCCCAGGCGGATGGTGCGGCCCAAAAGTGCGGCCCGGCAGGGACACGGGCCGAGGCAGCGGCCGCGGTGCCCAGGGCCGGCGGGAGCTGCGTCGCTGGCATCGCTGGCAGGCGGCCCGCGAGCCCCGTAGGGTGGCTGTAGGTTGCGCAGGCGCCTTCCTGGAAGGGGACCCGCGGCAGAGCATGGGCGGGAAGCAAGCCCACAGTTTGCCCAGCAAAAGGCACGAAATGGAAAATTTTCTCCAAGTTAGCCCGCGAGTCAATAGCGTAAAAAGTGCGAACAGGATTTACTACTGCTGTACCTGCCTGTCGGCTGTCAGCATGGAAACAGGCTAGGAAAAGTAGTAAAGCCAAAAACAAGGGCTTATTTCTTAACATAAAACCAAGGTTAATGACGCTGCAGCTGGCCTCCCCCCAGCACTGAGGGATGAGGTGTGTGAGTGCTGGGAGTGACATGTGCCATCCCCTGTCCTGAGCTACGGTGTGCGTCTCACAGGTGGCAAAGCAAAAGGGGAACTGGGACATCCAAAGGGTTCTCCACCGGTCCCTTGACCGGTGTGCTTTGGTAGGTAGTCTCACGTGTAGTTGATAAGGGATTTACACGGAGCTTGTTGTGTTAAGCTGGTGGAGTACTGTGCTTTGCGAGGAAGGAGGTGCTGCCTGTGAACGGGCTGGACGAAGGATGGCTATTGATGTGCTCAGGAGGGTCATGGTTCAGTAGAGCTAGGTGCTTGATTACTGGATTTTCTTTCAGCAGAAAACAGGACTTTGATTCACCAGAAGTGTATAGGGTTGAGTCCACAACTTAGCACTGAGTCTGGAACGAATTGCATTGGTTTCTGTGGCTGCCAGAGTAGGCCAAGAAGTACATATGTAATTAATGTATGTGGCTGGTCAATTAAATGGTTCTAGTGGTATATGCACAAGAATATACTAGATGGTTTACAAAACTAAGCAAAGATGTGGTCCTTGCGCTCTGAAAACACCTGACCATTTAGTGTAAATAACAAACTAGCATAAGAAGTGTCTTACAGATGGGAAGGTACCATTAGGGCAAGTGTTGCAATAGATCATCAGGTTACTAAGCAAAGACATGCATCTCTCTGTGTTTCCATGATTTTGTTTGAAAAGTAGCTTAGCTTCTGTTTCATAACACAAACAAGGAACAGGCAAGGCTCTGATCCTGCAAAGACTTGAGAAAGTTACTTTACCAAGAGACTTAAGTGAGTTTACTCACGTGCTTAAATCTTTTCTAGAAGAGGACTTTGTAAACTGTATCTATCTGCTGTCAAGTTGTATAGGTTAAACATGCTGGAAAAACTTACATTCTTCCTCTGCTTTTTATTGATGTGAATGTAGACTAAAAGATGGTTAGAGTTTGCTGTTATGGTCTCTAAGTTGGAGGTGTTCCTTTTAAAAAGAAATCTTTTGAAACAGTTCTTTCAAATAACCAACAGAATTAAATTACATAAAACACTGACAAGGTGTGTGATTATAAAGTACAAAGCTTTGTGAATTCAACTCTGCCTGTTTTTTTTTCCAAATTTTCATCCTAAATGTTTTCTTCTTGTTATTTTAAAAAGTGTTATTTCTTATGTTCCTGCAAGAGAGCTGATGGGGAGGGAGAGCTTTTATTGGCTACCGAACGAGCAGGGGCAATTCCTGGAAGCTCTTCTCAGGCAGCGTGAGTGCGTCGGGAGGGCTGAAAGTGTGACTCACCATTTCAAATCCGAGCAAAGTTTATCAGCAAAGAAACGTACAAAAGAAGGAGACGATGGAGGAGCAGTGGCTTGGCACTGCTGTAGTGGTGGCTAAAAAGCCTGACACACTTGGTTTGCAGCACCCTGGCTCTGTCAACTAACCGATTAACAAAAGTGAGATCCCTCAGAAGCTAGAGGCTAAGAAAACGTCTCTGTCATCCATTTTCTATTGTGCTTCTGCCACTTTTATCTCTGACCTAGTTTTAAACATCCTGAGCAATGGGACTTCCCTGGAGAGGTTCCTATAATAGTTACATTAGTTTCCTCAGAGTTAGAGTTGTCCCCAGGGCACAGTTCAGGTAGCTGGCAGCGTGCTGGGAAGAACTGTTGGTTGTAAGAGAAGGAATCTTTTCTTATCTTTATGCTTTGAGCTCTCACTAGAGCCTCCAAGCTGTATTAGGCTCTGTTGCATCTGATGCGTTTCCTTTGTATGAAGGGGAAAACTGGAAAACCTGTACAGAAGCACATTCACTAATGCTTTCTCTAGCCTGCCCTGCAAATGGAGAGACGAGCAAATGAGTCTGCACTAAATGCAGTGCTGCTGGAGCTGAACTGCTCCTGGTACCTCAGTGAGCATGCTTAAAGCCAGCTGAGGAACCTTTTTGCCTCTTTATGTGCAAATCTATACAAAAAAGGATGCATTTAATGGTGAGCCAAGAGCTTCTAATGCAGAATGGACCAGGTTTCCAGATCTGATTTGCTTTTACTTCACTAAGGTCAAGTTAATGAAATACTTTGCAATACATCAGAATGAAAGGCCCAATGTAAATGTGAAGATTGCTCTTGTATTCAATGTGTAAAATAGGATTTGAGGTGGTTTTTTTTCCTTTCAAACTACTTTTTAACTTAAATGAAATGAGTTTTGTTATTCTAGCTTTCTGAATTTTGCAGTAATAGAACCTTGAACATAAATGAAGCCAGTTCAAAACTAACCACAATGCTTGCATCTACTTCAAGATGCTTATTTTTAAACTCGCTATTTTATAGCCTATTTCTAAAGGGATGGCATTTACGTGTAACAGCAGGCCTCCAGTGAGAAGAGCTTTGGTCTGCTCCTCAGTTAACAGTGATACTAGAGCACCTCTGGAGTTTATGGGATGATGGTTTCTGAATCTCGTTGTATCTCATAAACAGCCACAGGCTCAGACAATGAATGACATTTATTCTTTTCCAAAGAGCCGTTTGTTCTTGCTATGAGATGCTACATGAGAGATGAGTGTACTTTGCTTTTAAAATTCCAAAGCCACTTGAACTTTGTTAGCTTTCTGTTGTTCAGAGGAACTGAATCTTCCTATAAATCGACAGGCAGTGATCGTGGGGGAAGGAAGCAGGAGTGACACAGGAGTCACATACACCCCCACCCCATCAGACTGTGGAGCAAAGCAGTGGGACTTCAGGAGAGGAGAGTAGTTGACTAGAGGAATCTAGAAGAACTAAATGTCTTCTTGTTGAAAGACTGGCATGGGTAACATGCCTGGAAGATAGCAAAGGTGCAGCTGAAAGACTAACGTGGAGTCTATGTGAGGGATTAGGAGAGGGAACGTGAAAGGTGTAGAAAAGTCTCACGAAGGAAGAGAGATCCTCTGGCCAGAAAAGGGGGATGACGGTTGCAAGAGGCAAGGGACATTGGCAAGAGAACTGGCTTACATCCTGATCAAGATTTCCTTATCTGTGTGGCGGTGCTGGAGGGATCCATCTCAGAGCTGCTGCAGAGAAAATGATAGCAGTAAGATTGACAATTCTTAGATTATTAGTTTTATTAGATGCTTGTATATAATTTTTCTGCAATGAAGCCTTTCTCTTTAAAACAATATTTTTGTTTTCCCTTACTGTTACCCTTACGGAAGAATCAAGTTCTCCTCATTTTGAGTTAAAGGACTGTCTTTGCCAATACCGTCTGCAGGTCTCTCCAGGCATGCAAGGAGAGGGAGACCTTCCCGCATTCTCATAGAGCCATTAGGAAGAAAATATGATTATGCTAGTTCTTTACTGGGGCTCCATCAATGCCTCTGAATCAACAGATTTTAAGAGAGTAGTGAAGATTTGATCATTTTTAAGGCATGAAGTTGTCGTGCTGTTGCTTGTTGCTGGGAGGGGCTGTAAGGCCAAAATGCCAATGCGTCATGACTCTCTCAAATTGTGCTATAAATTCATAGCCTGCACCCTAAGGCTTTATACTACTATCGACTTCTGTTCCTTCCTTCTTCCTTTGCATCTGCTTGGAAGGTAACCTCATGAAGGTTACAATAGATATCAAACAGTGGCTGCAATGGAGCTTTGCCAAACTGAGCCATCTGAAAACATGTTTAAAGCTTTTAAATACCCTATTTTTTTTTTGATAAAATTAAATGTTTATTCCCTGAACTCCCCTTTTGGTCTCAACTGACAAATCTCATTGTAATTCATTTGAGCACTATTATGAGTATACTTTCCAAGGGAACAGGAAATAGATGTGATAAATGCCTGAACATGAGATTTAAACTAGCATCTGTTGTTTTAAAGAAGTGTATTGCAAAACAGGAGAGGGTAACCATGTTTTGTTTGGATTTAATTGGTATGTAATACACCTGATTTTCCATAGTATTCCTTTCAGGTTACATTGAAAACATGTGGCAGAAGTGTGGGTTGAGATAAACTCATTTGACCCAGCCAGTTAGCAATGGTTATGGCAAGTTTGTACTATTTTTGCAACAGTCAGCATATCAGAGGTGTGTAAGGTAAAATTAATCCACTATTCACAGTAGAAATGAGACTCTCTTCTGTAAGATAAGGAAGTAAAGAGAATCAAATATGGCAGATGGTATTACTGTATAGAACTGGAATCCATTAGAGCTTACTTGTATGATACTTAACTTTAGAGCTAAGGGGCTAATTCATATGTTTAGCATAAGCATACGCTTAAGTGCTTTGCTAGATTCAGGCATAAATAAATTAGGATTAAAATGTAACTACTTGACAAATCCTTCAAAAGACAGAGGTTAATTTCTTTCTCCCCAAGGTGAAATGAAAACACCTGAGATTCAAGTCACAGAGATTCTTTGCATTTCCTCTATTGGAATTTTTAAAAGTTGAATAATAAAATACTTGAATATTTATCTTTTTGCTTTGGCTGGAAATTCCTCATGGTTTATATGTAAAAAGGTCGCATGTGCACAAACCTAAACCTGAAATGCTGACAAACACAAGTGGTTATTCCATTACTTAGCAAAAATGAAGTTTGGCCTGTGAATGCCCAAAAAAAGGGTGAAAAATAGGTGATACTATCTCCCATTTTAAAATAAATAGTTATTTGTACTAATTATTGCAAAAATTGATACATGCGTTTTAAAGAAATATTAGGATTTTACTTCAGAGTTTGCAGTTGATGCAAAGCATATCTAGGTTAGCAAGTCATTTTTTTAAACCCTTCTTTTTAGCTTCCTCCAAAAAAGAGAATGCTATGAAATAAGTGCAAACACTCCATCTCTTGTCTATACTTCAGTGCAAAAGACATTTCAAATCAAGTGCTGCATATTAGCAACACAACAAAGCGTTCATGTTCTGTCACGCTAAATCCCGTCTCAGGATCCAGTCACAAAATTACGTATTTTGTTCCATAGTTTTGGATTTCTCATGCAAATGACACGTTTAGTTGGTTTGGTTAAATTCTCCCCGTATATGTCAAGACAAAGCTATGTGATTTTCATTTCGATTTGGACCTCATCTTCACTTCAAGAAAATACATAATCCTTCCTTATATTTCCTTGTTGATGCCTTTGCATCGCTGGAAAGTGGCCAGCGCCAGCAAAATCAATGCGCCTCTTCAGGCGGGCAGGGCACGGTTTCTGTATGGAGAAGCCGTCGGTGCCTGGTGACGAGGCGCCTACCGAGAGCGGCTCGTCAGCAGCTGCGGCTCTGCCACGCGCGTGCTCGGCGCGGGCGGGTGGGCGCCGGGGCAGCCCTGCAGCTGCCGGCCGCCTCTCCACCGGCTCGCGTGGGGCTCCCTGCCGCGAGCCGCCCGGAGCCCGAGCACCCGGCGCAGCATCGCCTGCCTTGGCGCTGCCGAGGGCCGGGAGGCAGAAAGGAGCCCGGCTCCGTGGAAGTTAAGGCTGATGCAGACTCTGATCTTGGGGCCAATTAAAGAGGCGGAGAGGCCCCTCGTTAACTTCTGCCCATCTCCCAAATGAGCAGCCAGCCTGAACAGAATACGATTACTTTCTCGTTTTACATAAGGCTTTCATATGCTATTCCCCCTATTAATTAACTAGATTAAAGGTTCTGGCTTCCTCAAACTCTCTTTTCTTGTCTGGTACACTTTGAATTAGATGTAGCCATTATAAAACATATATCAAAAGCAAAAGATTAATTTTTTCTCACTTTCTATGTCTTGTGGGTATTTTTAGGCATTACACCTAGCAAATACAGCAAAAATACCTTCCTGCAGGTGAAGGTTTTAAATGCCATAAAACCCACTGTCTGGCTGGCTCTATTCCCTTGAATTAAAAACTTTTATTTGAAATTTTCAGCAAGAGTAATCTGTCTGTCAGTGGAGATGTATTTTCCTGCTGTGGACTTGTCTTTTTTTGTTCTAGATAAGATAAGTGAGTGCTTATTCAAAAAGCAGTGTCATTAAAAAAGTTAATAGAGGTTCTGAGCTTTGCACCCAGCCTTACATTCATATAGTTCTACTGACTGTGCCTCAATTTCTCTTGATTTACCTTGGCATGAGGAAGAGCAGAATCAGGGTTGGTTTAGCGAAAGCTGTTCTGTAATCTGTAAGGCCAACGAAAGCACAAAAATAGGGAATCTGTACATAACCAGAAATCAAATAATACAGGCTCTCTAACTCTCCTGTTAGTCGTTTGCTGGTGATATCAAACATATGTCCAAGCCTACAGCAGAGGCAAAACAAGCAGTTGCCTAGGGGAAGTCCAACAAGACCGGCAGTGTGCCTGAGCCCTGAGACTAGAAGTGGTTTTGATTAAATTCATGTCATTTTATAGGCAGGTGCAGCGCTCTGATATCTTTATGCTTATTCTACAGCTCACCTAGCGCTGTCTAGCAGGAGGAAAAGATGTTGGAACGCATCACTGATGGAAAAAAAAAAAGGCAGAAAACAAACAGAAAATTGAACTTGTCAGTATTACCAGGGGGAGTGGTGTAACTGCAGAATAACTGATGCAGTTCAACTCAACAGGGACGATCAAACAACTCTCTGTGCACGGGCAGAGCTGTAGTAAGCCTATCCTCTGTATGGGGACCAGTTTCATTAGCTTCAGTAAGATCGCTTCACTGAGTAGGATGAGCAGGATTTGGCTTTTAGAAAACTGCCAAGAATATTATTGCAGGGTTCTCAGATTTTTTTCCCTTCTTAAATTGGCTCAGCAGGCCTTGCAAAAATCCCTGTGGGTTTGAACAAAAAATGATTTGCAGTTTCCTAGCGGCCGACAACTGTTTCTCCTCTAATCAGATATTGCCCTGAAGGGAGTTTTGGTTTCCCTGTGGATCAGGCAGCTGTAATCTAAAGTTACTTACATGGGGCCAAATCCTGCTTGCCAGTGTGTTTTAAAGAGGGTTTTGTGGTTTATTTTGCATCTAAGTCCACAAAGACACTGGACGATATACAAAGTGTGGTAAGTTTACATGGCAAAAATGGCTGTCCTTGATGATATTGGTGCCTGGGCACACTTTCGACAAAGACATATAGCTGTGATTTTCCTACCTTGAGCTTGAAAGAGAAGTCAGGATTTAATTTTATGTCAGCACCCGGAGGCTCTTTATTTGTTGCCTTTGGTCTTTATTGCTCCCACACTGCAAAAACATACACCGAACTGAAGTCTCCAATAAAACAGTCTATGGAAATCACAAGTGCAAGGTCACACAGTGCTTGTATTGGCCCCTGAAGTCCAACTTGGGCACTGCTATAAAAGCAGAGCCTCTTCTGCCATTGACTCTTCTCTCTTCCACTGCTGTTGGCCTGGGAACACTAGAGCACTTACTGGACTACAGAGCTTTTCTTCCAGGCACTTGATGAACAGAACAGTATTTTCCAAAGGGGCCACTGATCTTCACCTGGAGTCAGCAGACACTGTCAGTGATCAGCACTTCCAATATGAGGCCTGAAGTTAATAGAGAGCCATGTTCCCGCTCCTGAAGGTTGATATGTAAAGGCTTTGTTAGATCAGTGGCAAAATTATATTCCAGAATCAGACTGGGCTTTAATCTTTTCAGTAGATTTGGGTTTCTGTGGGATGGGAAAGGCAGGCAAGCAGAAGGACCTCATCCCTTTTCCTCTACTCATGCTGCTCGGTGCCCCTGTGTCAGATAATGCAGATAATTCACCTCCCGTGGATGGAAGCACTGGCGGAGTATTGTGCTAGCAACAAGTTGCCTGCAGCCCATGGGTTGGATACTCTTATTTTAGTCTTTGAATGAACCCGCATCTTTCTGTACTTTACTTCTGCTGCATGATACTAGCAGTAGATCTTAAAATATGCGTTGGATCCGACAGCACAGTGTTTCTTTGTTTGCAGGGGTTTGTTTTGTGACGGTTGTACAATGACAGATGAAATGGGCATTTGTTTTTCAGTTTGAGGTAGCTAATGGATTTCAAAGCTATTTGCTATTGTAATTTTTTGCCTAATTGTTTTCTCCCTGTAACTGTATGCCTCCACTTCTAGGATTTACTTTTACATTCCCATGTTGTTAGATTGATGCAGATTCTGTGCACTTCCACAAAGTGACTTTCTGTTCGATAGAAATCAGGGATGCAGACAGAGAAGAGAGAGGCTGCAAAAGGATTATTTTCATCTGCTACTTGAAATGTAATTTCCAACCTGCTTTTGGAAAAAATGACACCCCAATCTCAGAAAGTGGGTAAAGTATCATTTTATGTGGATAATCATTTAAAACTGCTGGGCAGCTGACTAACGAGAGTGACAAACAAGCTGTACATGAGTCAAATTTCTGACTCAGTTACAAAGGCTTTTTTTGCACTGGCACTGATTTCTAACCAATCTGTTTTGTGAAATCCTTGATTTGGTAAGGCATGTAGAAAGGTTCTTGTAGGTCATTACCATGTCTAACATTAGTGTGGTATCCAGTTTCTGTAAATATTGATTTCTCTTTAAACAGGTTGTCTTTAACTTGTTTTTAATTAGTAATGGCAGATGTTCAGCTGGAAGAACATCTAGGGATCATTATTCTAATAATGTCCTATTAGCTTTTAAACCTTCCTCTTAATGTAAATCTGTAATTAGAGAGCTCTGTCTATCTGCTGTATCCTACTACAAATTCTATCTGTAAGCCAATATACTGGGATGCCAAAAAGCTGCAGGGATTGTAAATTGTGTCTGATGACTCTGTGTTTCGGGTAATTGCACTCTGAGGACAAAGCAGAGTAACACAGCAGTGCTGCAGAAGCAGCCCCTTCCTTCTCTGAGTCCATAGGAGGACATTCCCATGTGATTCGAAAAGGCTGCCTTGACAGCAAGGAAAGACTGGAGAAGTGAAGCAGTGACTGTAGGCACCATATCCCAAAGACACAAACAGAACCAGATACTGCAAAGCCCTTGAGGTTGGTAGTGGTGTCCCCTGAAGCTCTGTCCTCTGCTGGGAGATGGAAGTTGCAGGGGACAGTTTGGTCATGGGGTTGTTGTGTTTCCTGGGAGGGCAGGGAGGAGAATCCCTCTGGCCTTGGGAGGATGTGGTTGTCCTCCGAGTTTGGCTAAGGATCTCCGAGACTTCAGAGATCTGAGGCTTTGCATCAGTCCCTGGCTACATGACTGATACAGTGCGTGGTGGGTATCTGAGGAGGTTTTCCCTCTGCTGGAGGATTTTTCCTTTGTGTGTGTTTAGATGAAGATTTTTTCCCCTAAGTCATTGTTTTACTGCTTTACACATTTTCGTGGCTCAATTCCCAACACAATGGCATTGACTCAGCATTTCTTTAAAGCAATTTTATATCACTGCAACTGCAGTGACTCACAGCAAGTCATACCACCACCAAAACGGTGTAAAACAGCATTGAATCGGACCACGAGATGTGCCTGTATGTGTGTATGTGTAGAATTTATCTTGTTCAGTTGTTTCACCCTTTTAACTTGTCTCTTACAAACGAAAAACAACCTGTTTCATTCACTGCCCTCTGGTGGCATATTCACTCTTCCTGATATATAACCTTCTCACGTACAAATATAGCATCCATTTCATCTGTCGATCCCAAAAGAGAAGTTAATATCATTATTTGCACATGGTGAAAAAGAGATGTGCAGACCTTGTTAGTCGCCTACAGTAACATCAGCAACGTGCAGACCTTTGATGGCCCCCAGGGACTCAGGAATAGCATGGCAGTCCCCTGGCTCCTGCCCCTTCTGTCGTGAAAGGTGCTGCTCAGTGTATTGCTCCTGAAACACTAATCCAATTCACGTTTTTCATCACAACAGAAAATGTGAGTTCTTGCCATCAGGGCATATGTTAGAAGAGCGTATGTGATTGTGTCTATATATTTAATGTTTTCCTAGAGAATACAGTGTCATAAAACTCCTTCAGTATTGAGTCTTAATCATGTATCCACACCAAAATAAAAATGACATGCTAAAAGCTCACTCCATCTTTCCAGCCTTCTAAAGTCAAACCTGGAGTGGCATAAATCTGCCATGCTATCTGTAAAAAGAGCTGTTTTTATTCTAGCAGTTACATATTCTTTTTGACTTCTTATTTGCAAAGATTTCCTTCCTTGCTGTCTTCCCATCATGATCACTACTTCTTTCTTTTCTCTTCCTGAGGGCAGAATGCTAAGTTACTGGTGCATTTTAAAATAAATAAATAATGCTCTAATGTATCAGTCAGGCTCTCTTCTGGATCACTCTTGAGAGGTGACTCCATACTTACTGGGTCTGTTGAAGTTATCAGAGAGAGTCTGCTGACCTGTTTCTCCTCCTCTTTATCCTAGTGTAAAGCAGAAGTAACATCATTCTATCAGATTCTCAGACTCAAATCTCAGTCAGCTGACTCTGATAAGGCGCTGTCTGCTTATACTAATTAGATATCTGATCAAATGGAGTTAACAGGCAGCCGATTTTATACTGATATAAGATGAGAAACAAATCCATATCTTTCTTTACATTTCTTGAGAAATGATGAGAAAGATACCCAGTACTTTTGAAACCAGAAGGTCTGTTGGTAGTGATAGCTTGCAAATTGCCATAATGATCTCCAGGCTGATATGTCTCTGCTCCCTCTCAGTACCCCTTGCAGTTTTACTCAGAGACTATCCTATGTGTTACCTCTTGCTGTTTTAGGGAAGAAACTGTTAGGGATCTTTTCTAATTACATTTTATTTCTCAGTGTTTAAGTTCATTCTTTCATTCAGCCTGTGCTTGAAGCATATCCTGCCTGATATGACTAAGCTGTTGACTCACTTCTTTTATGGCTATAATAAAACTAGATCTAATGACCAACGTCTGGATATCAACCACCAACAGCATTTGCAAAAAAATCCAGATTGTTCCTTCTCAAGGTTCTGTTCCTTGGGTATAACAATCATTTACTCTAACATACCTAGTGAACGTGGCCTAGTTGTAATCGCAGCTTTGTTTTCTTCTTTTCTAGAGATTATCTACTTAGTCTTAGAATTATCCCAAGCCCTCCAGTTCAGAAAGTTTCAAATAACATTCTTTCAGAATCTGTCTCAGCAACCATTAGCTCTCATAATTGTACTCAAAGACTCACTGTAGGCAATCAGACTTGCGTTGGGCCATTCATAATTTTATGAATTAGCATCTTGCCTCAATTTTGCCATCAGTTTGGTGTAATTTGGGTGCCTCTCAGCCCCTGTTGTTATCTCAGGTGGGCTATTCCCTGTGATTCCAACCTGTCCGTGCCACATGGGATGAGGAAGGGTAAGCTTCTAGCTTCTGTTTGCAGGTCAACCTCCATGAATATCCTGCTCTGCAGATCTGAAACTTACTGTGAATTCAGATGATATTCAGCAAATACTTTGGGCTAGAGAATTGGAGACATTTGCTTTGGAGAAGCTGAATTATCTTTCTCAAACATCCTAGCTTTTGCTTTGATATGGTGTTTGCATTCCAGAATTGAGCTGTTATTAAAAAAAGTAAATTAAACAAAGAAGATAAATGAAACAATACAGGTTGATTCAAAAAATGTGGAAGGTGCAGAAAGTTTGATTTGTCAAGCTAAAATGCCCTTATATGCACAGCTCTTAATCTGGAGACCTGGCTGGAAAGTTTTTGATCTTTTGGGGATGAATGCTGCAGGCAAAGCTGCCCTGTAAAAGTAAATTCAGACTGGACTTTGAACATACTGCACTGGGTTATGCCTTAGTGCCACAGGAGATAAAATCAGCTCTTCTCTGGATCTGGCCTCTCTTTCTTAAAGAGAACAGAGACTTTTTTGGTTTGTGTACGTAGACATGCATGCTGTATTGCATGCAGCTTCTTTTGCTTTAGCTCTCTCCTCTTGCCACAAACTGAGTTAATGTGAATGCCTCACTGTCCTAGGTCTGGCCAGCAGGGCATTAAAATGCTCATCTAAAGCCTTTCCTCTCTTGCTCGCGGTGTGTGCACAGAGTGGAAGGTCCTTGGGGCAGAGTCTGCTTCTCTTTTTGTACAGTGCCCGGTGCCAGCGAGGGACTTCAGACCTTGTAGGTGTTGACTGGTGGCATTATTCTTATTAATAACATAACAGGAATGTTTCCAGTGCCTGGTACATGTTGCTCCAACTGTTAGCCCAGGCTGTCAGGAACTGTCTGATAACAGAGGAACACATCCATGTACTAAGCCTATTTGGAGAAGGAGGCTTATCCTGCATCTGCGGTATTTCATGTAAAAGTTCTACCTTTGAGCTTCATTAAAGAAAAACAACACCTGAGAGAAAAACAGCCTCTTGGAAGCTGCAAGGAAGAGACTGCATCTCACTTTCCTCTGATAAAGTGAACAATGGCTCTGACTAGAAGTTTGAGGCCCCGATCCCTCTTTCTGCACATCTGCGGTTCCTTTTTCATTTCACTGGCAGCACCAAGAAGGTGGTTGGATTTCACTGGCRGCACCAAGAAGGTGGTTGGATTTCACTGGCRGCAYCAAGAAGGTGGTTGGATTTCACTGGCGGCAYCAAGAAGGTGGTTGGATTTCACTGGCGGCAYCAAGAAGGTGGTTGGATTTCACTGGCRGCAYCAAGAAGGTGGTTGGATTTCACTGGCAGCATCAAGAAGGTGGTTGGATTTCACTGGCAGCATCAAGAAGGTGGTTGGATTTCACTGGCAGCATCAAGAAGGTGGCTGGATTTCACTGGTGGCACCAAGAAGGTAGCCCTGGGCCTCGCCAGTGCCTGTCTGCGCTGAGCGTGGCTCAGGCCAAACCTGCCTTTGGGCTGAGAGGTGCTGCAGCCAAGGCGTCAGTTCCTGCGATGCCTCCAGCAGGAATTCTCCCTGGGAGGCCTAAGGGTGGCTTCTGACCTTCGTATTTCAGCAGCTCCTACAGGGTCCAAATTCCCTGGAAAAAACATGCACTTTGCAGTGCAGCTCAAGGAAAAGTTTTTATGCTCAGCTGTAAGCAGAAGCACTGGCTTTTGATAAGTGGTTGAGTGGTTTTAAACAATGAAAAATTAAAACAATCATTCAATTAAATGCGAGCAGATGCCCTGAAGTGAACCGGTGTGGCTAACTTTACAGTTTTATTGATGATAAGGCTTGGGAGTATTTGATCATTCTTATTTCATGACTCTCTCTCTTAATATTATCCTTTTTTATAGCTGAGGTGCTTTTAAAACTGGAGATAAATTTTTGCAGCTGCAATACATTTTCTAAAAAAAAATGCAAATCTCTGGGTACAGATTATTTAGAGTATACTAAGCCAGAGGGAGTCTTACTCAGTTTTTTCTTAGAGTAAGATTTTAAAAGATACTTAGGTGTCTATAGAGGAGACTGTCACCTGGGATTTTCAGAATCACTTAGGCAACAGCCCCCCCGTAAGTACGTTTGAAAGCTGGCCCTTATATCATATGGAGACACAAATCACTATTAACAACCCAGCCGCAGCCTCTTTGCTCCCCTGAGGGCAGGAGCTGCTCCATCTTAGCACCTGCAGGGACTAGCATTGCATGAAAACAGGATCTAAAGCAGCTTGAAAGAAAAATGCCCTTTTTGAAATAAACAAACATTTTGTTTGCCTATTTTTTGTAAAAATTGAAAACTTCACATAAGCCTTCTCTCCTAACCTCCTTGAATGTAATATATTAATTGGTGCCCAAATATTTCTTGAAGGTTTGGGTTTTTCTTTTTGTTTTGTTTTTAAACCCTGTAAGCTTTCTAAGTCCTTATCTGTGGATATGTAGTACAGCAGTTAGAGGAAAATGATGGGGAGAAAAGGAGGCAGCCTGAGTCTAGGGATCGTTCACGTTATTGCGTTCAGAACAGGGAAGAGGGAATATATTCCTCTACTCTGAATATTAGTATAAAAACAGCTTGGCAAAGATTTCCCAAGTGTGGGAACTGCCTTATTTCATTACCCTGTGAAGTGGAAACAACTGCAAAGTCTACACTTTTGAGCGTGGTGATTTCGTCAATTTAATTTTTACCAACTCTACCGTAGACCCATTTCACCTCTCTTCCTTCCCCTCCTCCGTGCTTCCGTACCACGTTCCTCCAGGCCGGCGGAGCAGTGGCTCTAAGCAGGTCCCTCTGAGTGCGGCAGCTCCACACCACGCTTGGAGGCCCGCTTGTCCCTAGGGTCGCCCCCCCGCCTGCCCCGGGAGCGCAGGGTTCGCTGAGTGACGTGTGCTGGAAATGCTTGTGCCAAGGTCAGTATGCAGAGTGCCTCAGGGACACGTGCGGCTATGTCCGAAGGATCAGGGGGCAGCAGAGCAGGCTCTTCCCTGCCATCGCTGCACACCGGAGAGGTGACATTTCTTAAAAGCGGTTTGTCTTGCCGCTGGATTTGACCCTTTGCTTACTTCTGGTCCATAGTGGTGTGTTGTGTAGCATATCCTCATCGTTGCTCTTTCTGTACGTACTGTACTATTTCTGCTGCATTTCTGAATAACCAGGCAGTAGCTTCACCCCCATCGCAACTGATGAAGGTGGTGCAAGAACTGAAAAGTGGGAATAGTGCAAATAATGACTTCCTTGGGAAGGTGAAGCGTGGTTTACCTCATTACGGTAAACTGCTTAAATCCAGACTCAAATCTTATCCTTGGGGCTACACATTGATACCTGGTGATAATTGTGCTAAGTACGCATAAGTCAATGGCAAATAAAAGTCCCTTTTTGTATTAATATAGCAGAATGAGCTTTATGCCTTCCTTTCAGGTTTCCAAGAGTGGCTATTAACAATTTGTGGGAAAATGATGTTCTAATGCTTCTACCTGACCTTTTACAGCAGCACACAGCAGCGTGGGGTCAGGAAGGAGATGCACAGATCTGGGCAAGTACTGGGCAAAGCCTATAAGGCTGCTGCTTGCTAGAGGGAGACTCAGGTGTTACTTCTCTCTGAAGCTACCTCACCCTCCAAAATGCTCTGAGCTGCTTCCTTGAACCAGGCCGTCCCTAAGAGGCCTGCATTCCCCTTCACTAGATGAGACGATGGTCATAGAAACCTGAAGAGACTTCCCAATCTCTGCCATGTTTTTGTGCCTTCTTTTCCCTGATCCAATACCACAAAGATGCCAGAGATGCTTCAACAAGTTGCACTGTGTCCTCAGGGCAGAAATTACTCATGATGCCTCTTTCTCTCTTGCCTCTTGATTTCAGTGGAGTTGTATTTTGAGTTGAACTGGTCTCTAATTATCTGTGTGTCAGTGCTGCAACATTTGTGGCTCTGGATCCCAAAGGGATGTTCTAATCTGGGATGCAATTGCTCATTATTTAGCAGTAATAAACTAGAAATAGCCCACCTGACTGTACAAGTGTAGAAAAATAAATGAGATCCTGAATGCCAACAAAGCCAGCCAGCAGGTTGCATTTTCCCGAGCCGCACGGTGTGTGAAACTCAGTTCTAGTCTGAGCAAAAAGAGCAGCGTGAGAAGCTCTCGCGTGCCCGGAAGTGTCGTTTCAAAGGTACTGCTGATATTACTGGCTTCTTAGCCATGCCACTGCTTAGCAACTGCACATTACAATGTCCAAAATCTCAGTGGTAAGTTGAAAGAGGAGAGACAGAGATGATAACTTCAAAGCGGGAGGCATCAGTGCCAGTTTGAAAACCCCGTGAGAAGGATCATATGTGATGCTCCGGTCATCTAGGGCCAAATTATCAGCCCGGTAGCCATCTCTCACAGCTAAGCTGGTTTCTTAACAGATGGCAGCGAGGAATCCGCCTTCTCATGTGGCTGCCGAGCGTTTGCAGGGCTGGTCCGTGGCGGCTGTGGCACTGACTCGTCCCTGGCTGCTGTGGAGTCACCTGGGGCTCTGGAAAACTGGCCTAGCTGATAGCAGACCTTGAGCTGCTCTGATCCATGCCAAGCCCGGAGGAAAATAAACTAGCAAACTGAGGAGCTATAGTGTTAGTGCAAGCAGGGATCAGAGCTGACTGCTGCGGACTTACAGGAGAGGTTGCTTTGGCCTTGTGCTTTTCCTCTCTGCTAAGCTGAATATAACACTCAGTGCATGTTGCAGACCGGCAAATCCTGAAGAAACTCCCGTGGGGGCTACTTACAGGCAGATGCACGGGGGGTCCCTTGCTCTGTCCACTAGAGGTATTCCCAAGAGATCTGGTTTGCATCGTTAATTCTTTGGTTAGCCTTTCTCATAGAAACACGTGATAAAATCATAGATGACATGATGCATGGCATACTGACATTCTGTATTGGGGGAATTATATGGGAATGTTATTAAAACCATTTGGGATCTGATCCTGCAAGGAACTGAAACACTCCTCTAAGGCAAAATGAAAAAGTCAGCGTGAAATGTAGAGTCTGAAATTAAATATTCCAATCTGTTTCTGAAACCTTAAACAACTCTTTTTAAAACATCAATCAGAATTTTGATTTTGACAGAGCATTTTCTCACAGAAAATTACTCAGTATAGAATTGTTAAACAAATTCAAGTAGGAGTGCTTTGTTTAAAAAATTCCTTTCGGAGATGCCTAAAGCAGAGGTATTCCTACATCTTGGTTAAGTGGGCACAGTTTGATATTCATGATAGGACTAAGAGATCATCTGTTGTATATATTCAAGTTATTTTATCAAAGGCTCTTAAAATGGAAGGACTATATATTAAAGAAAGAAAGTCTGTGGAACTAGTTCGATGAAAAAAGCAACATCTGTAAAGTGGAAGTGTGCCTTCATCCCAGCAAAGATTAATTGTCAAAAAGAGCAGTAGTAATGAACTACATCATGATAAATTGGGAGCTTCTAAAAATACTGTGTGAAGAGATTGAGTGGTGAGAAAATGACCAAATGGCAGACAGTGAAAATTTACAGTGAAGTGAAGGTGAGCAGCACAGGGTGCACAAAGTGTAAAGCCGTACTCTTTCTGAGCAGAAATACTCCGGTTAAATAAACTTAAGAAGCATCACTTGTCTGAGACAGAATCTGCAGAGGCTATAAGGACGAATCATTTCAAAATGATTACAAACCGCAGGGGAATGTAAATCTACCTTGAGATATATAAGCCCAGAGACACTGCTTCGGACTCATATTTTTGTGAATATTTTTGTGCATATTTTCATGGTGTCCCATATTTTTTTCCCTTTTTTTGGAATAGTGGCACTAATTTCTGTTGCCGCAAAGCAGCAGGTTTTATCACTAAAAATCAATCCACATCAGAAGGAATTCTCTGGCTTAAGTATATGGGAATTTTGCAGAAATCTGGATTAATAGAGATTTCTTTTGTTCAAATTTGACCTTGTTACAGATGAACCTGTGTCCTTAAGTATTTCTAGTTGTTCTGAAAAAAGTTCTTTAAAAAGATAAGTTACTAAGGAAGGAAACATTGGGGCGTCTTGGGAGAAGTTAGATAACAACAAAGTCCCAAACCTTTCTCATCTTTATGATGTCTTACATATAATTAACAGGAATGATGAAGAGACTGGAGGCAGAATCCTCTTGAGCGGAGTGTAAGGTGAAATGGTCTCTGTGTACTTTTTGAATCTAATAATTTACATCTCATTGAATCCAATCAAGTTAGCAGTTTATCACATTAAGATTGCATTAAGCTGGCTGTCTCCAGCGAGGCTGAATTATTGCTGGAAGGGACCCTACAGCTCTGTGTCTGGGGCTTTTATAACTCCCCAAGTAAAGAGTAAGACTTTGGCTGGGACATGGGCAGCGAGAAGAAGAAAGCCTTTGGAGTAGCCAACTTGCCTGACATTGCTCAGTGTCCTGTTTGCTAGTGAGGGAAGAAAGCTGTGAACCATCAGAGCACAGCTCCACGCTTTCCTCCGGTTTTCCCTCCGTTGTCGAAATGTCACTCAGATCAGTAGGACTGTTTCTAATTTTCATCCTTAGGGGTGAGGTTTGGTCAAGTCCCTTAAATGCGACTGCTGTGGTTTGATGATAGCGGGCTCTTGCTGGCCGGGCGTGTAGGTGGATGACAGCAGCTGTAGTTGTATAATGCCCTTTAACGTGTCAAGCTGAGGATACGGACTGCTATGTTTGTTAGCAGAATATTTTGAAATTAAAAATCTTAAATTGATCAGCTGCAATCAGAAAGAAAAGAAACAAAGTGTCCAGTTTCAAAGTGATTAAAAAATGGCCCGCTGGTCAAAGATAAACGTAAGCAAGAGTAAGGGACAGAGTTCATCTTAACTTTGAGAATTGGAAGTTAGAAAACAAGATATTTTGTGTAGCACTTAGAATACACCTGATCCCCAAGTATTTTTGTAACTAACTCTTGCTTTTGAGGCAAAACAAAATTACTGTGATCCTTATTTTCATCTGTAAGTACCAGGCCTGTAAAATGGAACAAGCTTGAAAAGAATCGGCTTCTATAGAAATGATTTTGATGCCATGTAGATTTTTATAGAGAATTCTATATAGACAGTTCTATAGAGACGGTTTTACAATTCTGTAGAAAAGATTGTTGTTATTTCTTTGAGAAATTCATGTAAATGAATAAACAAATGCCTAACTCTTGCTGGTGCTACTGGTAATTAAGTGTGTATAGGGCAAAGTTTATGATGCAGCACATTAAAGGGCGGATGTAGGGTAGCCAAGCTGGGTGCGTGCAAAGGAAACTTAGAGCATTTTCTCTTGACCTCCTGGTTTTTCTGTCTTGTGCAAGGATTGTCTCCTATAGAATCAATACTTTCTAACGTTATGGAACTGCTGGTGCTGTCTTGACCTCATCATTGTAAGTACAGTTAACGCCACTCACGTTGCCTCAAAGGGAGGCTGAGCCATGCATTTCACAAATTCCACTTCAGATCAATTTTTCCCACACTATACCCTATTTTACTCAGAAGTAGATTGAAGGGAGATGTGTTCCTTTGGAGCCGAAACCTGCACCTTTCAGCCAGAAGAGAAAAAAACAAAGGAAGAACATAGTGCGAGAAAGCTAGTTACCGTTCATAGCTTACAGGTCTGAAGACAAATGTCTACATTGGAAGTAGACTTTTAAATAGCATTTTTTTTCTGTATTGTGGCTGCTCATTAAAATAATGTCATAAAGTTGGTTGGTCTGATTCTCTGTCTTCTCTCTGCTCTGCCATTTTCGCACTGCTTTGCAGGCCACTCACATGCTACTGAGTAGTGTGCAGAGAAGGGTTTGTAATATTTTTTTAAAACAGCTTGTGGGCAGTTGATCTAAGATTACAAGTATCCTGCAAATTGGTTGTCATTATTTGAACATCAGATAGTGAATTTCTGCCCTAGGGCTGGGCCAGATAAATATGATTTTGCTTGGAAATGGTTTTATAATAATTTGAACATGTGCTGAGGAGAGGAGAGGGTCTTCGTCTCACTGCCCGTATCTCATTAGAACTTAGCCTCGTGCAACAGCTCGGGAGTCATGGGGAAAGACAGCTCAATTTCTTTCAAACACTTGGTGTTATTTCTCTTAGGGCTCGCGGCAGCTGTAACCCAATTAGATTTGTTTTGGACTGGCTGGATAAAATAGGATTCCACAAAGGCTAAATAAGAATCCAGGTATTCCTAAAATGACAATTCTGGGATTTGGAAAGACATTTAAATATATGCTGTATTTTCAGAAAGGATTTTTGGTAATTCCCCGTTTCAGTACTGGAGCTATTAGCAGTCAGTGGAATTGCCTTTTAATAGTGTCTCACTGTTCTTGTCCGCACTTAGCCCAGCGTGAGTAATTGAGGAGCACGCTATGTCTGACCACTTTTTCCAGAGCTCTCTGGACAGCCAGGCTTCCTTTCAGATCCTGCAAGCCTTAAATCAGCTGTATTTTCTTCTCAACTGACATCATATTTGCAATCAAGTAATGCTATTAGTTCTTGCAAGGACCCTTCAAGCTTTCCAAAGGGTACAAACCTATTTTAACCTAGCCAAATTTTGGTGCAAAACCTGGGCCTCAGGGACATGCATATATTGAAGCCTGGCTGGTTTAACAAAGGTCACTTTGAACTACGAACGTGCTCCAGTAATTGTAAGATGGTGAGCTCTGAAGGAAAACTGGAAGGGCCTAGCTTATATCTGACTGTGACACCTTTCCTTGGCCAACGTTTACATGCTTTGGAGACAGGGGAACCATTAACGCATTGATGTTATGCAAAAGAGACTCATCAAGTAGTCATGCTATTTTTAAGTCTGACTTTTACCATCACAGAAGAGATTGAATGCAATAGTGAATGGAGTCAGTATGTCTTAAGATTTGGCCAATGAGCAGCTGGAGAGAAAAGACTTTAAGAAGTCATCATGTAGGTAATAATGACTTTACTCTGCTACTTTTGCTCTTTCTATTTTGTTTCACTGGGTTTATACGATAATAAGCACAATTAATTCGGTGGCTGTATTCCAGATCATCTACATGCTCCTCACAGTGAAATAATGCAAAATGCTCAAAAGTGTTGTTTCCGTGATTTCTCTTGGAGAGCAGTTTAAAAAGGCTGCTGCATTTCAACTAGAAGGAAAATCCAATTTGCAAGGCTGAGAAGATACCTTTTGTTTTTTTTTAAATCAGGCGTGTTTATTAAACTCATAAAAGTGAATGGAAATAACAAAAAGCCAATAAGATCAGGGAAGAAGTGACAAAACTCCCTTTGCTGGAATAGCATTTTATATTCCTCTCCACGGGGGGCTGGTCAGCCCCTGACACTGCGGGGAGGCAGGCTGGCTCGGTGGCAGCATTTGAAGGTAGCCATCAGGACAGAATAACTGTGAAAAACATCTCAAAAGATGCAAGCAGCTGCTCGCCGCTGAAGTCGGTAATTTGTACGGTCAGCACGGAGGTGCTGTAAAGCGTAACCGAGCAGCGAGAGCAAGGTGCCTCCCTGCGTTCAGACAAGCAGCCTCTTGCGGGAGAGCGCGAGCCGGTCCAGCAGTCCTGCCGCCTGAGCGTCTGCTGAAGCACCTTCCTGAACCCGGGCTTTCCGGTGGGATTTTCAGCAGAGCTGCCTTGGCTCTGCTCCCGTGAGAATCTCATGGACCTCGAAGGGAAGAGGGCGAGGCCGGCTTGTCCCGTCCGGAGAGAGCTGCTGTCATGGCACGGCAGCAAGCGAGGGAGGACCTGGGCTCTGCAGGAGCACGGCTGGATCCCCCCTCCTGGGTCGTCTCTGCTGAGGTGCTTCTTAGTGTCACCTTAGCTCTAGTTGGTGGCTAAGGGCAGGATCATCTCAAAGACAGAGAGCAAGCCAAAGTTTTAACATGCTTCCAAGCCTGAAGTTGTATTTTATCGAAGTGGACTCCATGTTCCTGTTGAACCATTGGCCTTCCGGAGAGTTTAGCAAGTACAACTCCCGCTTGTCTTTGGACACACTGTAGAGACAACAGTTTGCCGGTTGTTTATTCTGCTTTGTTTTTCAGATGTTCTTTCTAGCACTCAGTACTCACCACAAACTTGGCAAATGACCCAGAAAACAGAAGGTATGGAGCAGCTATTCTGCAGCAATGGAGAAGGCAGCGGGCAGGCTCGCAACCAGATGGGAGCCAGGTTACGCTGCGGGAGAAGGAACTCCTTTAAAGAAGGGGAAAGGCTTTCTTATTTCTCTGAAGTGTAACATTAGTCTGAAATACAAAGAGGAAGTCTGTCCTCTCTTAGCGATATAAAGAAGACATTTACCATTTGGGTCACAAGAAGCAAGGAAAGGGCTGTATTTAATGCCTCCGTGAGATCTGTAGAAGATTAATAGATTTCTGGGAAATAGCTGGTGCCCGGGTGAGAGCACCCTTCACCAAAGGGGCCAGCTGTGACCCTGCTTCTCAGTGTGGCTGTCCTCCTTGCCAGGTGCTGCCCCAGAGGAGAGGAGTGACTGCCGGGCTGCTAGTCAGGCTGCCCTGCAGGATGCTCGGTAAGGCCCAGTTGTTAGGAGAATTTATTTCTTTTCAATTAACGTCATCGGGTATAAATCTGCTGTGGGACTCCAGTGATAAAGAAAACTGACATGCACCAGTCCAGGGCCATAAATCCTTGGGCTCCGGCTCCGGGGATGCCAAATCCACTCGTCAGCTTGTTATTTTTGAGCCCATCAATTGTGTAGTGGTTGTTGCGAAAGACTAAACAGCGTCGCTCTGTGCAGGGGCTGGGCGCTGCTCGGGCGGCTGGGAAAACCCTCCAAGCGTGAAGCTCGCGCTTTGCCTTTCTGCACGTTCTCCATTTTCTACCATGGATCCTGTAATTCACTTTCCTGCCCTCATATCTCAGTATTGACAGTTTCAGATTTCGGTTGTCAACACAGGCGTGCACATGCATGTGCAGACGGCACGAGTGGCTGCACACCCAGCAGCCGCGCTGCTCCCCCGCCTGAAGGAACTGTGTTTCACGAGTGACTCGGAGAGGAGACCTGAACACGTGAACGCACCTCTGGGCACGGCCGCGCTGCGTGGCGGGTCGCCACTGCGCCTGGCTTCGGGCCTCAGCTGCTCAGCGCGGTGCCTTGGGGACACCTGGTTCAGCAGCAGCACTCGAACGCCATCAGACAGCTTCCCACCCTGAGCGATGGGTCACGCTGCTGGCTTTGCACCAGCCTTTCTGGTTTTGGGGTTAGTGCGGGCAGGATTGGCTCAGGTCGCTCTGCCCTCTGCGTATTTTGGTCGGTCCTACCGTGTGAAGTAGTAGTACTGCATTCCCGGGCGCCTGGGTGCTCCCAGGCACCTTCTGGGGGGCCTGGGCTTTCCCGGGCTCTGGGTAGGAAGTGTCTGAACGCATCCGCTCATGGGCATGGTGCAGCTCTCAGCCGTGGGTGCTCTGAAGCGCTCCGATATGGGGGAAGTTGAACATTACCTTCCTTTAAATAAATCACCTTGTTCTGCCTGAGACCCTGGTATTTTGTCCAGCTGGAGCCAGGTCGAATCCGGCACATCAGGCTAGCTGACTGAAACATTTGCAAAAGCCATGCAGTTCCTAGTGATGGACCATTTGGGGCTTATTCTCATTACAAGCTTTTTTGTCATTATTCTTAAAGTAGGAGCCTGCCACAAATAATGTATGTGGTGTCTGGCATGAGCTAACTAATGGCCTGCTGGCAGGGCGACTGTTTTGCTGCCTACAGTACTTTTACTTGAATATTCTAGTGGGAAGGGAACTGTGTAAAGTTAACTGTAGTAATGATGGGCTACCCGCACAAGTCTATATATATTTCCCAGAAAACCGCTCCCTTTGGTACTCATTTGTTCTTTAAGTACCTTATATTGCCTGTACTTTAGTAACACCATGATATGATATTAGAAAAATTAGGAGAAAATTTAAAAAAAAAAACCTTCAAAGACATGATAAAACTGCACATAAATCATATTATTCATTTCTTCAGAACCACCATTATTTCTTGAAAAGAAGGTGAGGGGCTGTGAGATTTGAAATTTCCTTTCCCAGCAATCCTTGTAATTATTTTTATTACATCATGACAGCAGTCCCGCTAAGGGATGCCGGCTTTATGGTGGTTGTATAGTGGCATGAAAGATGATGTACCACTACAGGAGAGCTATGACAATGTATTATAGCACTTGGAGAGCTAGAAAATGAACTGGGTTTTGTGAAGCTTCTGAAAATGCTGTAGTAAGGAAAAAAACAGGGAAAATCAAGTTTTAAGAGAAGTGGATTTTTTTACATTTCTTTACCAGCTGTTTAGATTTTTTTTTAAATAATTTGATTGCTCAAAATTTCAATCAGCTCTATGGGTGAGCAAACAACTCCAAAATGTTCGGTACAGTTTGTCATTAGGAATGTTGGATCTTTGCCTTTTCCTCTCTTATTTCTCCATCAGCTGTAATAGTGGAAAAATATGATAGATTTCCTCTGAAAACTTTACAAAATTTGACCAGCTGCAGGGCAGAGTTTTTACTGAAATTGCCCATTGCTATCTCTATAGGAATATCGTTACGTCTCAGAAGGCGTTTTTATATTTAAGAGGGAAAATGTGTGTGATTTTTGAGTGACAGTATACGCTTGTAACAGAAAGGTTGATATTCTGTACCTGCATTATAATTTACAACGTTTTGTTTTTTGTGGAGAGGAGACACGAAGGCAGACACAGGATTAACAGTAAAGCGCATAGCTTCTTTGAGAGCAAGAGAGGTTCCTAGTTTCTTTAATAAGCTTATGGCCAAGTTGCGGAGTAACTGAATAGCAAGTTACCAGTGTTGATTATATTCTTCCTTGTCCCTTCTCTCAGAGAATCCTGCCCAGAATTCTTCTTTTTCCTTTCAAAGTAAGGTCCAAAGGAAATATGACTGAACAACTCGTATAGGATATTCACACACTGAATTGAGACTGTTCAAGCTTATGATATGCAAGAAATGTAGGATCAGGTTCATAAATGTGAATTTTTCTGCTACTTTCTGGCTGTATTTAGCCCACTTAACTTAGAATCCTCATTAAAAGCTATACGCTTCAGGAGCTACCAGTGCTATGTAATGTATCAAAAGACTGGAGTTGTTTAATACTGTTGCTGTATTAAGATAAAATTGAGCCAGTACAGAAGTTTCCAATTTTTTTGTAATTACTGAAGTCACTTTTTAAAAAATTAGGAAGTTGTTTCACTTCTCGTAAATATGTCTATTTGCATGAAGCTCCTTTTAATTCAAGGAAACCTGTCAAACCATCTTTATTGCTGGAATTTTGGGTGTAACTTTTTATCACTTTCAAGATCATGGAATTTAAATTGGTGATTAAAAAAGACACCCTTAAGGATCTCATTTGCTTTTAAGAACTCTGAAAATACAAGTGGTTCAATTCAGACTTGCCAGTTAAGATAAAGTTGTAATAGTTTCTGGAAATGTGATAGGCAGCACTAATCAGAGTAACGCGTCCTAATCCTGCGTGACTTATATTTAGATTTCCTTTGACTTCAAACGCACGCAGTGGGGACCTTCTGAGCAGGGTGCAGGTTTGTTTGGGAGGGCTGTATTTAGAAAGTTAGCAGCAAGAGGTGTGAAAGGTATGGGCGTCTCCAGGAAAAAGCCCTGTATTTTATGAAGACTCTTTTTGCTCCCTGAAATGAGATGTCATGTCACTACTCTCCGATATGGAGATGGGTTTAGCTCTTTGGAAGTGCTCTGGAAACACTCTCTGTATAAGGTATGCAGTAGGCAGGAGAGAGAGAGAGAAGCTGCAGACACCATTTCAGACGCATTTTGTTTCCAGTCTTATTTCTGCGTCTTTTTGGTTAGTATTTATTTTTAGCTATTATAATAATTCTATACTTAATAAGCACATAGATAAACAAATACATGCATAAACAGAGATAAATAAAATATTGGTGTTTTCTGGACATACTGTGCTCTTGCAAGAATAAAGTAAACTATTTATACTGCTCTGAATAACAGCATAAATTATAGATCAGCTAATTATACTATGTGACTATGGTAAATAATAGGATAAAACTGAACCAAAAAAACAGGTGTGGTAGAGGATATAGTTTAAGATCTCTACTAGTTTTAGATGGCATTACTACAAACTCAAGGAGAAGGTTATGGTTTTGTTGATGCCAACTACTCAAATAATATTAGTTGCCTCGGCTGCCTCTAATCATAGCTGGTGGTGAGAGCCTGTAGTTTGGATGCAACCCAGACTGGCAGCTTTAAAGAGAGATCTAGGTCCAGAGATTTTAATTCAACCGTCTCCAGATTTCTAGAAAATCTGAAAAGGCAGGTTAGTTTTAAGTTTCCATGTAGAGATTTCAGTAACACATATGTATATAATTTCTTAATGTGGATATGTTCTTTCAAAACAATGAATTGCCTTTTGGCAATATTTTAATGAAAGTTTTCTTACATTTGGTTGGACTACTGGCAGGTTTTAAGTGAAAATGAACTTCAAAACCTTCCTAAGGTAACACATTACTGATTCTTCCTCCTTGTCCTTAAATGACCAACTCTCCAAAATGCCTGAGAGAAAATATGAGTGTTACAGTGTGCCAAGAAAGTCCAGGCTCTGGCAGAAAAAGGAGAAAAGCATTGTCAGAAGGTAAAGTGTTTTCCCTGGTAATTCCTTATCACCGAACAGTCTTGATTACACCAGCGCAGCTCCCGCACTCCTCCCGCTTGCAGCAACCTAAGGGTGGTCTGATGCCTCTTGAAAGTCTTTCCATTGACTTTGTGGTATCTCGGATGAGTTTGGGAGGAAAGGCCACCTTTCAGGCCCCAACCCACCTACAGTGCAGAGCCTCAGGCCTGCTTTTATCCCGCAGACGGGAAGGTTCCCGGAGCCAGCGTGAGAGAACCACCTCTTCAGCAACCCCAGCGAGCGGTGCGAATCGCTGCGCCTCAGCTTCTCTAGTCATGTTTGCACTGATTTTCACTTTAAACTTAAAAACAGCATTTGGTAGCTGATAATAATGATCTTGTCTGCAAGATGTAGAGAGAACTGAGAAGCCTGAAACAATGGAGCTCTTTGAAGTGGTGACAGAGATGCTCATTAAACTCCATTGTTCGGTTTTCGTCCTTCCTCTGGACCTCTGTCTCGAATTGCTCTACTGTTTCTGTTTCTGCCAGATGCACTATTTCATTATGATGCCTCCTGGATTAGAACGAAGAGCAGTAATAAGTTTAATTATTTAATCATTGATGAGGTTAGGCTAAATTAGACGTGAATTCAGTTATGTAATTCTGAATATAATATTTCGAGATGGAACTGAGAACAGAGCTGGTCCAAAGCCCAGGCAACGGAGGCAGCAGCCTGGGCCGGCAGGCTGCGGAGGGCACATCTCCTTGCGCTGGGCTGGTGGGAATCAGCTGTGGGGAGGGCCGGGAAGAGCCCGGCCCTGCTCCCGGATCCTGCAGCCCTCTGCGCCTGTCTCCA
>NW_020450871.1:7495801-7522838 GCF_003343035.1 Apteryx rowi | reverse complement strand
CCTGCTCCCGGATCCTGCAGCCCTCTGCGCCTGTCGCCGGGGGAGAAGTGAGGGGTGGGAGGCCGTCACCGGCACCCCCAGAGCTGGCTTCATCCCTTTCCCCCTCCTCCTCGGCAGCGGGAGCAGAAATCTCTGTTCTCCATGCTTGTGCCGTAGCCGCCCCTTCCTGGTTGTGCCCATTCCCTAGGAGAAGGAGCCTTACGTTTAGATCACAACACTTACCCAAGCAAATCAATCCTGTCTCCTGGTGGGTGATTCCCTGGTGCAGATACAAACAAGTAACCTGGCAGCATCTTAACTGAACCAAAGAAGTCTACATAGACCAGCATAATAATGCAGTCATAGATTTACATGTATTTATTAATTTGATTCATAAGAGCCTTCTGTATTCTGCTCCCCATTTTTATTGAGTCATATGCTTGAGTTTGCTTTGCTATGAAGGAAAAATAATAAAAGATGAGCCGCCAGATATTTTCATTGTTTATAGTTCTCATATATCTTTGCAAAGCAAAACTGTTATTAGAAAGCCTAGCTACAGAGTGACATTATCTGCAGCATGTAAGATGCTTTTCCAAACAGTGTAGTAAATATACAGAATTGTCACATCCCAGACATTCCCTAGCATTAATAAACTATAAAAAATAATTAATAATTAATAAACTGTTGCAAAGCTAAGAATCTAGCCAATCTAAACGTATACAATCTTGATGATTTACAGTGCAACTTTTGAAATAATTGAGTAATGCCCTGGGACATTTTTGTATGGAGCCTTTTATTCAACAGTTTTACAACCCTAAGTATCTGCAGTGAGTGGCCGCTTCAGCTGATGTAGCTCAGGACAGCTCCACTGAAAGCAGTAAAATAACTCCTGTGTTAGAAATGTCCAGTTATTTGTAGGAATTAATTCTTGATTCACTCTATATAGATTTAAGTGTAAATTAAGTGTCTTCATGTATCACAAAGATATTCTGTAGTTGGTAGCCTAGCAGTGATATAGGCATCTTTATGTGTCTTTACGTTAATATATTTACCTTTTGGGTTGGACGAGTGGTGCTAGTTGGATGCTGAATATTGTTTTGGGACATAAAGAGGTAAATCATGTCAGAAAATCTGCATGAGAATGAGTAAACCAAGCTGTAAAAGTGGATCTATTCTTCTGCCCACTAGCTAGGAATGCAGTCTAATTTTAACCTGAGAAACCTACCTAGATGGAGAACCCCAAAGACCAGTGATGTGAACTGTGATGGTTTGCTGGATTAAAGTAGCACAAAGAGACTGAATTCAAGATCAGTCTGTGCCATATGACAAAGGTGTCTGTGTTTTTAAGAGTCACGTATCTGTAGCTCTCAAGCATTGCTATATAAACAGCATTATGAAAAAACGAGAATCATGTATAAAGAAGACCTCTTAGATTTCTATTCTTTGCTGAGGGTAGTGGGGTTGCAGCCTACCCCCAGCACAGTGCAGTATGCAGCGCACTCCATGTAGTGCTGTGCTGCAGCATGGGCTGTCTCAGGCAGAATCGCGGCTGCATCGTAGCTGCTGCTGCTCTTGATCAGTAACGGTTATGTAAACCTTTGCAAATTTGAACTCACTTGTCCTTGCATCACCCCTGAAGTAATATCATATCCATTTTACAAATGGGAAGCTGAAGCACAGAGAAACTAGATGACTGTCTCTAGCCTCATCCTCAATCAATGTGTATCAAATTAGCTTAATGTTCATCCGAGTGCACAGATTTGTCTAGGAGAAAGTGTGATCATCACCAGATAATGTCATTCACTTGTCATTATGGTCAAAATGACTAGACAGCATAAAGATACATTGCTACTTGTCCCAAGAGCCACGTCACTCAAGCTGTATTTTTCAATGATAAAATTACACTTTATGAGTGATCAAGTTCTGATGAGGTTCAGCAGATGATCAGCTCCCCAGCTTTCAGCTGGGACATTATCTGCCATATCTACCTCCCCCCCCATTAGGTGTTGTTAATGTAGTTTAATATAAGCATGATAAGACCTTCTTTTGGATGATAAATGCTATTTTCTGTAAAACTGAAGGCAGGCTCCCTCTTATATCCTGTATGATAGATAGATAAGTAAATGCGGTCACTCCAAGAAGGTCACCTCTGGCGAATGCATGACTTTGCCTGCTGGGACAAGGATTAGAGTGTGTCCTAATAAAAGGAAGGATGAAATGAGAAAAAAACCCCGTCATTTTCAAATCAGAGATTCTGGCTACAAAGCAATTATTCCACATGCTTAGAGAAAAGTAACTCCCTACAGGCTGGCCTTCTTTTTTTTTTTTTTTTTTTTTTTGCAAAACTTTGGACCACAGAAGCACTGCATACCTCCAAGGCTCTGTGCTTATAAAGAAAATATATATTAGCTAATCTCATTCTGTGACTTAGAGCACATGGGCCGTAGCACGATAGACACCAAAACTGCAGCAAATGAAAGTACACATGGCTGCTTTCAGCACCGACAAACTGGCGGCTTCCAGCAATGTTTGGATGGGAAGTGGTTTCCTTTCACCTTTTACTATCCTACACAGACTTTCCCAAAGACCACTTTTTGAAAACTGGATGGAGAGTGAAGGGTTGGGTATGTATCTGAGTTAGACTATAATCTTTTAGAGACCTAATGAAGTTTGTGGAGCTGCCTGTAATACTGCATGTTCTGCCTGCAGATTTGTTACCAGGCTGTTCTTTTTATAACAACAGCCTTGCTGTTTGCACTTAAAGTGGGAGAAGAGAGATTAGGCAAGTCCCCTGTTCAGCAGTGAAAGGGTTTCATTCCTCTGTCAGGGTTAGCTCTGACTAAGCTGTGTTCTGCAGCTGAGCTCGTACCTGCAAATGGGAGAGTTTAAGTGAGAAAAAACTGGAACAAAGAATTTATGAATGGCTAAAAAAGTGCCAGGGCAGAGGGTGAGGCAAAAATTCAGTCAGAAGCTACTAGGAAGCAGACTGGAATCTAGTTGCCAGAGTGTGGGTTGCTGGGTTTCTGCTGGACTTTCCGAGCGTACAGGCAAGACAGCCATTCCCTTAGGCTTTGTACAACATTCGTGATCTTTTGTTCTGTGTTGTTTCCACTGCTGTGTTTAAATTTTTTTTAAATCTGTTTTGAGTCCTCTGAAATGTGAAATGTCATGATTCCAAATAGGAAAATATGGAGGAGGACAAACCTAACCTGACATGTCTGTGTAGCTGAGGACCAGGAAGGCAAGAATCATGATAAAGCTCACAAAGAGATTGGGGAAGAGAAAGGTATTGCTAGCCTTGACATGTAGACTGAGTGTCTTTTTTAAAGAGTATTTTAGGACTTGTTCTAGTTGAGGACTCTGTTCATTGATTTCTGTGTACATGACTGTCTCTACATGGAGCTGCATGCTTGATATTCCCCTTTCTGAAAGTCAGAGAGTGCCCTACGGTAGGTTTGTGATCCCAGTGAAGTGAGCAGAAGGCAACCTAACATATTCACCCATCTCTTGGTGAATCATTTCAAATCAAATTCTGAAATGACCCCCTTCTCAGTGCTACCTGAAGACTAACATCTGAACTCATTAGTCACATTAAACATAGATGCAGAGGCCTACATCTTTCTACCACTTGTATTATTTTTCTCTGCAGCTAGGTTCTGCCCAGCAATCATCTAGGGGACTCATCAGTTTAGCTTGGTCATGGGGATTTTACAATCACAGTTAAGTCCTCGGTGTGACAAAAAAATTGTAGTCCATTTTGGATTATAGCAAACAGACTGCAGTAGTCTTGAAGAAAGTGAAGTTTGTGTCTTTCATTAACTCCACTACTGGAGTGTTACCTCGACTACTAAATGTACGAGTGCAGATTCAGTGTAGTTCTCAGCCTCCTGAACTCTGTTGCCTTCTTTCTAGCCTATTGCTGTATCTTTTGCTTTTTCCCCAGTAAACAGCTTTGAGTAATATACTTAGTGTGCACAGGCCTACAGGTAGCTGGCTTTGCTACACAGATGTAAGATGGATGAGTGGGCTGTGTTTACACTGTTACTCTCACTGGCTTTTGGATGGCTGCTAAACTACAGTACGGGGAGCATCACTTCAGTGCTCAAACCCGTCCTGTGGGAGACTGTGCGATATCACAGCTATTTCCTGGCTCCACAAGGTGGACTATGTATTGCACTGTATTTCTGACCCAAAGGATTGCTTTGGTACGTATTCTGGGAGTATGAATTAGATTCAAGTCTACAAAGTGACTTTGAATATATACAGAAGGAGTCGGTCCCTCTGGAGAAAAGCCCTAGTGATGAGCAGAAGGGAGAAGTAACTAAACTGTCAGCCTTCTCCTGGGGAGGAGCATTTGGTGCAGTTCTTCTCATACATCAGTCTAACACATAGCACAAGCAGGAGGAGACTGTGCCTCTGAGATTAGAGAATATTTTAACTCTGGGACTGCTGGTCAAGAACAGAAGAAAGAGAGATCAACGCTACCCTGTAAAGTACAAGGTTTGGCAGACATGCATGAATACCACAAACACTCACTGACACAGAAATGAAATCCAATGGCACTAGAAAGCAGGGAGCAATATATAATTTCAAATAAATAAAAAACACTGCATTTCCACCCAGAGTGCTGATCTGCTCTCTGATTGTATTTATGCTGCCAAATCATGTTTAAAGAACACAGAACAAAGCAGAATAGCTGAAGAACCTTCAAATGGAATAAGGTGTATGGCAGATGTGTCTTGTAATTGCTGTTATGTATCCTGCTTGAGTTTCTCTGCATTGAGACATATGCATAAAGATTTTAAAAGGGCTGCAGTAACATCTGGATGGTGTTCTGATGGCATAATGCATTGGTAAACAGTGTTGTTGAAAGTGAGAAATGATGCTCTGCATATCTTTCATCTGTGATTCCAGTCTAGCAGTAGTTTTCAAATAACGTTAAAAGAAAGATACCTGATTAATGGTTGTCCAGGCTCTTGTATCAGATTTGCAGTGGGGTTCTCAAGGGGAAAATTCATTAATAACTAATATGTGTTCTATAATGTTTCCTAAATTAAAGTCTGACTGAGTTGTTGGAATCCCAGCTCCTGAGCAAGAGTACTGCTACTTTTCAAAGAGATTTTATAGCCTTGGTGATATATTGCCAGCTACAAGGGAGATTTTAGAAGCAGCTAAAGAAGTGGAAGCATTCACTTTACTTAATGCTGTCCCATATTAATGAGATGAAGCCCAGTGTTTGGATATATAAGGTGGAAATTTCAAAGGGTACCTATGCAGACTTCTATATCCAGTGCTCAGTTGGTGTAAATCAGTACTTTCCACTAGAGTCAGTGGAGTTATACCAGTTTACACTAGATGAAAGCTGGGTCCTATACTCTAGCATACTGTATATGTCAGGTTCTTATTTGAAGAAATGAAATATGGAGCACTATTGTGATGCATTGCATGATTTTTATCCCTTAGTCTACTTAATTAAGCAGAAATAATAGAAGTACCTTTGCCGTTCCTTTCTTGGGAAGCATGCTGACTTTTTCAGAGATCCCAGTGCTAATGAATTTTTACCAATATGCCTAAAGGGAAAAACAATTTACTGTGAGTTTGTTATCTGAATATGTTTTCCTATCACACAACATGAAGATAATCCTAATTTATTTGTATAAAGATATAGTCTTGTCTCCGAATACTTCACTGCATCATTTTATTAGCTTTCTGCTGAAACATTTTTCCTATGTACTCCATGACTACTTTATAGTTATTGACAATGAGAGGGCTTTAAACTCTTTTTTTTAAACTAGATACAAGAAAGGTTCAGTAATCTACTTAGAAAGCAGTGAGTGAAACTCCACCTGCTCCAGTTAATTTCATTCCATATATATTTTCTTCTATTCATTATGCCTCTGCAATACAACGGCCAGTGTTCCTCTCTCTTATCTCTAAGAAAGGCATTGACTCTGATATTATTTCTTTTTCTACACTACCTCGAAATCCCACTGAGAGCCAAGCGACACAGTTGGGATCCTCCAAATGGAGCTTTGAAGAGAATTTTTTTCTCTCAATTTTTATTTACTCACCTTAAATATCAATACTGACATAGAGGCAAAGGGAAGAGCAGCTCTTTCAGATACTAAAGAGTGTAGGCATACCCAGTGCAGTGAACATATAACCTTTTCAGAATATCTTTGGTCCATGGAGAGAGCTGTGCCTGTAGTATTCGTAGGGAGCTTTGGCCTAGACAGATGTGAGAGGGAGCAAAAAATCTACAAAAATCATCCTAATCATGCCGTGACTGAGCTTTTAAAAGGAAAGAGGGCAGATGGGGGGGTGGAGAGCTTCCCGAGGTGATAGAGCAGCATGTCGCTTTGGCAGAAATGTCCCTAGTTATCTTTTGAACCAGATAGTACTACACCAAAATCATGTTTTTAAAAATTTGTACCTACCCTATCCTAGAGGTCCTATCTAAATGTTTCTAAATATGGCTCTTGAGGTTGCATATTCTGATTCTAATACAGAAGCAGATACAATCAGTGGAAACTCTGGCACACGTCATTAGTGAGCCAATCAGGTAGATTTTATGCAAACACAATTAGGGCTTGCATGACTCAGTAGCCGGTGCTCTTGCTATCTCCTTCCAGCATTTATTCTGAACCCACTTTTAGTGCAGCTGAGCGTATACCAGATACTGAGGCATGCAGATGCTGACTTTGTTTGTATAAAGTCACTTTTTGGCAAATTGGCTTCACATGCCCTAATTGTGCATTGATAGTTTTGGTCTGTATATTCAAGCTAAACCCATATTACAAAGACAGACAATCTATTTTGAATTAGAAGATTACTGAGAGAGGTGACACAGTTACAGGTAAGCATAGGGACATTTCATTAATAAGGCATAGATTTTGTTGAAGTTATAAAATGCTGATATAGTTGCTCTGAAACTGGTAGTAACAAATGATTTCTAATATCAGTACCAGAACTACAATATGTAAGTGAGAGAGAAATTCTTTTGGCAGGTACCCTGCCAGCATTTAGGAGCTGAGACTTTCTCGAAAGGTAAATGGCTGAAGAAAAAGATCAAGAATGGCTCTAATTTAGTATCAAATTAGCGTGTGCCTTCTGGAGAGCTTGCCCTCAACTCTTTCCCATTGCTGACATGTTTGCAGGGACTGGTGCACGTACAGGTGTCAGGAGGAGAGCCAGGCTAAGGAGAGTCAAAGATAAAAGGGTTTTCTGGCTTCCTCTGCTGGTCAGCTGTGTTAGGTAGGAGCTCAGCTGGCTTTGTGGGCAAGGAGGAACTTCTGGTCATGGCCCAGTATAGTCAGGGTTATCATATTAACCCTATGCAAAAGGAAGACTTAAGTTCCTTCAGAAAAGCTTGATGAGGATGAGTGAGTGTCTAAGCAGAAAGATCAAGTGTCTCTAATACAATATTCTCATAAATGCTCACACGGAGAACAGAAACATCATTGATCTAATGACCTTCAAATCTTCTCCTGCTCCTTAAGACATCCGTACCCTCCTTTGAAATGTCTGTATAAGGACTCTAACAAATTGAATATCCAGGAGCATTTTGGAGCAAGAATCACACCAGATTCAGCAAGGTTCCTTTGGGTTAATGCTGCCCTTGTTAAACCATAAAAATGTGCTTAAAACTGAAGATGATACTGGAGAAGTCAAAGGATTAGGATGCTGGATTTGCATATTCGTGTCAAGTATTTTGCAAAGTATTTTGCAAGGCATGCAAAGGGACTGCAGAAAGCCTGGTATAATCTTGCAGCAGTCTGGGATGCTGGTTAACTAGGGAGCTTTTGCTGTTCTGAGCATAGTAGTCTTAAATCTTCAAGTGGGAGCTTTAGTAAGAGATGATGTAAGTAGATTGTACCAGGTATAAATTAGGCATTAAAAGTATAAGATATTCTGATTTTAACTAATTGTTTTGAAATATGGTATCCACTATAAAGGAAGACTCTTAAACTGTATGTGTTTAGTGGACATGCTTTGAAACTCAGTTGAATTTTGCATTTTTTTTCCAGAGTATCATTGGTGTCATGATATTATTTATACAAAGTGTGCTTGGGTTTGGTATTTCTCCATTTCCAAACTCTTAGTTTTATATTCAGTAACAGGAAACTGCATCAAATGTATTTACAGCTCATGTAATCTGAGTCTTAAAACTGTGATGATTTAAGAAGCTATGAGATAAGTGACATGGGATGTGATGAATGACTGAATGCAGCTAGAATCGTTAAACAATGCTATAGCAATAGGGCTTCATAGAGAGGTACAAGAACCTCTCTATGGGCATTCATTTTTGCTGGCATTTAGAGGGCTAAATTCAGAAGGAATGATCAGATCATGAAATGAACTTTTTTACAGTCTGTTTCTCTAACCCTAGTTTAAGATCAAAGAGATTTTACATTTCAGAAATCCTCTTTCTGGCACTGCCAATGGCTGGCAACGCCAGTTGAAATATCTTTTGATACTGGCAAAATTGGTGCTGGCAGTGGCAACTAAGGGATGGAGTGAAGTGAGGGATGAGTGGTGAGCATGGGGGTCTCTCCCAAACAGGGCATGAGGATGTGTCCCAGACCTTGACATGTGTCCCACAAGATGGACAGAGAATCAGAGACTGCAGCAACTTCTGCTGCAAATTGCAGACTTATCAGTTGGAGACAGTAAATCTGAGTACATTGGTCAGCAATAAAATGACAAAGAACTACCAATGTGTCCAGTCTGAAAAGAGCTGTCATAATGCTCAGGTGCATCAATTAAAATATCTTTGTTGACGATGGGGAAGTGTTTGTACTAATGTATAAGGCACTGGCAAGATCTCATTTAGAATAATCATCAATATAAGAAAAACTGTAAATAAGATGAGGCTTAAAAACATCAATTTTTTTAACAAACTAAGAACATTTCAAGTCTGTTAGACTCTTGTACATCAAGGACAAGGTCCATTCACAGTCATTGGGGTTCTATCCAAAAATCCACAGTTCTCACTTATTAAAAAACATTTCTCAGCTCCAGTGAATTATCCTCTAATTAGAGGTCAACCTTTTATAAACTAAACATACTTCAAAAAAAAGGCAACCTACAGTAAGTCATCTTGAAGAGACAAACTTGGAGGAAAAAATAAATATTTCTCTCTGTGCAGAAAATATTACAACAATTTATCTTTTTATGTTGTGGTGAACCTCTAGGAAGGATGTAAAGCAAGAAAAAATAATGGAGATGCCAGATATTAAGTTTAGAATTGTAGCACTTCATTTATAAGATGGCAGAAATCCAAATGTTCCAAAAAGTCTATTTTGTCTGGAGGCAAATGACTTAAAACAGTCCCTGTAATGGGTTTTTGCACTGGTAAACATTTTGGGAACTTCTGTATGGAGAATTTTCTAAGGAAATCAGTTAAGTTAAATTTAATTTAAAGAATTCATCACTTAATGACTCTTTAGAGGTCCTATACACTATGGAATTTTAATAAATATGAAAAACAGATTTTTAAATTTCTGCTGATCACTCAGCACCTGACTACTACGTTGCTAATAGGCAAAAGCTATGATAATGGGAGACTTGCCTTTTTAGGAAATAAAAGAGGCCATAGAGTCAACTTTTCCTAGGCATATATTACCAGGGAGGAACAACAGATGAATGCACCTGTACAGCATGTCCCCAGATCCCTCATAGTTTATGTAAACCATCTGCACAGATTGTTCATGCATGTCAGTTTAGTATTGTTTGTAACCATTTGCGTACAGCTTTTAAAAGTGAGCACAAAGCTGCATTGTTAAACTGTGCATTTGTTTGCATTCAGAAATGACTATTTGCATGGGAAATTCCCAGTTTTGCATATATTTATGTGTTTGTGAGTGTGTATGTCAAGTATATTAAATAAATACTTAGACTCTTCGTTTATCAGGATAAAAAGAAGCAATGTGGCCACATGGTGTCACATCCAGTATGACACAGCCTGTAAAACCTTACCTACCAGTGAAGGAAATATCCTTCTGTGCTGCTTAAGAGAACTCAGTTTGCATGCAGCCAAGAATGTATTT
The DNA here is from genome assembly GCF_003343035.1 of Apteryx rowi. Taxonomy (NCBI): domain Eukaryota; kingdom Metazoa; phylum Chordata; class Aves; order Apterygiformes; family Apterygidae; genus Apteryx; species Apteryx rowi. Next base: position 7,512,810 of record NW_020450871.1, on the reverse strand, counting down.
TTGCATGCGTAATTGCACAGTTGCGGTTATACAGATTAGGCCTGTAGGCTTACCGTTTTGCAGATCTCCACTCCTTTCAGCACAAGAACCATTATCAGCCTCGGGTCAAGAAAGTGGACTAGAGAAAGTTTCCTGTTCTCAGGCCTAATAATCAACTGGTACATGTACAACAAAAATACTATAAAAATCATTTTGAATCAAGAGCTATAAAAGAAATCTATGTGTATGCAATTGCATGAATACTTCCTCTAAAAAGAAGGGGAGAAAGAGAAAGCCAACCAGAACTGTTGTAATGATATAATATCCAATTATCACAGTTAATGGAAATGGCATCATACACACTATTTAAGTGGAGTAAAGGCACGGGCCATAAAGCGGTATTCAGAGTTATCAGTGCAACTTCCAAGTTTAAAACGTGTTGGACTTATCTTCTGCAGGTGTAAATCAGCCTTGCTGTGCTGTTGTCAATGGAGCTGTTCCCGTTTACAGCAGCCAAGGATCTGTCTCATTAGGTTCATCTGACATGCTGTGTTGGAAACTATGTCTTTTGCAAGCTTTACAGTTTTTGTTGCCAAAAACTTTTCAACCTTGAGAGAGTGAAAGAAATGCGTGACAAAACAATTGTACTTTGGGGATAAAGCATCTCCTAAAAAAATCTGTTTTTCTCTGTCCAGTTGCCAAACGCTTCCTCCCACATAAGCAATTGAAGTCTCATTTGAGCAACTTACCATGAATAGTATAACTGTCGTAAAAAATGTGTAGTCTGAAAACCCATCATAAGTATTTAAAACAACCTTTCCTCAGACCCAAGGGTAATAGCTGCTGACCTTCTCCCAAAGACAAGTTCTGGCCAAATGTGAGGTTGCCAGGAAGTCAGGCAGCCACTTTGAAAATAAACTTTTGTCCTTTCTCTTTCCTCAAACACCCAAACACCTGAACTCTCAAACATACTACAAAGTTGATCATGCGTTTTTTTCCCTTTCTGTGCTCAGTAAAAGGAAATTCATAAGAATACAGAGTATTTCCTTACTACTGCAGAGACTGACAGTAATCATGAGGATAATGAGCATCAATAGTACTCTCAGTTTCTGGAAAGAGATAATATACTCCACTCTTCAAAATTTAGAATGACAGATAATTGATGTTTTACCTTGTCTTTTAAAACTGAAGTAAAAAGTAAATTTAAACTATTTTTGTCATCTGCTGCACAGGATTTTTATGCATTGAAGGCTTTGTTATTGCAACATTTATATAGCAGGAAAAGTCCTAATTTATCCCTATTGATTTTAACTTTGCCTTACATTTTACACTGTGAGCAAGCATCTTCAAAAATCAATATTTTTACATTTTGACAAATCTGCTTCACATGGATGGTTGTACCTATCAATCCCTGACTTTTGAGCAGCAATAAAATATAAGCAAAAAGGAAAGCTAGTCAGCATAAAACCTTCCCCCGTCTTACTTAATGTTGGTCACAGTAAGCCTCATTGAACGTATATGGTATATGCTTTCTGTTAAATGATCAATACTTGAATTTAAGGGCTCATTCGAATTTATGACATTGTGGGATATCTTGTACCTCAAATTGTGTAATTTAGCAATAACACTAGGGAGAAACTTTCCAAGTGTATTAAACTTTAAAAGCATATTAAAAGTACAGATGACCAGTAGCATCCTTGTTTTACAGGCAGAGAAACAAAGGTATGTTGAGGTGATAGGAAGGCCATATAGCAGATTAGTGACTTTTCTTCAAGTGGATGTGTAGCTTCTGCTTCCAGCACTACATGGTAGAGCACATGTCTGGGAAAGAGACAGACTGCCTATATGGGATCAAAATTCTTCCTAGTGGAAGTCCCCAAATCAGCACTGTTACACCAGGTTTCTAAAAGTTCTGCTTCATTGCTGCCATTGAAAGCCATGGGCTTTTGCCATTGACTTGAACAGCTGCAAAGACAGCTCCAAAATATTTTGAAATTATGTTAAAAAAATGGGCTGCTTCCATTAAAACTTCCATAAGGCAACATTAACTTTTGTGACCAGCACTTAGCAGGTCATCCTGGGTCCCACTAAAATTGGCAGGATTAAGCAGGTCTTAATTTTAATAACAAGAAGCTGTCAGACAAATAATTTCTATGTCTGTTTATTCACAAATATAAATTCCTCTAACAGCCATTCAGGACTTTGAAGGACACCTGCTGTTGTTTAATTTCATCCAGCAAATGCATATATTATCGCTATGTGGCTCTGCAAGTGAGGAGCATCCCCCTGTGTTCTCCTACAGGGGCCTGAGGAGGAAGGAGGACAGGGACCTTCACGGGATCTTCAGGAAACCTTGCCTGAACCACTTCAATTTGTCCAGGAGGCAAATATCTGAGGATGCTGCACACACACCTCCTCAGGACAGGTTCATGGGTCAGTTTAGGGAGAGGTAGAGACCAGGATCCAGTATCACAGTTCCCACTGATTTCAGCTGAAAAATGGCCTTTAGTTCATAACATTCCTCAGATGATTTCTGCCAAGCCCATTCCCTCATCCAGAAAGCTGCCCTAGTGAGGGCAACATTAAAGAAAGAAAGATACTGCTGCGGTCGCTGAAGATAGTCTAAAGTGGCCTGCTCTGCTCTTCATTGCGGTAAGCAGTGGCTGCAGGTGCAGAAGCAATGACATCCCAGCAGAGCAAGAGGGACTTCTAGTCTCCAAGCAAATGAGAAGGGGTCCCGGTCAGTGGAGCAGCCTTGCCAGGTTTAGCAGGGAACTATTCTCCTAGTGAAAAGTATATGATGTCAATGTCAATGTAAATTACAAAGTAAATGTTAAATGAACTTCCCTGTGAAATCTTTCATATTTTTGCCAGAAGCCCTACTGCCAGGGTTGTTGCAAAAGGGAACGCAGGAAGCGCACAAAGGAAGAAACTGTCTTTCACCCAGAATGAATGCTGATGGCACATAATGTTTATTGCTAAATCCATGCTGTGTCTGATAGCATCACGCTAGGTGCTTATACTCAGTTGTCCATTATTCCTCACCCTTAACCAGCAGGAGCAGGAGTGTTCAAGAACGAAATATGCAGTAACACAGGGTACAGGCTTGTTATAAGGAGAAAGTGAATCAAGAGCACAAAATGAGATCTGGAGCCCTGCAAAATGAGACTCTGAAATACATATTGCTATTATTTAATGACAGCATTAATCCTCATATACAACCGACAGTTTATTGCTTCCTGCTCTTCCCCCCATCCTGTAAGGCATCATCCATTCTATTTCTTTATCTGCTCACGGGGTCAGCTGCACTGGAAAAGTTTCTTAGCCAACAGAGAAAACAGGAAGAACAGCTAGAAACAACTCTGTTCTTCCTCAGACCCCTCGCAGTGTCAGTCACTTCACTGACACGTCCCCAGGAACTGAGGATCTGACTCTGTATCTGCAGAGGACCCAGTCCTGACCCTTTTCCTGGTACAGCTGGAGACAGCGCTGGCCAAGGAGTTCACTGGGCTACTTAAAATACATGTGGTCCTCTGTCAGTTTTGAGATACTCTCAGTAAGTTATGGTGTCTTTCTAATAAAGATCCCTTTTTCTTTTGAGATTACAGGACAATGGCCTGATTTCTTGTTTGAGAAGGGTGCCCAGGGTGCCCCCAGCCTGTGTTTCAATGCTGAAAAAGAGCTCTTGTTCTGACAGATAAGAATGGAGAAAGCTTTACCAATTTCTAGTGCTTCCATTTTTGTGTGTCCAGTTAGAGACCAAGGACACCCAAAGGCATGAGTTACGCTTGAAAATCCTGCTCCTGGGATTTTCTTCATCCAGGCTTCAAAACTATTCCTGTGTCACTGTGCTTTGTTGTTGTTCTTTGTCGTTTCTCCGAATTGGTAGGCTACGTGAGCTGGAAATCTACTGCCTCTCTGATGTAAAGGATGAGGATCATTTGTCTAATGGTGCAGTACTACCCTCTTAACAGTTAATAATATTCATTAATATATAAAAAAATGATAACAAGACACTGATTGGATTGCCTTAGTGTGAACTATGTATACATGGAAAACCTCAACAGATCTTGCTTGCATCTAATTTCATTGCACTTTTGTAGGATTACCTGGACCCTCTTGAAAGCTGTGAACAGTCCTACAGTTTCACGTCAAGCTGAAGTGCCACATTACTAAGACTATACTATAGATCAGATGAAAAATTAAAAAGGCTCTGGGCATGAACACCTCAGTGCTGAACTATGACATTAAGAGCTAAAATCTGGACATAATTGTTTTGGAGGTAAGAGAAAGGCATAATCATACTTTGGGACTTATTTCCCACTCCAAGGACAGGATGCCATTCACACTCATTCCCTTTTTGTATTTAGATGCAAGCCTGAATCAAGCCAAAGAGACCTTGTTTTGCAGAGATGTTAAGTGACTTTTTTTTTTAATAAAAAGGCTCAGCTAAGTAATTCTGACCATTTAATTGGAAAATACTCTATTGCTCTGGCTGACCCTTCCAAGCAAGGCAATATTATCATCAACATGCAGGAAAGTCCCTGAGAGAAAGCATGCATTCAGCATGTCTTTAATACAGTACAAATAAGGGGGTGGAAGTGAACTTTGGGGTGCTCCTGCAGTCAAGCCACCTATTTCTCTGAAAGTGCATGCCCTCCTGCCTGCTTCCAGGGAAACAGCGAATTGCATTATCAGCTGCTCTGAATGCACATAGCTGGTGCAGAGATTAGAGCATCTGACAGCATCAAATGTTTGTTCTGCATTCAAGAATATCATTCTCCACAGATGTCCCTTATCTGTAATAATGTATATTTGGTCAGTACACTCAAATAAGGCCACAGAAGTAGAATACCTGGGGTGGAATCCAGGCTGGGAAACACTTGGCACAGGCTGAATCACAACAGAGCTATAAAGAGATCTTTTCAGCAATTCTGGACAGTGAAGACAGAAAGAAGACAGTGTGATATAAAATTCACCAGTTTCTGCTCAGTGACTTGAAACTTATTGTAGGCTTTCTCTGGGTTTTCGTCCTAACTTTGTCACTAGGACTAAATGCTGATTTTGTTTCCATTTGAGTCAAATGACTGTCGGTACCTGAGGACGGCTGGGGTGGTGGTGCTTTGCTAGTGCCAGGCAGACCCAGGGCCCGTGGGCACTCCTCTCCCCTGCCCCCTGCCCGCACTGCCCCTGCAATGCTGCAGCCAGGCCAAGACCCCAGGAACTGGCATCCTCACTGCAAATACCACCGTTGCTTTAAAAAAATGGTCCAGTCCGGAAACACATTCATTTCCACTGAAAAAAGGTTTTGCTGTTTTGTCAAAATGCTGTGTATTTCTTTTAGATTAACAAAATCTTCCCTGATAACAGTTTTAAATCCAGAATGCAAAAACAACACCTTGGATGTTAGTAGCTTTGCATTTTGTCATGAATATCTTACCTGATTGTTAATACTGTGGGCCATTGCTCTTCTGTCTTCACCGGGGTATGAGGCATCACTTTTGTTATAAATAGGAAACATGCAGTTATTTTCTATGCATAGGGGAAGCACTCTGTTCTCAGAGAAAGATGAATTATGTAGTCCAAACAGGTGACACATAGTAGATGTTGTTGCTTTCCATAACCTGAGATGTAACCCAGCTGTACCCTTTGCTTTTGCAGATGTCAGCTGTACCATCTGCTGATGAAAAAAAATGTGCATCGCTGTGGAAACACTGAGCAGTTCTGTGGTCTTTTCTGCACTCTGGTAAGGCTGTGCATTTTTAAATAACATGACCTTTATTGATTCTTACAAAAATGAACTGTGCAAGATGGAAAACTTGAAACAAATACTGTCACAGTTTCCTTTTAGTCTAAAGAATACAATTATATTACAGAAGTGTTAAAACTAGGAGAGATGAAAATGTTTCAGTTCATTTGAAAACATTTAGGAGACCCTCAAAAAAAAAAAGCAGCAGCAACAACTGAAAACAGAGATCTGATAAGAGAGACAGTGATGGGATGGAAAAAATACTTTTTCCATTGAAGTCAGTTTTGGCATTGCCTTCCATGGAATGAGGATTTCATCAAATTTGATGTTTAATACACCAGAATTTTATTGCTTTCTGCCTTAAAAAGAATGCTGTGGCCTGACACCCTTCTCTTTCTAGTAGGCATTAGCCGACTCTTGGTAGCTAGATGCTGTCGAGCACTGGCAGGGAAATGGTGGAGGGGAAGTGGAAATCTGCGTAGCTGTATGAGCCTTGCTGCCTGGCAGTCTTCCCATTTTCTGCATTCAGGCCAGCTGTTTTCTTCCTCTTCTCAAGAAGGCTACAGAAATGTTTTCTTTCTGCACATGAGGCCCTCTGGCTCTGCCATCTCCAGGCACCGCTAGGATGGGGTCTCTCAGTCCTGAGGGCTAACTCCCAGAGCTTCTAAATGAGTTTCCCCCCACCCCCTATATGTTACTGCTTTTTTAACAGCGAGAAGACAGGCCAGAAAACATGAGCCCTTTTTCAGCCTCTAGCCTTGTTCATATCCTCTCCTTGTCCCAGCTGAATCATATAAGATCTTCAGTTGTAGTCTTTATTAGTCTCCAGTGACAAACAAACCTAGGAGGTCATGCACGTAAAACATCGGAGCAATTGCTTGATAGTATAAAGGACATATCAAGGTTTCTCCTTGTTCATTTGATCAAATTCTAGGTGGATCTAGGAGGAACACAAGTGTCATGTGGATTAGCAGATAACTAGATAGCTCAGTGCACTGGAGAGCACCATAAGTGGTTTTAGTTCTGCAGTCCTGTGCCATTGCTGGCTGCTGACAGCATGAAGTACCAAAAAAGTGTGTAAGTACTCAAATGAAATCACTCACATGTAACTTTGGAAAATGTGACTGTTTTTCCTGGTTCTGGGATTTTCAGTGTCTCCGTTATTCTGAAGCTAATGGCAAGAACTTGTTTCTGCTCTTGCATAGCTTTTAGGTGCAAACTCCATTTGACTAAGTACCCCAAAGTCTAGTCTTAACCAACTATCTTTCCTAATTGAAAGGAGATGCAAGACAAATTTAAGAAGTACTGTGCTGCTTTGTGTCAGTACAAAACAGCAGGCTTTCTTCAAACAGCCACAATGTCAAGCTCTCCAGACTGCCTGAAGAAAGATAAAACTGGGAAGATCCTCCTAAAAATAGAAAAATAAGGACTTGTACTTTTAGGCTGTTACTCTGAATGGTCTGAGATACGCTAGCTAGTGGTGGAGCTGGCTGCGCTGTTATTCATCTGCTTTTCTGGCAGCCTGAACGTTCCTAATGACTGACGAAGAATCAGGACAATTTCCTACATCTGGTTAGGTAAAGGCTGCTCATGGAAGTTATAACACTTAGATTTGTGACGGATATTTCTGAGACTGCTTCTGGGAGATGATATACCATTATGGAGGGGTGAAACTACAGACTCTTCCAGAAAAGAACATTTGATGTCTGACTCAGATGCTGATGTGAATGTTTAAGAAGAGTTTGTTGAACTATGTGACATTGCCTGTATGGTGAGGCAGAAATTATATTGCTACTTAAAGATATGTTATAGTATAAAAATCAGTGGATGAGGAATGGATGGGGATGGTGCCAAAACAGGGCCACTACTATGACAAATGTATTGCCAAGCAAGTGTAGCAAGAACAAAACCTATCAACTACATATATTCATTGTTAGTGGCTTATCTTGAATTTGTCATTTTAAGATGCTATTAAAATTAATGCTGTCCTAAGAGGTGCTCTTGCAACTAAGTATGAAATTGCCCAATTAATTAAAAAAACTCCAACAAGATGATAGATTTTGGGAGAAAAACAGTGAGCCGTTAAGTATACCACCAGGCACTCATAAAATGGACTCTCTCTGCAGAAGAATTTATTGTCTTTCATTTCTGAAAGCTGCCTTGTATTAGGAACTGAACTGAAGTAGGAACTGCAGGAACTGAAGATCACATTTGCAAATCTTTCACATTTCAAAAGTATTCTTTTTACTTGTGTTATTAAAAGAGCATTTTAATGAATAGATTCCTACCATAAATCAGTGGGTTTAATTATGTGGAATAAATTACTTTCCTATTGAAACACAGATGCAGACTCTGAAGTCAGCAGTGTCCATGTCTGTGATTTAGATTGACAGCGAAACATAGGGAATCACTGAGATGTTCACCTCTGGCAAAGCAAGTACAAACATTTTTTCAGATCTCTTGCTCTTCTTCCTCTTCTTCCCATTCCAGTCCAGTGTAGGACACAAAAAACATTTAATGATGAGGAGCTGTGTGCAGCGGGATCAGTAATATAATCAGAATAATGAAACCTTTGGCCCTACTGGGCTAGCAGCTGATAGGAGAGATCACACATTTGGGAATGTCCCAATTTTTCTCCGGGACAGAATGATCTATGTCCATTTTCACCTGAAGCACAGGGGAAGATCTTGAAGCAGAGTAACATGAGAAATAATGAAAAAAAACCAAGACAGGTGTAGGAGTTGGCATAGAGCATTCTGCATATTAAGCAAGGGAGGGAAATGTTAAAAAGACCAGAAGATACCAGCACAGGGATTTATGAGAATGAAAATGAGGCCTCTCTAGGTCTGAGCTGTGATAACTGGGTTTGCATCAGCTGGGCTTGTTCTCTGACTTGTACTCCCAGGTGAGCTCACCAGCCTGGGCTCACTCCTTCCCCCACCTTTTATGGGTTTTGAGTGTGGTCGATGGTGGTGGGGGAAATGGATTGAGCATCTCTACAGCACAGCCTCTGGTGTTCCTGCACCTCAGCTCCCCAGATATAAAAATGGAGATTTATTTATCCTCATCACTATCAGTGGTTGTGAGGTATTTGTATTTTATGGCAAAAAGCACTACAGCAAGGCCTATATCTATAATCTTCTCCACTGTAGCAGTACCCAAAGTCAGTAAGTGAAATCACAGCCTTGTATTGATTTTATGTTCTGCTGATAATGAATTTGGGAATCCTCTGGGATTAGGTAAACGTGCTGACATAGAGCTATGGGGTAGGCTCCTGTATTTCTCTTTCACAGCAGCTAGCCACTATCGACACACACATTTTGTTACAATGATGTATTAAAATTCAATATGTGTGTCTCGTCTTATTTAAAACAAAGCAGAGGGGAGGGTGGAGAGATGTGAGGGGAATGAAATTGGCCTGTTAATCCTAATAAAAGGAAACCCATTCAAATGAATAATTTTATAAACTCCTGTGTACTTGTGCTGAATAAGAAGTGAAGCCTCTTGCTATTAGCTTTGGCAATAACAGAGCTGCTTTGATTATTAAAGCCACTGTGAGGAAACACCTAGCATCGGAAAGCTGCCAGTGAACCATGTAGTCACTGGTCAAGAGATTCTTTCAGTATATAATTGCAGGGAAACATCTCCTTTAATAAAAAGAAGAAAACCAAATTCCTACTATATTCAAAGCAAAACTATGCTGTGAAAAATTAATGTTTCTATCCAGGCCCTAATAATATAAATGATCCTTTTTTATGCTAGGGGGTATACCTTGCATGGTATGAACACACACACACTGTGTAATGCTTGAAATATATGCAGCAGAGAGAGATAAGGAGGGGACGTGCACCAGAAAACCTGGAGGCAGTTCCCTGAGTGGTAGACCCTGCATCAAGCAGGCACCATTATGGTCCTCTCTGTGTGAATACAGAAGGACACAGAGCAGGAACCCCAAATGAACAGCTACAGTAAGTATTTAAAACCATTTGAGAACTGACTTTATTAGTTAAAATTTAATTTTGGTACTTCAGTGATTTGTATATTAATATTTCCTAATTCCCACTTATGGAAGGCAGGGCTTGTAACATTTACAAAGCTCACACAATCTTCAGAATTTGCTGAGACAGTGATTTTGAAGGCATGTGCTGCTAATCAATGTGTTAATGATTTCTCCCATGCTGTAATCCATCATTTTATCACAGCACACAGTTTAGCAATTTGCTTATGCTAATTATTACAACACCCAGAATGGTTCTGAGTACAGCTCTAGGCTATGGCTAGAGAAATGTTTGCCATGTTATTTACATTTCTCCCATTTACCACAAGGAAGGCCCAGAATCCTAGAAGCACTAAGAAAAATTTACTTAGATACCAGAGGTATATATTTTGCAGTCAGCGTGTTTCCCTTGGTGATCACTGCAAAGAAGGCTTACAAAGAAAGCAGTTTCACCTCCAGAATCCATCGCACTCCTAGATGAAGATGTGAAAGTGAGGCAACTAGGTATTAGAGATAAATGGGGCTTCTTGCACTGATGCTTGTACCACAGTGTTGAGGGATCAGGACTGTTAATCATCAGTGCAAAGGAGTCAAAGAGACAGGAGTTTAGCAGATAGAGCGCTACATGCGCATCAGATTCAGGCTTTATTTTCCAGCCAAACATCTGATATTGGTGCAGGTTGCTTTCCCATTCCGCACTTTCGCTTTCCTTGTGTTGCCGGTTTAGGCTCTTTTGATCCTTTAGGGGGCAGGAAGCATTACCAGCACATTCTGTTTTAGTGTGGATGTTCCTAATGGAAAGATGTCTTCTGTTTTGCTACTTATGGCCATACCTTCAGCCTTCCCTATGCAAAAGATCTTTAATAGGGTATATTTTGCAAAGGCAAGGCACCTAAGTATTTGTTGCATGTAAATGATACCCAGATGTTAAGTCTTAGTAAGATCTGCAAAATATTTCACCTACTGTTGCCAGTGCAGTCAGCTGTGCATGTGAATGAGTGTGTGAGTGTGCCTCTGCAGATTTTTGTCCACCTGTAGCTGTTTGTTGGGGAAAACAGAGTTTGTCTCCTTCCCATCCATCCATACAAATTTTACTAACTCCTCATGCACAAGAAGAGAATTTGTTATATCTAACCATTTGTGCAGCCTCCCCATACAGTGACTGCCAGTGAGGAGGAGCTTTCAGGGTGCCCCGATTCAGTAATGGGATTTTAGTTGGCAAGGGTTGATAGTCAGGTGTGTCTGAGCAAGCTGCCAACTAGGATAAGGGCACTGAGATACTGCTCTCCCTTCCAACTGCCAGTGGGGAAAGAGGCTTGTGAGGTGTCAGTTACTCTCCTGGACCAAGCTCTGCATTTCGGTGCACTCACTAGAGTCTGTCACCCGAGCCAGTGAGCACTGGGCAGGTGTTTTGGGGGCAGATGTGACTGGAGGGCTTTTCAACTTACTGACATGCCCGTGGCTTTGCTGAAAACCTGAAGGCAATGTTGAAATTGCAGTCTGTCACAGAACAGTAGTTTTCAACCTCCATCATAATTGCCCTCTTAAAAGTAGCACAGAAGACTTTCCTGACAAGGCCATTACTGTTGAAAGGACAAAGGGAAAGTAGTTAGTTGGCTGTGTTCAGAACTGGGTTATCAAATTAGCTTCAGCCACTTTCAATTACAGAATCTCATGGTTTTGAAATGAGTTCTAAATGAGGGGCTATAATTCTTTGTCTGCAGTGAGCAAAAGAACATAATCATCATTATTTAACAGGGGCCTACAGTCTAGCTCGCTTCAGGATAAGTTTCGTCCAAAAGAAGAAAGGATTCCATTGACATGATCAAGGCAAAAGATTATCAGCTTGCCAGACTTCAGTGCATTTCTCAGTCCTGCAGCTATGGAAGTGACCTTGGACTCATCCAGGAGGGATTTACTCCCAGAGTCATTCTGAACCACTAGCTAATGAAACATAAATACCAAAAAATTAGAGCAGGAGGGGTTGTCCCAGACATGCATCATTCCAGCTTACATTAGGGTTTTCTTCTGCAGTGACTTCTACTCTGTCTGCAGAGTGTTGTTATAATGGTGGTGTTAAATCTGACAGTCTGGTGGCTTTTTGGTGTTACTGTCACATTGTATCACAGTAACAAGTAGAGAGAAGAGTTAGGCTCATGCCAATAAAAAAAGGAGGTTCATTTTTGTGATCAGGCAGCCTTTCACCCCTTAGTTTCCCTGATGAAGCAGAGAGGAGGAGTTGCCTTGCCTCTACAGCTGTCTTGCCCCAGTCAAACAGAGTTTCTGGGCCCAGTAGACAAGCTTGGCTGGAGAGGACTGCATTATCCATCACATATGGGATGACCAGCAGTGGGTGCAAAACTGCTAGAAATTCAAGGGCACTACATAGGCTCTGTGCAGGAAGCTCATGCCACACTGTCACCATCCTCACGGGTACGCATTCCTGAAGTGTCCTAAGTTCAAAATGGCAGCTGTCCCTATGCAGCCTCCAACCCCCGGCGGTCAGTGGATAGCCCGTTTGGGGTGCACAGGTCCACTGGTGTCAAGGCAGTGACTGAGATCTCTGAGGCTATCTTCCAAACACCCTCCTTCAAACAATGTGCATGGGCAACACCAATGAAATCATCCTAGCTTCTCAGTCTCTGAGGGATCTGCTGATGGCATCCACACTGTTACTCACTGCATGGTCCAGGGCAGCTACAGCTACATAAATTGCAAGAACATGTCATGCAGGCCTTGGTGGGCCTCAAGGGAGATCAACAGATATTTTGGCAGGCATCATCACAAACTTAATGATGCCTCTGTCCTCTGTAACTCAGGCTCTGAAATCAGTTTAAATGTATTAGGTTGAATTATGATCTCTCTTTGCCTCAATGCCCCCATCTGGAAACGAGGGACAGTGGTTCTTCTCCATATCTCAGGACGGCAGCTGCAAGGGTAAGTAGGAAATGATGAGATACCTCAGGGATGTAAGCACAAGAACAAACATAGGCTTGTCTCCATATGAAAGCTAGTAAGCAGTACATGATGCTATGGGTGTACACTGCACAAGCTAGTCTGTACTGATTCCCTCCTGCATGCTCCTAATGCAAACTAAGTGTGAAGTCATCTATTACACCTTGAAAGTAAATTCTACTCTAGCCTATCTCACAGTAATTTACCTCACCTAACTCTAGACTGAGGCATCTCCATAAGGAGTTTACACTGCCTCTAATGGTAGTAGAGAAAGAGGAGTGACCAGATTATGATGGGGTGGGGGTGCGTAGGGAAGAAAGTTTTGTGCATTGCCTCACACCTTTTTAGGAAAATTTTACAGAAATGATGGACAATCCAAAGACCTTTTTTATTCTCCTATTCACTGGATTTCAAGGGTCAAACTTACTACTTCCTGGCTGTTGCTAAGTTTGACCCAAATATCTGGGGTAAAATTCTGTCTCTGTTGAAATCACGGGGGCGTTGCCATTTATTTCAACAGGTCACTAGTTCTTTAATTGTTGTTCTCACTCTGTTTCTGAATCAACATTGCCCTCAGGCTTACAAATGTATTTAGACTTGCACACAGTCATGAATACACACAGAAGTGAAAGTGATGGAGAAAGAAACTGTTTCATTTCAGGTCCCGCAGCTTTTATTAATTTGTTCAGTCCTAGTTCTGTACACTAATTTCATTTTCAACAAGATTTTTATTCTATACATGTCACAAAATGGATATCTGGGGAAAACTCATGCCATTTCACACTAAGCATGTTGTTACTGATGCTGTCAGGAATTTAGACATTGGCTTTCTTATTTTCTTTGACAGTTTGGGGGGGTTTATTCTGTTCTTTACCATAAATGGAGGTTAGCTGACAACATCTAATAGCTGCTGAAACTGCTTATAAATTTTCCTTAGAAAACATCGTAATATTATCTATGCAAATTAAATTATTGTAAACAGTGGGAATATAAAGGTCAGTCAGTTGTGCAGTAACACATGAAAAGCTGCAAAATGTCTTCTTAATGGATGTGTTGCCTGACTAAGGATTATACCATTTGCCCTCAACTTGCTGGTCAGAATGGCATGGAATTTTCATTTTAAAAAAGTAAAAGTTGACAGAAAATTAATTTTCCGATTAGCCCTGGACAAGAAGGAGCATTGTTCTCATCAAGGAGAGTGACGTAAGAACAGGATGTAGTTTGGGTACACTGGGATAGGATCTTAGGAGGATCATCAGAAAAGGAGCTTCATCGAGGCACTGAGTGAACAAGCCAGGCTAGGGTTGATTCCTGGGTCCGTTGGCAGGGTCACATGCTATTTCCATGCCTCAGTATTGCTTCCATGAAATGAAGCTTGGCCTTTCTCCTTCCTCATGGTTTTTTTTCTGTTTTGTCACTTAGATTTTAGGCATTTCATAGGAGACAGAGGGGGTCTTGGGGCCTTGATTTTGTTGGGTCCACTTGGCACTGCTATGAATCAAAGCATTATTAATTAGAGAGAGTTCTATATACATCTGGCATGTCCCTAAATGCTAGTTGGCTCATGGAGAACCTGTTGTCAACACTCTTAGTGCAGGCAAGCTAGTTCCAGTTTTGAACTCTAAACACTCTGGAGACCATTAGCAAATCAAATCCTTCTCTCAAGGGATCTGTGAAATTCCCTGCAGTTTCCCTTTCTCTTTGAGCAAAGAGGAATACCACTACGTCCTTATGCCTCTGCAAGTACAGTGCATGCATGCCCTCATGTGCATGGAGTGCAGTATATGCGTGCTCATAATCTGTAAGAGGAATTAGCACCTCAGAGTGCAAAAGAAAGGGGCAGCTGGTGTGTAGCTGTGTTGTGTTTACACACCTCATTCACGCAAACCTCTGTTAAATGGTCTAATGAAACAAGGTGCTGTGAGGGGAAAGCCCATTTAACAGAGTAACAAATCCTATTATGTTCAGTGGAGCTGGAAATCTACTGGATAACAAATTAACTCTGAATTCATTGCTTTGAACATAAATTTTCAGGTCTAGATTGTCTGATACATTTTTAAGCTTGCATGTAACTTGTCTAATAAGCTTAGCACTGTTTCTCCCTCAGACACATTTTACTAGCAGTTCTTCTCTCTTTTTGTTTCCATAAGGGCAGCAGTTTTATTGCTCTGTCGTCCTCTTCCAGAAGGAACAGCTGTCATTATTCACACTGCAGGAGCACTCATGCACTCCTGCCAACAGTGAGGCCACAAGATGGAAGGCACCACCCGGACTCGTAAGCAAAGGACTGTCCCTGTCCCAAAGACCTTGCAATCTGAGGCACTATAATGCAGTGCCCGTATCCATCGATCAGGGAGAGGAGAAATGCTGTCTCTGAGTGACACAATCAACTGTACACAAGCCATTTTAGGCAGGGAAACACTATGGCTTGGTACTGGGCCCAAATCAAGAGATAGGATTTACTAATTTGAATGTAAAACAGCATGAATGTGGCTATACAACTTCCAGGCCAGATTTGGTATGCCCACTGCACTGTGGGAACTCACCTACTTGGGGCCAGTCCAAGTATCACAGCTTTGGGCTCTGTCATGCAGCGTAAGCATATGTTGTCTCCAGTGCAGTATGCAACAACCCTTGTCTCAAAATGGTTTCACTGGCATGCTACCTAAGCGATACAGAGTATTCAACACAGTAGAATCCTGCTGGAAGAATTAATTTGAGGAACCTTCCTTTCAGTTATTGTTTCTGATTGATCACAGCATCTACATGCATAAAACAGTGCAGCCACCAAATCAAACCACTTGAATAAAAACTGAATTTCCATCCTGTGAAGCCAGAATGCATCCTGCAAAACTCTCTACTGACAAGGCAACTCAGTCAGATTATACAATTGGCACCCTCACAAGCTTTTCATCTTTGTCTGAATGGTACTCAAAAAGGAGTGAAGTTCTTTCCTACTCTTGAAAATATCGATGAAACTCAAAGAAAGCGCTTGCTGCTGAATGTCCCACTGATCATAAGAAGCCAAGGGCACACTGCCTCACTACCAGAAAGAGTGAGGTTCTGGAAAGTAAAAAACAAAGCTTCCTTCCTTTTTATTTATTTGGTTTTTTAATCAATGACTCTCAGAAGCAGTCCCACCAAAATTATTGAGATTCCTTGGGTTACTAATTCCTACTCCATGCGATAAAAGAGCTCCACATCTGATCCAGGGTCTATTTATTTACAGCTCTTACAAGTGCAGTCTCAGGGATACCTGAAACACACTCATCTGCCTTACTCTGGCATGCTGAAGAGTTTGCATAGCCCACCCGGACACACCTAGTGGTGGTTGCTGAGTCCCGCACACAACGTTGACACCCTCCCAAGCCACCAGGCGAGTTCGGGCAGAGGCTCCCCACCAGATCCGGGGGGCAGTGCTGCCTGTGCATGGGAGCATGCTTTGGGGGTTGAGTTTGAACAGGCAGTGGATGTATCCTTGGGGCAGGCTGGGCACACTCTTTTGAAGGGCAACAGGGATGCAGACAGTGAGCTAAGGTCTCACTTACTGGGGTAAATCAATTCTGGTGTAACTTCATGCATGTCAGTATAATTACACTTGGTCCCAGATCTGTACATGCTGAGTACGTCACTGAATTTATTGCTGTCTCATATAGAGCCAAGGAGACGCTTCTGCGAGGAGACCTTTCAAGGACAGAACATCCGTGCTCCTCCAGGTACATCAGAAGGGTCTACAGGATGGTGTCATTAAATCTCCATTAAGGGTCAGTAAACCCTTTGCAGGATGCAAGCCCGTAAGCAGCCGATAAGCAGGCTGAAGAGGCCTCTCTGCTAAGATCTTTTTTATCCTTTTGAGAAAATACCAAGTGCCTTAGGACCTGGGGATTAGTTCAGCATATACGTGTTTCTGCTCGCCCCCTTCTGTGCCCGGTTTGGGGCTCAGGCTCTTCGCTCCGCCGGGGGGAACGGCCAGCGAGGGTCAGGGCTGCCCACGGCAGCGGGCCACAAGCAGCACGTCAGGGCGCTTAAAGTCAAGAAAGGAGGACGTTTGGAGGTTAAGGGCAAATTGCTATATAGCAGTATGCGTGCATATACATATATATATTTACCTTTAAGACAGACCGATCAGGCTTTTTGTATGTTTTGCTGCTCTTGTTGGTTTTTCAGGGCTTCCAGGAAGCAGCGAGGTGTCAGCAGGGCAGAGGACGCCCGCTGGGGAAGGGGACTCGCCAAACGGGGGAAACGCAGACCCGGCGGGGCGGGGGCGGGGCGCCACCCGCGACCGCTCGCCAGCGGCTCGGCTGCTCGCTGCGGCCGGGCTGAGCCCTG
>NW_020450871.1:7452155-7495511 GCF_003343035.1 Apteryx rowi | reverse complement strand
GCGCGTCCGCGGGTGCCGCCCGCGAGCTGCGGTGCCGTCGCTCGGCTGCCCCGGGAGGCCGCGGGCCCTGGCGCGAGCAGCCTGCGGCGGTCGCTTTCTCCTCCAGCCTGCGAGGAAGCGCCGTGTGAAGCACGGCGGCACCGCGCGCTGCCGTCCTGGCCGGCGAGGTGGATGGAGGTCGCTCCCTTGGGAGCCTCCCGGCCCGGCGTGCAGGTCCCCGCTGCCCGGGGAAGGAAGGAGTGGGAAGCTTTTCCGTCTCGGAGCGTGTGCCTTGGTATGTTAACCTTTGAGAGTGGCATAACTTAGCTCCTGTTTCATTTCCCAGAATTAGCAGGACTGAAACAAGAAGCTAGAATTAGATCCCCTTGTGGAGAAGGGGGGAGTTGCTGGTAGAGCATTTTTTGCAGGGTTTTATGACAGAAAAAAAATGAATTAATTATTAAGTACTGTAGAAAAATCTATGAACAGTGTTTCTGCCATGATGTCATTCAGATTGGTCAAATATCCTGCTGAGGAGGAAGGTGCCAAGGGATACCTGAGAGGCTAAAGCGTGGCCTGGGGCCTGCAGCTCGGCTCGAGCCGCAGTTCCCAATACCGCGGTGGGGAGTTAGGAGCTGAGACGGGAAGGAGGGAGGGGGGCTGGATTCCAGAAGTCTCTGTTTTGTGAAGTGAAATGGTCACTGACTGAGTAAAAGTTTATCGTTTTCCCTGTGCTTTAGGCTCTGGATGGCTCCTCAGTATCAGAGCTGAGCATGAGCAACTTCTGTCCTGGCGTCACATAACTGGTGTGATGAACTTGTGTTAACCTTGTCGTCTTTAGCAAGAGCTGGTTTGTTGTGCTAGCTAGCCTCAATGTCACACAGAATTGATGCTTGTGAAGTTTAATATTCCTAAAAGTAATAATCACCATCTCCCACGAAGTTCTCTGCATCTTGTTTAGTGTTTCTGCTCTTCTACCATTTGGCAATCTCTGTATTGCCACTTTGACTAGTGAATACTATCAATCTCCAAACCATTTAAGGTGCATTTTCTTGCTTATTAAAGAGAAGGAAAATTGATGGAGATTACTTTTTCTTCTTCGTGTGCATGTAAGAGCCATACAGACATCTCCAATCATACGCATTGAAATTAGTGCAATCTTAGGGTAAACAGGATTGAATTAGGACCATGTTTCCGAATGTATGAAGTAGAGATGGGATATCTCTGCCATTCTTGCACAGGTTGTACTTTCAGCTTTGCAGTAAGAAACTCAGCAACTTTTGATGAGTCTCCTAATGTTGATTACTTTGTTTTTTTTAAAAGTATAGCAAGGCATTGAAATGCATGGGTGTACTTTAAGAGCTGATGGCTCTCTGACACCCCCCCTTTTTTTTTAAAGGCAAAGTTCAGACAGAGAAAAACATCTCTCTACTTTCTTCTGTATGCACTTTTGTATAGTAGCTTCTCAAAAGACAGCTTCTAAAACAAAACTGTTTACAATAACCATTTTAGATGAAAATACTTCTAAGATTGAACACAACAATTTCAGTATGTCTTGTACTTCAGCTCTGAT
Organism: Apteryx rowi; assembly: GCF_003343035.1. Taxonomy (NCBI): domain Eukaryota; kingdom Metazoa; phylum Chordata; class Aves; order Apterygiformes; family Apterygidae; genus Apteryx; species Apteryx rowi. The sequence goes on along the minus strand of NW_020450871.1, from coordinate 7,493,959 downwards.
ATGCCTTGCTCTCCTATTTTGCCTAGAGGCTTGATTATTGTTCCATTACTGGTATAAATGGAAGAGCTTTTGTTTCAGTTCAAGCTCTTCAAATAAACTCTTTTCAAGTCATCTTGGTCTAGCCACGTACTGCTTTAGTCTCTAGATCTAACTGTTTTGCTTTTTTCCATTTACTATTTCAAATCTGTTTTTTCTACTCGCTCTTTTGATAACTTGAATGTGATGGTATTTCTCCTCTTTTCATCACTGTTCTCCTTGCTTACCATCTTTCTTGCTTTGCCATAGCCTTATGATAGTGTGTATTATTGGAATTCTCTGCAGTCCAGTTTGTACCCTGGAGTATTAACAAGTGTGTTTGAAGAAAGATGCAAGAGAGCAACTTTATAATGCTGGCAGATTTTTGCTACATACTACAGAATAGTGTATGCATTAACTTATGAAATTGTTATCATGGTTTATCTGCTTGTTTAGTGTTTAAATATTGCAAATTTATTGTTCTACAAGTTGTCCCAGTACCATTTTAAATAAATATGAAGAATTGTCTGTTTCCCTGCACTGGATGCAAATGAAGTGCTTCTTCTGACAAATTTCATAATACTAGCAAAAATGAAATAGTGTCATGTCCCTTCTTCACCATAAACTTAGCAGACTTTCTTCTTGGCATTTTTGTACAATGTACTGTAGCACATACATACACAAATTACAGCTCTGATGAACAATTATCAAGAGCATTCCAAAACTCAGTGCTGTTGCAGTGTCTTCTTGCTTTTACTTAGAATGTAAAATTCAGATTAGCTACATTGGTGTATGTCAGAGTCTAGTGAAGTGAAAGTGTCATTTTCCTAATGGAGTTTTGGTCTGTGACTGCATTACTAATGGCCTGTTCACCCTGCTTCCCAGGAAGGACCTAATTAAAGATTTGACATTGAAAAAGTGATTAAAATTTGCATGAAGAGGTATCAAAGGATTTTTGGGGGGGAGGGGGATGAGTCAATAAGTAATAAAATGCATCTTGGTAAATATTAAGGCTCTGATCCAGGAAACTTACTGAACGGAAGCATCTAGTCAAAGGATGACATTTAAATCTCATAATTTAATTGAGACTTAAGCATGCATTTAAACTTAAGCAGATATTACAAAGGTTATATTCCGAATAGGGAGTAAAATGTGTACACTGGTTTTGTGCAGGATCATATCCATAATTCTCTACTTGTATTTACTTTTAAATATGCCTTTAGCACTTTAAAGGATAGACCTTCACATAATTTGATGTGTGAATAACTAATACTGGGTTAGATTCTGGATAGCCTTACTTGTACTGAGTAATACATTTCCCACAGAAGCCTGAAGTAATGCAGTATCAAAAACATTTCAGTAACGCAGTCAGAATCTGTCCCATTATTGATATTCTCTGCCAGCCAACAGTAGTCCACATGCCTAATCTGAATTCACCAATATGTGCTTAAAAGGCACTTGTTCTTGCAACAAGCAGCGAATAGGCCTTTGTACAGACAGTGTTTTAACTTTTCTCCTAGTCCAACTGTATTGGCTTAAGTGAAGTTACAGTAGTCCAAATTAGTCATTGATGTATGTAATAGAAGCTGCAGGACTACTGGAGGGAACTTTCTTCCTGCTGTTATGTTGTCAGAGAACTGTTTCATCTACCTCCTCAGCCATGATATACAATGTTTTCAAAAGGATTCAACCTGCAGGCAACTTCTGCTCTCATCTCTAGTGTTTAAAATGCGACATGTAAATCAGGAGTGCTGCAAGCACGTGACTATATGCTTGTAGGCAAGAACATGCTGTGTGTTGAATGTCCATGGAGTTCAATAGTGTAAGTGCATCCTTCCTATTTTTAAAGCCTTATATGCGTGTGTGTGTGTGTGTGTACATGTAAATTGTTGTGTTAGTATGTATCTCTGCTCATGGAGAAAGGAAAGACTGTCACTGGTTGTCACAGCTGTGGATTGGGGCCCTTCATGAGCAAAATAAAATAAAGTATCTCCTCTTAAGGTATCATACAGTTCTGTGTTAATTTTCTTCATTTCTGTTCCTTTGAAGTTTGCCTGAAACATGTGGCTGGAAGAATCTGTAGCAAGAACTTATGTTTTAGCATATCAGGTTTGAGTGGGGAGGTCTGTAGTTGCTGTGTCTTACAAATACATCCCATGCTCTGATGAGGTGGCATTTTATGAAGACTTGAATACCAGATTTCTAGAAATACAAAATGCAAACATCTGAGGAGCCACTATCTAGCTAAGGCAAACTGCCAAAGCAAGGGCTCCTGTTATTGGAGATATAGTGAGGGAAAATCTGGGTAACATAATTCTTTTGAGAATCCAAACTTCTGCTGAGGAATTCCCTGTAGAAACATAAAATCTTCTGCCTGAAGATCTGACCCACTTCAAGCAGTGAAAACCTTATACCAGAATTTCACAGAGGCAAGTAACCAGAATGTAACAAGAATCATTTGAAAATTAGGAAGTTTAAATCTTGTAAACTCGGGCAGGGAAAAGCTCTCTTGAATGAGCTGGGAAGGTCTCTAGCAATTTTCTGCATTTCCTGGAAACAGTAAGTCTATCCTGTTACCAGCCATCCTGTGCTCTGACCTTTCTGCAGTCCCATTTTAGTCATAATTTACTGAAGCATGCAGTTCAGGACTAAAGAGGGGGCCACTTATCAAAGTACATACAAGTCTGTACTAACTCACTGCTGTACCTGTGGCCTCAGAGGCGATCACTTCAGTTGCAGGCAGCCAGAGCAATGTGAGTGGATTTTGGTGGGTATGTGGCACAGAAGCGGCTACGTACATTTTTCACTGCAGCTAGGAAGGCTGCTTGTCTTGCGGGGCTGACTGTCCTGAGTTTTGTCTTTGCATCCAGGCTGCAAAGAAATGGCCCTTAGCAGTGACCTTCCCCACTGCTGCAGCAGGGACCTCACATGCCAGTGTCCCTGAGTAGAAAACCAAGCGCATATACATTCTTGCAGGGAAGCTATGGTACTGTATGCTGTTTTAAAGGTGGTCAAATATTCAGCCTTCATTCCTTCCTTCTCTCCTCCTTCTCCTCCCCCACTTTTCTGTGTGTGAAAGCAAGAAGCAAATGTGGTGTGTGAGGGGGTTGTGTGGTGTTTTTTTCTTTTCTTCCTTTTTAGTGGACTGCCATCAGACTTTTTATAATTCATGCTAATAAAGCACATGGTGAAAAGTCATTCCTACAATTAATGTTTTTCCTGAATGTAAAATAAAAAATGGTTTAAAAACCTCCCTGTGAGATTGGATTAGGAGCTCACTGGCTGGTGATGTTCTTCTTGAGCTGTTTGGGTATGAAGGCCTCACTTAATCAGTGACAGCTTTTAGGGCTGCTACAATGTAAATAAATGATAGTGCAAACTTTTTTTTTCTTCCATACACCCAGACAGACTTAACACTATACCTGCACAATCAGGGTGCAAGAGTGAATTAATTCAATTTCTGCAAAAGAAAAAAAAAATTCATTACATTCAAATGCAACTGAACAGAAATACCCATTTTTTCCAGAGGCTTATTAAATTTCCAAAAAGCATAGTACACAATAGAAAGAGGATGTGCAGTGCATATGTAATTACTGGCCTTAAACGCTCTGTCTGGGCATGGCTAGGAAAAGGAAGAAGTCTGCATGGCAAAACTGCAGTGAGGTGCAGTCCACAAAATGGCAGTACCTGTCCCATAGACTCTTACAAAAGTGAGTATTGGGGAAGGGATGGAGCCTCTGCATGTTTTGGGATAAACGGTGGTTGATACAGTTGAGAAGTTGGCAAGTAATAGGCCTTTTAGCCTGGGAAATAGCTTTGGTTTCGTGGCATGTGGACTCTTCACACTTCTAGCCTGCTTGCATGTATTCAGTAGTCATCCTTGCCTGTAAATAATGATGATAACACCTTGAAATTCAAGCTGAGCTGCTTGGCCTTGATACCTCTCGTGTGTCACAGCACTGTTTCGCCCAGCCTGCTGCTCAGTGCCGCACACGACCGCTCCTCTGAGAGGTGCAAGTCTAAAATGTGCTTTGGGCTGATGTTTGCCAGTTTAACTCAATCTCCCTGATGCTCATAGTAAATGAGCAGACGTGGGACACAGAGCCCAGCAAAGGCAATTCATCTGAAATGAGTAATGGTAAACATGTATAAATAATTCACTTTATGCAACTCTTGCCACATCCCACACTACACTATGTACCCCTAAAACCTAACTTCTCCAGTAATTTCAAATGTGAATATGAGAGCCAACCTTGTCTGTTCAATATTCTTCTACCTGGCAAATGTTGTACTTATTATACAAATGAAAGATGGTGGTGGTTTAAATGATGGTGTTGAGAGCCCCTCGCTGTTGGCCAGGACCCAGTATACTAGGCAGTGTACAAGTGAGGGTAGCCTTGCCCAGAAGAGCTGCCAGTCAAACTACGGATGCCAAATGGATTTAGGCAATGAGAGGGGAAGCACTATGATAGTAGTTATGTTGGGTGTCCCAGCCGCCTGCCTAGTCATTGTCTCTTGTAGATATCCTAGCAAAAGAGGGAGCTGAAGAAGAGCAAAGCTGATGATTGCATATGCGAAGTCTCTCTTCACACAATTACCATTAGGTATAAATGCCTGCGCAAGAAGAAGAAATGTCTCTGCTTCTCACTGACATGTTGTTCTCTCTGTGCACCCATACTTTCACAGAAAGTTACTGGTAGTAATTACACTGTGGAAAAGAAGAATCATAAATAATGAAGGAAGAATTAGCTTTAGGCGACCTAATTAAAAAACCTGTACAAAACTCTTTATTAGTTAGCAAAATAATCTAAGTCAACCTCTGGCTCTAAAGATTTTCACTGTACTGCAAAGGAAATAAAAAGCAAAGGAAATTAATCATCTGTTAAGGAGTATTTTCCTTAACTGTTCACCTTAGTAAAAGAGTGTTGGCTTAGAGTGGAGTTTGGAAGAAAATAAACAGGTATAGCTGCAACTGTTGCATTTTCAGTGCTTCATTCTTTATTAAATAGAAACACCCTGCATATTGTCTCTTGTGTGGATGGCTGCCAGTGCTTTGTGCTGCACAATGTGTATCCAGGGCAAAAGCTTCATGTGTGTCCTTTCCCTCTTGAGTCCAGTGCTCCTGATAAAAGAAGACAAAAGAAGGTTTTTACCAGGTGAATTTTCTGCCTGGCAGTCCAAGAATCAGTTACACATTTTAAATAGTTATTCTTGTGTTTTAATAGTAGCCCAGACTGGGAAATGTGGGGAAAGAGGAGAAAGCTAATTTTTTAGAAATATTCATGCTTTCAAACTTTCTCCTCTACTGAATGAAGTAGAACTTCATTAAAATTACCACATGCAAACACATGAGATCCAAATGGTACAGATATCCTAATGCGTTAAGTCTCTGCTGCCGTCTAGCTAGTTGACTTGGATTTAGTAATGTCTGTCTCAGGTAGCTTTCTGAGTCCTATTTCTCTGGTGTGAGGATGTATAAGAGAATAAATCTCTTCTATATCTAAGCTGACTCCTTATGAAAACAGGATTACTCTGTCAAAGTGTGTAGGATTTTTATCTAAGCTTCCACCAGCTGAAAATCTAACCTAGTATGTTTTCTGTGTGTTGAAAGGGCTTTGCAGTTGCAACTTTTCCTACTGCTTTTACCTTTGATGATGTTTCCAGAATAATTTTTATTTATTGTGTGTAACGTGTGGTGGTGGGGATAAGAAGAGAAGGAGAAAGATAATTAGCAATTATGTAGCAATGAAGCATACCAGGTTCTCTTGAATTATTAAACTTAATTAGTTTCATTTATTATTCCTGTGGGCTACAGTATCTGTATTAAATGCCAATTTAAAGTGTGGTATATTTGATTTAGTTGGAACATGGATTTGGTAATACACTGCAATGCCACTAAACCTCCAAATAAACCAATGGTTCTGCTGTGCTCTCATTTCATGAATAGTGTGTGTGTGTTTTTTCATGCAATGCTGGTTTAAAAAAAAAATACATCAGTAATCTAGTGAGTGTTTCAGTCTGTAAAACAAGTTGTTGTTTAGGTCCTGGTTTCACAAATATCTTATGTGTTTAGAACTGTGTTCACTGATTGCAAATACTGGTGCAAAGACTCTCTGTAGACAGCATTTCTACCAGCGAAGTCTGCCTTCTGAAAATTATTATTTCTCTTTGGCTTACAGTCAGTATGACCTGTCACCTCTCAGCGTCTTGGTTATGTCACAGCGAATAGCATAGCTATGGCTTCATGTTGACAAAATACTTCCTCTCACTTTTACTATGTTGATGATTATGTGATCCCTGCCCCATGTTAACTATGTTCCTGGAACTGCAAAAGGAGAAAATACCCTCTTCTAGCTGTGATGGGTAAGGAACAGCCTGGATAGAGAGCAGAGGACTGGCACAGAGCTAGTCAATTAGTGGAATGAAGAATTTGTGCCTATAAGAAGCTCGTCCTGACAGTTGGAGATGTCAGGAAGCAATAGAAATCAAAAATTGGCTACAGTCCCTCCGATCATTACTGTAGTAGCTAATGATGGCTTCCAGGTGCGGTTTCCTTGGAGACAGATGTTCATGGATGCCAAGTCTAACATACTGCCTCCAGCCTCATTAGTCTGCAACTACAGTGCAAGTCCAGGACCATAAAAGGCTTCATCAGGTGGTATGAAGTGCTGTAAAAGATGTTGCAAAACATATGTATGCAATTGGGTAAATAATTGGCTAATTTGATGCGACATTGTAGGTGATAATAGATGATATCTCTAACAACTTTAGCTGACAGTGATTACTTTCATATGCACACTTTAACTTGCCATCAGGGTGTTAGAAGACTTACTGAGCCAAAGGGTAACTTTCATTGCCCTTTTCATTTCAGTTCATATTTCAGATTATCTTGCAAGTTGAGGCAGTGCAAACTGGTCCAGCTTATTTCCCTGCCATGTTTAGCACAGTTCTGCACAGTTCATTTAGCTTATTGCATATAGAGTGTCTTAAGAATTGCAATATTAATTATCTAGCAGAGCCAGCCTTCTTTGTGTGTGATATAATGTCATTTAGAGCAACTCTAACACAGCTGCAGCATCATAAGGTGGCATATGGATTTTTGTCTCTTTTTCTCATCTCATAGTATAAATTATCTGAATCCTTGTAGTATCAACTGAACGGAAAACTTCCCAAGAAAATAAAAATGTCTGATCTAGAAATCATTGCAAATAAACTTCTGCAAAAGGTGCTATGGCCTGTATCTTTAGTTCAGGGTCGGAAGCTGGTTCAAAGGTTCAAAAGCAAGAGTTGTCACATCTTTAGTAGGCTTGCATCCAAAACCTGATGGTAAAGATCCTTCCTTGTCAGAAGGGGCAATATTGTGTAGCATATGTTTGTAAAGTAACAAGTATACACTCTTTCCAGAGCTGAAACCTTAATACTGTCTACTAAATAACGGTCCCTGTTAGTATTGCAAAGACTTGGGAGTGGGCTGCAGTTTGGAGGAAAGACAATGTGAGCTGAGAATTTTTTTAAAAAAGTGAGTAAAACAAAGTCTCTATAATTTGAAGTGGAAGGTAGTTCAGGTTGCTACCCCGTAAATTGTCATTTGGGCAGGATAATAGACAGAATCCTATGTATATAAGAGTGTGGAAATGATTCAGTGTACAGACTTATTGTTTAGGAAGATTCACTTTTTCAGAAAAAAATCTTCCTTCTAACAGCTTATTGCAAGCACTGACTTCACAGATAGCTGTTTCCAACAGGCCGTAAAACACATCCAAAGTAGTAGGAGGAGCTCAGTAAAGAAATATAGACTGAAAAGGCAGAACTGTGTTTAAGTAAGCCCAAGTTAGTTACTTTAAAATTCATTGAAGCCTACAATGATTTAATTTTGCAATGAACAAAATCTCCCAGTCCAGCTGACATTTTAGTACATTATCTTCATTTTGTAGCTCAGGTGATATTTTTCTAACCTTGACAAAAACAGTCAGTGATTTGGTTCAGGTTCTTGATTCTGACCAAATCCAGATTAAAATACTGTATCTTTGTAGAGCTCTTGGCTCCATATTATGTACTAATAAGTAGATATGGTTGCTTAACAAAGGAATGGTAACAAAAATTGCTCTAAAGCATGGGCATATCCCTGGCCATATCAACTGATCCTCATCCTCACTGTTAGCTCATCATTTGGCAAGCTGGCATGCACTGCATCTTTTCTGTATGGTGCTTGCAGATTAATTTGTTTGCTTTTAAATATTACTAAAATTGGTGAAAAAGAAGTCAATTCTTGTTTTGAAGAGTTAGTGCTAGCTAAAAGAGACAGTAGTGCATTTAAATGGAAGAGGATATGAATTTTGCTAGAAAATTGACTGAAAGTCTGCCTGTATTTGGGAAGGGAAGGAGATGTGCAAGGGGAAAGACTATAATGAAATGAATGACAGGGGCATTGCTACTGTTCAGCTTTTCAGCATAATTCGTATCTGCAGCCCTGTTCAGTAAGTGCTGATTTTCAGCCATATCAGCTGGCTTTTAAATTCTTCTCACACTTCAGGGATTTCAGTATTCCCATATGATTGCACTGAATTAGTGTTGCAATAATGTTGTAGTCTGCTATTAATTACCCTCCTGTACCATTTCAGTCATGTGACTGATTTAGTGTTAGACTTTAATTGGTCATCCTTCTTAATTATCTATTAGTAATGGTGTACGATTCCCTATTGTGGTGGGTTTTTTGATTTTTTTTTTTTTTTTTTTTTTTTCCTGATCTCATATTGGAATATGTCAAGAGGTTATCAACAGGCAGTTTAGCAAGAAATTCTGTCTTTAAACCAAAACAGAGGATGGAAGGACAAGTGAGCAACAGTGTCAGACATCTAGGAGCATCCTAGAGCAGTAAAAGCTGTGTACTTTATTCACATTTATGTTTCCTGAGACATGGATGCCATGCCATAAGCAAAGGCTATCTGCACTGGGCAGAATTTTGAGGACCAGGGCTTTGGAGAAGAGATTCGTTTCCAAGCTCTCCTCACAAATGGAGATCTGTCCTGCTTGGATTCTCTTACTGAATATGTCTTAAATAGTTACTGAAATTTTTTAGATCAACAAGGACCTAATTAGCAATGACACCTGAAATTATCAATATACTTGACAGTTAATGAGGTCAAATAAACAGCACAGTTAGCATGGTGCTTTGATCTGGAGCACCAGGCTGTCTACAGACTCAGGTGTACATTGCAGAGTTGATCACCCTTAAAGACAAATTTTTCCCTTCCTGCTCTTGAGAACTAATGACCCTCTGAAATGAAATTTTTAGTCATTTTGGAATAAGAAGCCTGTAGTTACTTTGAGGACCTAGTCCTTATACCTGTCTGAAGAACAATTCTTGCATGAAGCATTGTAAGTTCGGTATATATCAAATATTTATATTGCCATAAAGGTCTATTTATCAATGAATCATCTGTACTAAAAAGCTGTGTTTCCTTAAAATGCCTTCCAAGTACCATTCATGCATAGATTTGTGCTACGGTCTTCTATAAGGCATGTCAAGATATTTCTTCTGTGGAGGTGAGAGAGGACTGACTATGCACAGTGTCAGAGTCCCTTTAATGACTTGGGTGACTCAGGTTGGAGGGCATCTTTAATACAGGATGAAGGCACAAAGATGATTTTGCAAGGAATTTGTTGGTATAAACTGTGGAGAGGTGAGATGATAGGAAAGTCACAGCTGAGCAATGGTGAATATTTCACAGTAAACATGAAAGGCTTTAAGGAAGGTCACTTCTAATGAGTCGCAGAGCTAAATCCCTGAACTGCACTGAAAACTTACCCCAACAATTTAATTTTTATCTTGACAAGAAAATAAATTCTGTTATGAAACAGCTGCATTTAACCATAATTGTCATATTCTCAGCCATTAGAGTAAATGTAATGTGATACTATAAAATATCCTGAGTCCTTCATCAAAACTGGGCATGATACAGAGGGTTACTGCTAAAGGGCAGCTCCTGCTTTCTCAGAAGTTGCGCCAAACTCTTTAGTGCTAGTGCTCTGCTGTTGTTAGGGCGCATGTGAAAAAGCTGCTTATGGCAGAGCTAACTCTGAACATCTTTAGTATCTCTTTACATTTAAGTTAGAACACAGTGGTCCGATCCTGAATGGTTCTGAGCACCTACAATGCCCGTTAATTTCATTTAGGGTCTGATCCAACTTTGGTTCCAGTGGAAACGGGATTTGTGTGCTCAGCAGTTACTCAGTTTCTGTCAGGAATTGAACCCTAATTAATGTGTATTTTCATTTTTCTTCTGTGAATGTTTTTCCAGCCTGGATGAAGCTTTTGCATTTAAAAACATTTTCAAATGATTCTATCTTGTAAATGTGCTTCTTAAAATGCAGTTACTATGTGAGTTGGCACTAGTCTCCAAAAGTAAAATTAGATTTTAAATAAAAATGGGTCTGTGATAATTTGCCAGATTTATGTTCCTTCACAAATCCATACAGAAAGTCAGACTGGTAGTTGGATGTAACACTACCCAAATCTAGTTAGAAGTTCAATATACAGTAAACACATGTGAGCTCTTGGGGGGGGGGGGGGGAACAGCATGCTATTCTTCTGTTTTGACTCTTGTTTAAAAAAATGGCTCAGTTGTTTCAAAAAATCAGGCTAACTTTGGAGAAAACTAATATAGGAAACGTTCTAGGATATCTCACTAGATTCTTGAGACCGAATTCTGTCATCCAGCATTGAGATATCTTAGTAGTTATTCTTCCCAGATCACCAGAGTTCTGATCAAGGGCCTGGATGTGCTTATTTAATTTCAAGTCCAAACAGAACATGACGGCTCTCCCAGCCCCGAAAGCACTCTGCAGTCGAAGTGCTCAATTTTACATTACTGTAGTTTTGAGGTCTCTTGTTCTGCGGGAGCAGAGGATCACTTCAGTATCTTCCTGCTCTCTTAACAGAGACACTTCAGAAGAGTGGTGTTCCATTTTGGATTGGACAGTGTATTCTGGCTAGGCAAAATATGGACTTTGTGAAATATTTAGCTGTGGAAAATGTAATGCTTGGCACCTCTTCCTAACAAAATGACGGATGTAACCAGGTAAAATGTAGAGTCAAAGGGGCTTATGCTATACTTATTTGGAATAAAAGCACAAATATAGTGGGAATGAACTGAACTAGTGAAAGTAGACACTCTTAAAAAATAGTTGTCTAAGTGTCAAAAAAGCCCAGAGCTGCTCTTTTTCCAAAGGACTTGATTTGCCATCCTTAATGGGGGTAAAAACAACCAAACAAGGAAGAGAGGCTGTGGAGAAAATAGGCTGGCACAGAGAGTGACAAATCTGCTCACTGCAGTCTGATAACTGTTGACTGTCTCTTTTAAGAGGTAATGAGCTTGTATGCGAAATGAGCAACTCTCAGATGACTTTTGGCAGGGGGTAGAGAGGAGACTCCCCAGTCTGCCCTCCTGCTGCAAAGCAAGGGGAAGTACTGGATACTACCTACATGTGTAGATTCAAAAGTCACCACAAGCCTTCTCTTTTTTTATTGAAGTGCTAAACAGCTGTCCACCATTTCTTATCTGACAAAGCACATCAATACCCTGCTTCATTTCCGCTGATGCAAATGAAATAATAAATGGTGGATTCAGTCAACTGATGTGCTGGTGTGAGAGAAGAGAGTGGCTGCATCTTCTAGTACTGTGCACTGATTTTTCTGTCCAGGAAAACAGGTCTCCTACACAATTCCCCCCCCCCATTGCTTTATTTTCTGCCTTCATTTTTTAAAGCAGATTGAAATAACAGGGAAAGTGTATCTTCTGGACTATGTATGATTTTGAAATAAGGAAAAGCTTGTAATACCATTGTATTGGCAACCGTATTTTGGAGAGATGCTACTGTTAGCTGTAGAGCTGTTCACGGTGTGGTGTTTGTCTGGGTTTTTTTGTTTTGTTTTGTTTTTTTTACAGTACTTGACAGTCAACAAATGCAGTTGGTATTACGCCTGGGTTTTTCTGATAGGCAGCACTGAAGTATCAAGAAATGAGTCTAAAGAGTAGGTATCTACAGCTGGTATTGCTTGGGATGAAAAAAAATGTCATCAAGAAACCAGCAACAGAGGGAGCAAGATTCTTCATTCCAACCTAACTTCACTCTGTGTTTCCAGTCTTTTCCACATCTTTTGGTATATGTTTTGTAAGCCCCAGTCCTACCAGCGCTCTGAAGTAGGTAAACTTCATGGAGAAATCAATTATAGTAAGAGGCAGGCTGTGTCTTAGCAGAACATCAGGAGGTGTCTGGAAGTTTTTATAAACCTTTCATGAGAGACAGTCCTCCCTTTCCTCCTTTGCTCTCCCCTAATAAGCAATTCCTATGAATGCAATACAGGTATAGGTATCACAGAAGCAAAGGTAGCTGTCTAGGAAACAATAATGCAGGCAGTGGGAACAATCTCATTCAGTTCACTCAGGGTTCACTAGCAAATGCCATGTACTATATACTTACACATATCTCATAAGTTCCTAGACATGCTCATAGTATTTTGGCCTTTTACATGAGAACCTTGAATACACCACTCAGCAAAGCACAACAGTTTCCTACTTCTGTTTTATAGCCACACAAACAACTGAAAAGTGTATCTAATGTCAGTCAAGAAATTGCTATGCATGCATGCATTAAAAAAAAAAATTAAACCCATAAGTGTGAAATGTTTGTTACAAACTAAGGTAAAAGAAGAGAATCAAACACACAAATATTGACAGCTTTCAGGTTTACTTTGTCTCAGCCTAACAAATGAGCAAGGTGGGCTTTGTGAACTTTCCCAAGCTGGGAAGATCCATTGAGTTCTGAATCTTATTCTTAAGATCTGTTAAATGTCTTTGATTCAACCTTAAGTTGAAGGAAGATGTAGATGTTTAGCACTTCTGAAAATCAGTCCTCCTTGATGTCTCCCATTGCAAAACATGTTAGGTACCAATCCTGCACTTGTGGAGGGGCTGGACTTTGCAAATGAGTAGATAAATTTCTTTGATTCTATGAATCCAACTTCAAAAGGACCTGTGGTCAAAATCTGCAGTAGTGATAAATATCAGATTAGATACTGGAGCATTGCGGTATCTGAGCTTCACGTTGCCCTTCAAACTCACCTGGTAGCTTAGAAAGCTTCCTTCCATCACAGTTACTGCATTGAAACAACGAAAGCCGGAAATGTTCAGTATTTCACAGAAAGCGCACCTCTACTTCGTGAGAAAGTGATTCACTCTAATGACCCTCTAGAGAAGAGCCTTTTACAATAGTTTAGTAAACTTAATTTATTCACAACAGGCTAAGGGCCTAACCTGCTTCTGATAAAGTTAGAGGCCTGAACTTGCCCAGAAAGGAAAGGTTTGGTCAGTCAGTTGGAGAGAAGTTGTTGGTGTAGTCTGATCTGGCACTGATCAGTAGCAGATACCTCAGAAGTGCAAGCGATGTCTTCTGTTCCCCCTTAGTCCAGGGTCGTCTGATGCTCTGCAGGATGGCAGTTTGTGTCCTGTGCTGTAGCTGCTGCTTTCATCAACAAGGTTTGCATTAGATCTTGAAAGAGAAATGCAGGTGTTAATTTAAAAAGTGTTTAAACAGGCCCCAATTCCCCTGAAATCAGCAGAAATCTCTCCTGTAAACTAAGGGCTTATGCTAAATCCGTAAATGCGCAAAACAACAGGGGGAAGAAAAAAACCCCAAAGCCTTCAATTTCTACCTGTGCTACCTGGAAAGATGCTGCATGTGGCAACCATGCCTAGAAGAAAGGGGATGCCTTTTGTGGCCACAGAGCCTGGAGGTGCCAGCATAGGAAGAAAACTGTCCCTGGGCTTGCAGCTCAGAAAGTGAGATGAGCTTCCTCATTGCCCTGACAGCGCTATGTGACATTTTTATCCTTTAGAGAAGTCTCCACTTCGCTACAGTGACTTTTGGCACGTGTTTCCTGGTGCTGTTGTGGGTGTGATATGAAGCTTGCTGTAGACTTGGCAGTGTGGCAAAACAGCTGTCACCTGCAGGAATCTGTCAGTCTTAAATACTAAAAGTATCCTTTGAAATTGCTTTTGAAATTGTCCTGTTGTTGCATTGAACAGATGTGCAGATTAGAACTACTGAAAAGTTTCTTAAATGAGGTCAAAAAATGCACAGCCAAAGAAATAGACTTAAAACCACAAGGACAATCTTTAAAAGCATGACAGGATTAATTTTGAGCCTAATTCCTCACTGGTGTAGAGAGGCAGAATTCTGTTGATTTTTTTTTCAATGGAGCTTGATCCAATTTAACTCATAGAAAACCAGAACTTACTGTTGTAACACTGCTTTGCTCTGAATCTTTCAGCAGCATGGCTGTGCATGTGTTTGCAGCTCCAGATACAGGAGAGCTGTGCTGGCAGAGCACAGTTACAGTGGCAATTTGGGCTCCATGAATTCAGGCAGGGCTCAGACGGGACTGTTTGCCTGCATGGGAGAGTTGCTTATTTGAGGATTCAGAGTGGAAGCTCTGGAAGATCTTACTTTTGAAGTAGGGAAGGAGGTTCTTAGTGAAGCATTTCCAGAATAGGATGGGGTTGGTTATTAGGACTATGTTTGAAAATACAGTCCAGGGTGACTGAGACTGGATTGAGTCAGCCATGTTGTATCAGATCATCCAGCTACATGGAGAGAGAGGAAGTGTGTGAAAAGGTTATATATTGAGTTTCAATATACACTTGCAGCATTGCACATTTTATAGTGTTCTCTTTCCTCTAAATACTATGATATTTATGTTCTACATGGGAAAATGACCACACAATCTGTTACCAGCCTATACATCTCTGAAGTGTCATAGTATAATATCTCAGGGCGAAATGCATTTTTCTTTTGAAAAACCTTTGCTATCCAAAACAGAAGAGTTAGCATCTTGGCGAAGAAAAGCTTTGGGGTTTTTCAATTTTAAGAACTTGTTGTCTTAACACCTCACATGAAGTCCTTAATTTCTTAGGTCATAATCAAAGGAAAGATTTAGAGGTACAAAATGGCTTCTGGGCAGATGTGTGTAATGAAATCTTAGTTTAGGGATTCATTCTCTGCTCAGTATTCAAGGCTTGAGTCTGATTCCTCAGATGTGGAAAACGTTCACTGTTCCACTGAAGACCAATGAAAGTGAAATCTCATATTAAAGAGGAAGCACTGGCCACCTGCTTGCCCCATTCACAGTTGTGTTATTTTACAAATATATTATTTTTTTCTAATTCCAGTTCCTCTTAAATCTATAGAATGAATATACATGACCTATTGCTTTTGATGCTTACTGTGCTCTGTAAACAGTGGTGGGAAGCAGAGTAGATTTGACCTTTTCAGACTGCTAAATAACTCTCTGTGTTTCAGTATCCTGGAAACTTCGAAACACTACATAATGTGAAGATCACAGCTCATTCACATCTCTAATACGTGTGGGAGGGTTTCTGTCTCATTTTAATCATTTTGGCCTTGAGCCTGCAGGCTGGGTTACAGCATGTAGCTGACACACAAGGAAACAGCTCTGTTCTGCAAGAATGAGCAGTATTCACTGGTCCTCCTGGTAGATCTTGGCCCATTACAAATCCACATCTCCTTTGAGTCATGCCATGCTGGGTTTGTGTTTTCTTAAGCTTGCCTTAGTTTGAGTGGGCTATAGCAGTGTCTTTCCTTGGAACCACCGGCATGTTTCTGAGCACAGTGTCAATCTGTAACCTGCTGTGGAGATGGCCCCTAGGATCAATGTCTATTAATGCTACTTTTCAGAGGCCCCCTAAAGCTCTTTCCCTCAGCACCCATTTTCTGAGCCCATAGAGTTTGCAGTTCACCTCTCAAAGAGCAGAAGATGCTCAAAACAGGCAGGCTTTTTAAGGCATTGTCCTAAAATGCGCCATCTAAAAAACCAAGTGACAGAGCTTTTTTGACACCCTTTGTTATCAATGCATCAACTGCAGTCTTGTCTTCTCATGTGATTTTTTTTTTTTTTAATCTCAATCTGGAGGCCAAAGGGGATAGAAGACAACAAAACTCCATGTAGTGCTAAATTCTATATTCAGTGTCCCCACCAGTTCACAGACTGCTGGAGCAGATCTCCAGTGGGAAGCCTGCCAAAAAATATAAGCACAAGGCACCCTTTGATCTTTCAGAGGTCTGGAATCTGCTCTATATCCAGCACCATAATTAGAACGGTTTAGGAAGGAAAAGGGTAAAATGAACATGCTTTTGGAGACCCTTTGCCAGAGTCTGCTGTGGGTCTGGCATCAAACATGACTGTTACTCCTTCTGCTGAGCAGGAGCCCTTTGGTTACAGAAAGTGGTGTCCTGAGTTCAGAACCTGTTTCCCCTCCCTGCTCAGTCCTCCCTATCACTTTAAATCATCTATAGATGCTGTGTGCTGTCAATGTCCCAGACCAAGTCAAACCCTCTGTGGGGAACTCTGGATCAGCAAGAGTAGTAGTCCCATGTCTACGAGGAGAACTGAATTTCTCATTACCTTCCAGTGCATTTCTGCAAATGGCTGATACTCAGTTTCAGAGCACATAAAAAATTTAAAGAATCACTAAACACTAAGTAAAAAAAATACAATGGAGTTCTCTGCGCTCAGTGAAATTATTGAAGCAATAAAGAATAATGCTTTTGCAGATGAGGCTCCAGACCAAGCAGTGCAGAGCAAATCAATAACGTCATACTTCTTGCCAGAATCAAAATACTTGTGGAAATAGCTGTGGAGTGAAAGGGGAAAAGGTTTGCTTCAATCAATCATCTATTGTATAGTGCAGTATCACAGACCAAACTAACTCCCTTGCTAGGGACTTCAAGAGCTTGAAAAGCATTTAATCAAAAATGTTGAGCCATCGTTTATCCTGAAGGCTTGTTGTAAAGGGTGTGTGGTGGATACAGGGAAGGCAGGCTGGGCCTGTGAGGTTCCATGGGGTCCTGGACTTTTCCGTGCATGGCCTCATGCGCAAAGGAGATTCCTAAAGCTGCAAGCCTGAATTTTTGTTCAGACCATTGCACTGCATGTTCCATCTGTGACTGCTAGTGAAATAGTGGGAGAAATGCGCAGTCAGGAGGCACCGGCTGGGAGGAGCTTGCTTGGCACCTTAATGTTTGCAATACAATATTGCACTGGAGTCCAGCTGCAACTGAGTCCTCGCTCTCTGCTATCTGTTATAGGTACATAGCATTAGGTGGTCTTGTTCTCGGGTAATTTACAGTTTAGGCAGCTAGTGTATGCTTAGAGTAGATAAAACTCTAATGAAATTAAATGAGCTGCTCAGGAAACTTGTAGCAGAACTGAGAACTGAATACAGATGTCCTGAATCACAGTCCCTTACCTTACAGGCAAGCTGCCCTTCATGTACAGCCCCAAGCTAACTCAGCCGAACAAACTTTGGATTAGAATTACTCCATGGACCTTGTTGTGATTGAGTGTAGCTCAGGTTAACGTGTCTAGGGTCAGAAGACTGATGCAAAGTGATAATAAATTCATGGCATAATAAATAGGTAGAAGATATACCATGGCCAACACATTAGTATTGCCCAGGTCGTGGTTCAGAAGTGACCTTGCAGCTGCACAGGAACTCTTCTGATGCAGACCATCAGACAATGTTCGGACCTTAGGATTGGTTTGTTTAAATGATTCCTATTTTGAATGTGTCCACAGAACCTCAAATTCACCAGGTGTGAGGTAAAAATATCTTTTATAGTTTTTTTCCATTGATTTAAACATTCTTTTTCTTAGAGAAACAAACAAACAAAAAAAGGAACATAAGCATTGGCTTCTACAGTACCGAATAATGTAATAGAAATGATTTGTTTCTTTGGGACACTCACTCTCTGAAGAAACCTAAATTAAGTGGATGTGATGATTTTTCTCATTTTGTGATGCCAGCATTTGAGTCAATGAAAGGACAGCAATTCCATTTTTAGCAGCATTTGAGACTTTAAAATGCACGTGTGTGTGTGTACACACACACGTGTGTTCAGGTCATTTTTCAGCCCAGATATCCTTGACTTGATTAAAGCAAGGAATTGAACTGTTGTCTCCCCCCATTCTATGATACAGCCATCTTGCTCTATAAAAAACATTGTCCACAAAAATATTTGATGAAATGGCACGCTTTTATAAGACCTAATTGAACCAGAAAAGTTTTGGTCACTCTAGTCAAAATATCTTGCAGTTCTCCTGAAGGTCATCTAGAGGCTTGAAGCACCTCTGGTTTTGGTACAAAAGCTGTCCTCTCCATTCATTCTGAGTAATCATTGAAGGAACTGGGGTAATATGTTGAGATTCAGTTTTTCCTTCTTCAGCTTCTGAATTGAAAAAAGTTGTATAAAATGAGCTCCATCTTTTGATTACTCAGAATAGGATTTTCAGCCTCTCATAAGGCAGGTCAAACAATGCCCAGAAAGTTTTACCTCCTTTCCTTATGCCATTGGAGAATTAAATTGATTGCATCATTTTCAGCATCATTTCACAACAGTCAATAATACATCTTCCAAATTGTATCAGTGCCTCATACCATAATACCCATCTGTGTTTTTTTGTTTTTTTTTAAGGGGGGGGGAGCTACCTTTACCTGATATAGAAGACATTAAAAATTCACCTACAGAAAATTATTCAAACAAAACAGTAAAAAGGCTGCAATTTACCAGTTCTATTCTCCTGCAAATAGGTTCTTCTGTAAGAATGAAATTATTTGCTGTTGTTCTTTTTTTTTCCTCCTTCATTACATAGTCTGAATTCACCATTATTTAGAGATGTTTAGTTCAGAAGAGAATACACATAGTAACAGCACTGTAATAATCATAGGCACTAACTGAATAAGGCAAAGTCAAGCAGTTGGCATAAAGGCAGGGAGGAATCAATTCTGATGACGTGCTCTGTTGCACCGTTGTGTCGTCTTACCTGGAGGTTTATTTAATGATGGAAGGGGGAAGGACTGCCAGCCGGGCTTGTGTGTATTCCAGTTCCTACTGCCTTTCCTGCTTCATCCCCAAGGCACAGTTTCACATTTCTGGAGAACTTTTTTTTCCTCCCAAACTACAGTGCATTTTTCATAACTGCTTCCTGAAAAATACTCTGTCCCTGACTGACTCCCTTATAGTTGATCCTCCTCCTCCTTAATGTACAGTGATGATTAAAAAAAACAAAAAAAAAAAAACAAAAAAACCCCCTCCAGTTTTATGGCACTTGTGCTGTCATCAAGATTCCCCTAAAAATATATTCTGCATCAGCAGTGGGGTGCAGTGGTGATCCAGAGCAAATATTAACTTTCATTTTCCTACCCTTGATTTCCAGATCTGAACAAAAAACATCTGTGTATGTTTTTCTTGCTGGATCATTGTTGGGAGGAGAATAGATATCAACAGGCTTGCACCAAACATAGCTCTAGGCTTTCTAGCTCCCACAGCACTGTTTTCCCAGTTTCCTGGTGTCAGACTCTGCCTGTGGCCATGGGAAGCCACCGCCAAGGCTATTGCCTAGGTTAAAAGGGAGAGAAGGCATGTTGTCATGTGCAGCAGCAGTTCATCCGTTACTGGCTCGGTACTGTTGCTTGTGGGCCAGCAAAGGTTGGACATCACCCTTTTAGAGCAAATTGTTTCTGCTTTTCTCCTGAGGCCTAGAGTTCCCAGAATATTAGGGTGGGTTGAAAGCTGAGATAGAAAACACGTCTTTATGCTAGCCTGACCTTTCAGTGTTAATTGAACAAGCCTGGGTCTGGACTGTAGGAGTTTTCAGTTGCTCAGCCTAAACTTCCATTCTGCATCCCTGAGAGTTTTGCTGCAGCACTCAGTGCCAACAGCTCAGAACGAGCCCCTGCTGCTGAGGGATTTCTGCTTGCTTGTGGCTTGATGGCTCCCTGAGCTGGGAAACCTCCTTTCCCAGCAGATCTACAGGATATTCTGGAGCATTCCAAAAGTAAAACATTTGCTCATCACTGATGGCTGAAGCCAGAAATGATCCCCATGGTAGGGTGAAGCCACTAGCAATGTGTTTGCAGAGTATTCATAGTATTCTAAGGCTGTTGCAAGCAAAGGCAGAAATTTGCAGTTCATGGTTCTGATTCAGTAAGGTACTCATTCCATGTTGAGCCCCAGAAGTCTTGAACAGTAAAAGGCAGGTTTCTTTGCCTCTGCCTGCTCTGCTGTTTAGTTCCTTTCACTTTGTGTTTTTTTCTCCCAACCATAAATGCTGATGTTTGTCTCTTCTTCTGGAACAAAGCAGGGTGATAGTTGCATGATAAAACTCTGCAGTCATGGTTTATTTTACTTTGAATTGTTGTTGTGGTATTATTTGGAACAGCTAGTGAGGCATTTAAGAAATGTTTTCGATACCACTTGTTGTGCTTGGAAATGTGACTCGGCAGTAGCCGGCTGAGTGAGAAACAGCTCTCCTTCCTTTTTGGGCCTGACTGAAGAAGAAGGTATTTAAGCACCTGGGGACCATCTGACCAAGGTATTTAGAACACCAGCCCAGCTTACACAATGGTTTGGTTGGGTTGCTGCCTGGAGGATGAAGTCTCCTGATGCCTTGTGGTCAGTGTTCCCAACCATCACAGACATGGTTAGGAAGGGAGTTCAAATTTAGAGCTGTTGAGCTTTCTCTGGCTTTCATCCATCTCTCCATCTTCTTCATGCTGAAAACCAGCCTCTAGAAAGTGCTCTCTGTACCTCTTTGCTGTCCACCCCTTACCAGAGTCCCTCACCTGAAACTTCTGCATTCTGCATGCCTTCTTGTCACCCCAGTTCCCTGTAGTTACCCCAAAGACTCTAGGAATTTGCTTTTTGGACATTTTCCAACCTGTAAGGGGCCTGCTTCCACATCTTTCCATGCTGAGGACAGTTGCTGTAGGGCTCCTTGTATAGAGCAGACATTACAGGAGTATCTTAAATGGGAGGGAAGTCATACCAGCAGCAATATCCAGTGCAGTGTCCTGGAGACATCAGCTAGAAGCTGTAGGGGTAAACTCTAGCAAGCATTGATCTTCTGCATGGCTTTGCTCCGGGGAAGCCTTGGATGGAGCAGCTCTCATCTCCTAGAGAGCCTGGTGGTCACAGCAGTGCTGCCAAGAGGTCTGGGGTGGAGATGAAGTGAGGAGTCAGTCCATCAGCGCCCCACCTTGCAGACCAGGCTACCTCATGGTAGCTCACAACATGGAAAGCCAGAGTGGATTGTGGTGCTATGTCCCCTTGCACTGGTTTGGTTAAAATCAGAAAGCTGCAATCAAGAGGGCTTAATGACTTCAGGCCCAACGTCATGCTAATGCAGTTATTCAGCTTCTGGCTTTGGCCCTTGGGTGGTGGCTGCTAGTTCAGACATCACTGCAGTGTACTCGCTATGGGGCAGGGATGTGCTCTGCGTGTAGCAGAGCTCAGAGATACACTGATGCTAACACTGCTACTGGCCAGGTGGAACCTGGAAAGCTATAGTGTACTTCCCCCTTTCCTCCCCCTTGATGTGAGTCACTGTTACCTAACCTGTATCCCACCCAAAAATGTTTGCATTGGGCAGCACTGTAACATCCGCTCCTGTGGCTGCAGTGCATAACTGAGGTGCTCGCTCCACAGAAACTGCTGGGTGTGTCGACAGAAATCCTCCTGCCAGAACATCTGGCTGCCAACAGCACATTATTTTGATCCAGACCACTGTTAACAGGCTGGTAACAGAAAATCCCCAATGGGTCTGAGATTTGAATAAGGAAAAGTGAAATCTTGATTTAGAAAGGTCTGATAGTGTATTAACCTGCCAGATCAGGAGGTCCCCATCCCACTGTGAATATAAACATGCTCTTAATGAGAATGTAGAACTGTCAGGGACCACTTTATAAGTAAAAAGGGCTACTTCTCTAAGTGCTATTATCTGTTAAATTGCAGGATTAGTATTTGAGGTAATAAGGGAAGGGGAGCGGAGTCCTCTGCTTGCCTAAGAATGTCATCATTTCAGGAGTGATGGGAGTTATTTCTGATAAGGTTGCTCGTAACAGTTCAGTCCACATAATTTCAGTCTTCCTGGGAGTTAGTGTAGTGCTGGAAAACAGCTCTCTGGGATGTAAGTGGGAGATACAAAGCAATTAGTGATCATATCCATTTGCCTACAGCCACTTCACTTGTGCCCTCTCACTTTCCCAGAGGCACATCTAGGCAAATGTAGAGATGTTTCCATATCATCTGACTGAGACAAATCTGTCATTCCAGATTTTCCTCCCACCTCAGATCAGAGGACGAAGCAGTGTCCTCTCAGGAAACATCAGGCTCTATTTTCCATGCATAATTTGACTGAAGCTGACAGTAACCCTTCTCCTGGCTGTAGTACCCATTTACCAGCAGGTGGAATGTATCAAAGACCAGAAATGGGAAACAAGAGGTTGAACATCAATCTCTTCTCCCAGAGCCTGCAGAAGTCTGATGTACAAGGTGCCTGGGAATGTAGTTTGTGCCTCTGATAACAGGGCTTCCCTGGGTATGTGTTTTTAATAGGGTACTTGCTTGTACAGAGTTTGCTCCGAAGACCTGCAGTGACTCCATCACCGGCTTGGCAGTGCAGCTGAGAACAGCCGAGGGGGCTAACAAAAACCAGAGCACACTTGGGGCCATTTTCTGTGCTTGTTCAAGGGACACCTTGGAGGGAGCAGCCTTTGGTCCTAGAGAGCTTGAGGATCACAGCTGCATTCACCCCTAGCAAGTGAAGGGATCTAGTTGCTCCTTCAATGCTCCCCATCAAACAAGTGCAGGGCAGTATATAGCTATACTATATATAGTTCCAGGTTTTGAGGGTTTTGTTTTTCCTGCCCTAGTTCAACTGTGGGCCAGGGGCAGGCCATATCTGAATTGGAATAGCATATATGTATCTATATGCTTCAGTTTTGTCTGACCAGCAGCCTGCATGCCTCACTGGGTGCTACCAATGGTAGGCTGATACCATAAGCCTCCTGCTTGTGTGCCTCACAGGCCGTTGTTTTATTTTTTAAAAGCAGTTGCTCTCTATTCCATGGGGCTATGGGAAGAGTCTGAAAGGAATTGGAAAGTGTGAATGACTACCACTGCGATGTGACTTTCTGTAAAAACTACTATGATCTCAAGAAGGGCCTTTGTGGCTCACAAGGTGAGTTTATCTGCTCTTCTGAAAAGCCCTATGAGGTTATTTATCATGCTCAGCTTCCCTAAGCAATGAGGGGGGCTATTTTTGTATCATATATCACTGTCAGCTGTATCATGCCCCTCAGAAGGTGCAAGATTTGCATCTTATTGCTGTTATTGTCAGCCTTTACTGTAACGTTAGGGCTATCATTATTTTCTCCAAAATTTATTTGCATTGAACACCGGAGACATCTACCATCAGCAGACCTAGATATTCAAATACAATTTTTTGCATTTTATTCCTCTACACCAAATGACAATTCCCTCTAATAGCTCTCCCACCGTCTCTTTCAGAAATTACAACTGCTGTAGCCTGCATGCCTCAGGAGGTGATCCTCTGTAAATTGGCAGCTTTGCTTCTCTGTAAATCTTCTGCCAACTTGTGGAGTTCATGTAGTTCATCCTTTAGGCTAACAGCTTCTTTATATTTAAGCGCGCGCACGCACGCACACACACACGCTCATCCTCACACTGAGTTTTTCATCTGAACTCATAAAAGCATTGCAACTTTCTTGCTGTGTCATTATACATTAAAATGAAAACTGGTGTTCCCTTTTATTCTGTAGCCACACTGTCAAGTCAGCCAGTATGTCTGATCATGTGTGATTTTTACTGGGGGAAAGGGGTTCAGGTTTTGACCTTCTGTGTGCTGATGCTGGGCTCTTCAGGAACAGTAAATGTAAATGACTAGCCAGGGCACGTAACTAATATATGATCACTGTTATGTGTAGAACATATTATATTCGAACAGTGCTGCACCATGAACATATGCTTGTGTAGCTTGTCCGTGCATCCCACACACTACATTGCTCTTCTGAAAAGCTGTACCAGCCAAAAGAGCAAATACCAGCCAAAAGAACAATGTTGTAGGGCCATGCATAGATGCTTTTAATTAGTCACAGACCTGTGGTATACCTTGTTTTTAACATGATTGTTCCATGTTATCATTACCTACTGTTCTTGCCTCTTTATGGCAGTTTTGGTGAGGAGATACTGGCCTTATGGTGCACACATGACACATATTAGTGCTTCTGAAACACGATGGATTTATGGAGCCACTGCAAAATTCAGTAGCATGAATTTATGCTAAGACGTTGACCTGTACAACAGTTTGAATTTCTTCATAATTTGCTCAGCTGCTCCAGCAGACACTTTACCCTCTGCTGCTATATAACTGTTCCCGGGGCCAAGTGCTGTTTTAACTGTCATGCCCCCCACCAAAGTCACAAGGACCACTCGGAGCTCAGAGTAGAACTGAAGCTGTGTTTTGAGGAGAGTATAATGAAAAATTCACTTGCTTTCCTAAACCTGGAAAGCTCTCTTTCACCCTGTTGCTATGGTAACTTCTCCCATCCACATTCCTTGATCACAGCTCTCTGCTACCTTTCTACTACCGCAGCCTTGAGGCAATCATTGTCTTTTCCTATTGCTGCGCTGAAACAAGGGGCGGAATTACGGAGGAACTGAAGGAATGGCCAGACGTACACAGGGACAGGTTTGTTAGCCCTGGGGACAAGCTGGTCAGAGAAAGAAGAACAAGTTGTTGATTGGAAAGTGCAGCTCTTGTTCTGATTAAATAATTCGCTGCATATCTTACACGCTGATGGTAGCACTGCGGGTGGCCGTGCTCAGTCCTGTGACATCTAGTGAGTTCCCCTCTCCTTTTCACTTTGTCCATGATGACAGAGGAGCTCTTACCTTAGGCAGGTGGAGGAACAGCTCTGTTTCTATGTCTGAGCTCTCCTGCAGGAGAGATTTTTACTTTATGTTTTTAGATCTCCATAGGCTGAGAAGCAGCCTGTCTGGTCATTGGCAAGGCAATAGCGTGACCTTTCTGAAGGCTGACCTCACATGGCTCATTCCCTGATTTGGCTGCTTTCGCTCCTGCTTCTGAAATGTCAGGATTTTCAGGAATGTGATTGCCTGAGATTTCTCTGCCTGGGATATGGCTAGCCACACAGCCCAGCTAAAGGGCATCTGGTGAAGGAGTTGTTTCAGAAAGGATGGCTCAAGATTGTAGAGACTGTTTGAAGGGGGTTAAAATGTAATATCTGCACTGGTCCATGCTGAAAGAAGGTGTTTACTGAAACAGTATTAGGAAAAGACATGGAAGATGTAAGGAGCTGTCAGTGGACCAACAACTTGGAGTAAGTAAGTGATTAAAAATATGGAAAAGCTGGGAACAGGACATGGACAGTCTTAATGCATTCACTATCCAACTACAGTCAGCCCAAGTTCAAACATGCTTGTCACAGACCACCTCCTGCCCTGGAGCTTGGCACACTCACTGAGTAAAGCTCAGAGTTTGCTTGCAGCCTGGGAAAATGAGATGGCTGAGTACCAGGGGTGAGAGAGCAGAGGTAGGAAATGAGCAGCAAGTTAGTCTGCTGAGAGTTATGCTGAGCAAGGCACCTGAATGGTGAACTCTGGAGTAGCAGCACGTGGGTCAGGACAGGGAGCGGGGCTCATGACCAGCCCATCAAAAAAACATGCTGAGCCCTCTAACGTTTATATATTGGTGCTTTCTGGGTGTGGAGTGGACTGGTATATGAATTTGCCGCCTTTTCGTGGAATATAACAGCAAACACCAACACTGAATTTTTACTCTAAAAGCACGAGATTACAGTTGAACTACTATGCAGAGTATTAGACCTTTCTACTAGAAAATACTTGATGGCAACCAGACTGGCAAATTATTTGTGTCGATACTGCTTATATGACCCAATTAATGTACATATGCTAGTTTCCTAAGCAAAGTAAGACTGTAATCCTTTTGGTATAGGTCTGTACCTCTGCCTTTGCAGTACTCCTGGCTAAAGATGAGATATTTTTGGTGTGCTCTGAACCTATATGGCTGTGCTACAAAAATGAGGAAGTGTGGGCCATGTCTTATTTTGATGCAAAGATTATCTCGCATAATTACAAAGTCCTGTACTGTTTCATATCTTTAATTAGAAACACTGATAATTATCTATTGCAAAGTGGATAATTACAGTACTTCTAACTAAAACTCACTTGTTGGTGATTTGTAGAATGTGAATGAGGTCTGTTCTCCCACTCCTGAAACACACATTTTACCTGTCATAGCTTGAGACAAGACAAGTGCAGTCATGAGATGTACTAATCTCTTAGCTGTACTTGATCTGTTTCCTGACAACATGGAAACTGATGTACTTGGAAAAATAACCTAGCACAGCCTGGTATAATATATCCACAGTGCATACTGCATGATTCTAACACGCCACGGTCAGAAGAATTTCAGGGAACTGCTGTTATATTGATGGTTTTCACTTTGGGTTTAGCTTTAGGCTCTCCACTATCTAGCACTCTTCTAGGGTACAGTAGAAGTGCACTGAAAGTATTTCCCCAAAGCAGAGGCTTTGTAAATGAAATCTGAATAATTCCATACTGGAGTCTAAGGGCTCTTCTGAAAACATTACTGGACAGGGAGACTTGTGCTGAAAGCTGGTCTTCTGTGTGTGAGCTGTCCCAGATACGACAGGGCTATATGCCTTTAGGACTGGATACAAGGACTAGCCAGCAGCAGAGCTTCTCCCCTGTTATAAGATCAGTTCTCTCTTTTCTTCTTCATTTTTTCATGCTTATATTTATCTTTCCTCCCATGATCTTTTCTTGGGCTCTCCTACTTATCTTTTTTTTTAGGTTTTCTTCTTTTTCAGAGTCCATATTTAGTCAGTGGCTTGCTCTCCCACCAGTCCCGTGGTATCTCTTCATTTCACAAATCTCCTTCGCCTTTCCTGGATGCACTCTACCCTTCCCTCTGAGATGTATTTTTTGTGACAGTAGAAGGATGGAGGAGGGAAGGAGGAACACAACATGATGAGAATAAGAGATTGTGTCATTTGTTTCCAGCCATGCTTGAGGATGATTTAGAAAAGCAGTATCAGCAGAAGGAATAGCATGCACAGATCACAGGCCTTTCATATTGGCCTCTCATGACTCATGCTGAGAACCCATAAGCTTGAAAGGGTGGTAGAGATTTTAATCAAATTCTCTTCTCTCTATGAGCAAATGGATTGATAGCATTAAGCTTTGAGGAACACTGGATTCTCCTAAACAAGATGCTCTTTGGGTCATGCTTGCTCTGAAGCCTTATCGTACTGTTAATGTTATATTCAGTCCACTAAATATAGATAATTTTTCTGATATTCAGAAATGAAGAAAAGGTAATTAGTAGTGTTTGTGTACAAAAAAAGCTGATTTGTGCAGGGAAAACACAAACTCTGCCTCTCTCATTTCCATGACAGAAAGCAACTGTAAAGCTGTAACATACCCATATTCTCTCTTGCCTCCTCATGGAGAGGAGGATGGGAGAAGAAAACTGACTTCTTTAGTCAAAAATGTACTCAAAGGAATTGGCAAAAGTTCATTCAACACAATATCTTAAGCAACTTTTAACTGAGTATGTTTAGTAGCAAGTCATGTTCATGAGCAAATGAAAATTAGAATTTGGATAATATCAGTTAAATTAACTTAATAGAATGACCTGATCCTCGACTTGTATCCATCAGCTTAGCTCCATCGGTTGAAGAGCTAACTGCATGTGTCTGACCCTGTTGATGATGTCATCAGAGCTCTTTTGCAACAGGAACATTAAAGTCAACAAGTCGATAAGAGGGAGAAGAATGAGCAATGGGGACCCCTGCTGCTCCTGAATGCTCCAAGAAGTCTGGGGATGATTCCCACGTACAAAGATAACTGCAATTCTTATGCTTAATGAATCTCAACCCTTGGCTGCATCTGCCTATTTAGCTTGCTAGACCTACCCTGCTCCTACACCTCCAGATGATCAGCAGTGCTAGATGGGTAGCCTGAGTCTATTAATGCAAGGAGGTGGTGGCATCAAGTTGCAAATACTGGTTTGGGACCGGAGGTATCTTACCCTGCTGTAACAGTGTTGTATTTTCCCAGTAAGTGACAGTTTGAGATTCTTATGCAGTAGAGCATCCGTATTTATGTAACAGAGGTAGCTCTAAAATGGGTTAATGTGAGCTCTATAAACCTTACTAGATCATTCAAGTCAGTGGTAGAAAGTGCATAAAGACACTAGGTACTGGTGGTATAAAAACACCTTTCAATGTGAGGGCAATCCATGTCAGCTCTATTAACTGGTGTATAGGAAATAGTCTTTCTGTGGCTGACTTTCATCAGGCTTAGGCATTGCAGGTGTATGCTGAGGACTGGTGTCATGTGCAATGGCAGAAGCAATTGTAACTGTGAAAAGCCAGGCAGTTTTAAGTGATTACCATGCTGTAGGCCATGCTTCACCCCCTGCCAACCTCGGTTTTCACTTCTGACTTTCTGAGACTGTGAGGAACTTTGGAGGAACAATTCTTCGTGAGAGGTAGGTCAGGATCCATTGGGCAAATACCTGTCTTTTAAAGAAACTGTCTATAACTCTTAGAGCTCCCCAGCAGTGTTAGCTATGTGCAAAATGTTGCGTGTAGATAATAAAGCTAATGCTGTGCAGCTTGCAGAGTGCTGATGCATACCCTCCAAGAGAAAAATGTCACTCTTGTGAGCCTGATGGAAAGGTACTGCCTCTGCTCAGAGGATCACTGAAATGGTATTTCATTGAAAATACAGATCTTAGAAGGGACTGCATGGCAATCCATGGCATTTCCCTCATGCTTTACACCAATATCCTTCATAGTTCATGTTTCACTACATGTCATGTCACTTTTTGTATTCTTTGATTTTACTTTTAGGGGACTTTGGAATTACCGCTTAAAAACTGTCTCCATTCCTTTTAGTCACTAAATGCAGATTTCTCAAAATCCAACACTGAAAACAATTTTCAATACTTTAAAATTCTCTTGGAATTGATTTAGGACCTAAACCAACAAAACCAAAATATTATTCTACACAATTGCAGTGCAAATAATGCAGCAGCTGTGGTGGCCAGAAAGTGCATTGCATGAGAAACTGTCATAGTGCAGACTGAGGGAGATGCAAATACTGAACACGCAACATGCTTAATAGTGTTTAAATAAACTTGTAAAGGTTTTATTTTTAACCAATTCAAACAAATGTTAATTCAAATACTTGCTGTTGAGCTATGCTGATGGTAAAATGGCTGTGTGTTACTCTCCTTGAGAAATGTTTAAATGCAATTGAGTGTGACATTAAAATGACAGTAGGGGAGAAGGAAAGTCCCCAAACTTGATACTGAATGTACAAGGAGTTTTAACACTGTCAGTCAATCAGTTAGTTCATTAGGAACAAATTCTTACTCACATTTTTGACCTCACTCTCAAAAGTGCAGAGAAAACAAAATCAATTGTTATTTCTGTGCTTGGGTTTGATTTTCACCACCTACAAAGAGTTCATCTTGTGCAGTAGTCACCTTTGCTCCTTTAAGTGTTGCAATTTCAGATTTACCTGTAATGTACTCTACAGCTGAATCAGTACATCACTGTCTCCGCAGATGACCTTTCTGTAGGCAGTAATGCATAGTCCTTCAGAGACAATGGCGTTAGCCCTAGAAGGAAGGGAGAGGATAAAGCCTGGAGGGATCTGTATGAATAAGAAGAATCAAAGAAGCTAGAGTCAGGAAGTCAGAGAAATGTTAGAGGAAAAAATGGTAGCAAAGAAGGGGAAAAGAGCAGTTGGGCAGATTTTGGAAATCCTCCAAAATAGGATCATCTTAGAGAAATAAACCAGTGGGATACTAAAAAGACTGAAAATCAAGACCATGCATAATGGCAGGTTTTCTAGGATCAGGGAGCTATATTTGGAGGTTACCCTTGTTGTGAACCTGTTTTGTCAGGACACGGTTTCAGTACAGATTAACTCTGTCTTGCCCTGTAAATATCACCAACATAAACACAGTTGTATTCCAGAGAAGGCGTGTTCTTTCAGTTGCAGTCTAGTCTCATGATGGACATAGCAGTGCTGTGTTTGAAGCATCTCAGCTCTGACTTTTGTAGTGAAAAGATGTGTTTTCACCTGTTCCGTTTCAGTCAATTGTTTTAAGTTTGTAGAATTAGGCAAAATGGGTTAATATTTCTCAAGAATGTTTTGCTTTATTTTTACATATTCACATGTAACGGTAAGTTTGACATGTTGAGGCTTTGGATAGAGGTTGAGGTTTCATTTTAACTTTCCAATTGGAGAGTTTTTCTTGATTGTGGAAATTTTGCACTTTTTTTTTTGCCTTGATGCTTTGGTTTGCCAAAAATTATATAATATGCCAGGTCAGTTTTCAGCAGGCCAAAATTACCCCTCTTCTAAATATTTCTATGTCATCATTAATGAACTGGAAGTTCCTACTTCCCTGCCTTATTCAAAAATGCACCGGCATGTAACTGATTTTCCCAGCAGTCCTAGAGCTTGATAAGTATCTTAGAAGTGAATATGAAGGATCTAGTAGATCTTCATTCAGTATTTTTTTATGAGACTATGTGAATGGGTCTGTGACCCATGGGGTCCCCACGGGTGTTGCCCATGAGATCTTTTCCCTCCCAAAGATGATGGTCTTTGGCCCTTGATGCTCCATGTTGTCTTCCCAAGGTCAGGAAGTCCCTCAAGGACCAAACACATAAAATAAGATTTTTCGATTTACCAGCAGGTGGCATTAACAGTGCAGTCAAAGACACACTTTGGGCTTTGCCAGTGAAGAAATTAGCTGATCTGGTGTCCTGGGAAGTTAGGTTTATTCTTGTTACCATTTTACTCACCAATTCAGTCATTTAGACTGCACTTTTTTTGGCCTCTCTGCCACTTTCAAATCTTTTGCTGAATAATTGCCTTCAGTTTCTGTTGTTCGCTGCTCTGGTTTTTTTTTCTTTCTTTCTTTTTTTTCCCTAAATCATATGGCCTTATTTCTCTTCTCTGACTGGATGACTGAAGTATGTTGCTCTACCAGGCTTGGATAAATTACTAGGAACAAACTTACAAAAGAATAAACAGATTTGGAAAAGTGCTTTAGGTGCTCCCAGTGTGAATGAGAATTTGTATACCTAGATTTGTTATTCATTGAAAACCAGTCACTGCAGTTGTTGTCAGCTGGAAGAGAAGATTTGGGATCAGAGAAGCTTTCAAAATGAAGGCATTCTTTCATCCAAATGGATGTTCTTCTCATGTATCTCAAATTACCATTCACTTTCCCCAATTACTATTCAACAGAAAGCTAACTTCCTTGTCCTTTATGATGTCCTTTGGTTGCTGAGGGAGCAAATCCTTCACATTTCCACATTGATCTGCTCTCTGAGAAAACTTCCAATGGATCTTATGCCAACCAGCATCTCAGTGCAAAGGTTTCACCTGGGCAAATAAACTGATGGATTTACAGCAAAGATTGTGTATCAAGTGCAGTCTAAAAGGTGTCCAGTCTCCTCTTTCAGAGAGTCTTAATAGCATCTCATGTAATCCTTTATTAAGGACTAGAAAAAAAATAATTTAGACTAGAGACTCATGTATTTAATGTGAGTGGGAAGGTTGTTAATACCTCACTTTGCTCTGTAAAGGCTGTAATTGCCACCCATAAACCAAGTATTCCTAGAGGCACTCGCTGCTGTGCAGACATTGTAAAAGAGTGATATGGATTTTTTTCTAGTGTCTAGTGTTGTCAGAGTCCTCCAAGTAAATGGGATTTCTGGGCAAATGCCTTGGTCCATCGAAGGCAGAAGGAGTTTTCCTATCACCTTCAACATAGCTAAGTTTTTTCCTTGAGTTTGGATGAGGCATCCGAGTGAGAAAGGCAGAGACAAACCCAGTGTTGAAATATGTGAGTATGTGCAATGCTGGGAGTGAAAAATGTGGGATTGGTCTGTGCTTAAGAAGACCTGGGCTGAGGAGCTGGGCAACTTCCAACCTCAGTAGGAACTAGAGCCAGAAGCAGCTGCCTGGTGCAGAAGGGAGGTCCCATCTCTGGGGAGAGCAGTGCGCTCTTGGTTCTCAGCTCTGTAACCACCAGAGGCTGTGAGACTGCTGAATTCAGAGCCTGGTGGAGTTTAGGCAGTCCTGCAGGGAGAAATCCTGTCTTCCCTAGCAGGAGAAGCTGCCCCAGTTGAGCATGGAGAGTAGCAGGGCTTGTGAGCCAGGAACTCTTGACTCCTAAAGGGCAAAATACCATAAATCAGCAATGCTTACAGTTGAGCACCAACGGCTCCAGAGCTGCCCTGCTCCCTAAGCTGGCCTGCAGGACCCCAGGGGGGATGGCTCCTGCAGGCCTCCCGAATGCAGCGATCCCCTCCAGAACAGAGTGGAGCTCGTATCCCTCCCCTTCTAGCATCAAGCATGTTCATGGTGGTAACCTTCCAGCTCTCCCCAGCTTTTTGTTACTAGACTTGGCAAATTGATGCTTAAAAAAAGGATTAGGGGGTGGTGAAAGAGGGTGGCTTTTTCCTGACTCAGCAAATATAAATGCTTTGAAGGAAAATGGAGTGATGTGGAGGCAAGCAGACTCATCAGTGTCAAAATAAGTAAAGAGAAATGATAGTTAACCAATATTTAAGAGCCCATTCTTCGAAAGCCACCTTAGAGGCTAATGGCATGCTTACATCCATTACTTGTCTTAAAGAACTATTTTTCTGACCACCATAGGTGACGTGATATGGAGGCTGGAAGCCTCCCAGGGTGCCAGTTTAGTTTGGGAACAGTGTCCCAGTCTGTTAGCATGCAGTGTACATGCTCAGAAATAACCAGCACGTATTCAGAAAATGAGGAGGCCAGAGAAGGGAATTCTAGGTAGAATTCCCATATTATTTCAGTTTATTAAATGCAAGCTTTGAAAAACTCACGCTTCAGCGGTGATGTTTGCACATATGTGTTATTTTGTCTCTGCTGGCTAATTATGATTCTACCTATGTTGTACTTGGCAAGCAGACAGCATTTGATCAAGGGGACTCTTGCCAGCTGTGCTGCTGAAAGTGCTTTTCAATAAGATTCCAATTTAAATACTTTATTAATATTTATTATTTACTGGTTGCGGTTGTTGGTAACTTGTATTTGCCCAGGAGAGCTCAAATGAAATGCAGCAAGGTTTTGCTTGCTGGGGAGGGGAAGAAAATGATTCTTCAGTTGCTTGCGTTTACTGTGTGGTGTCTAAGTGCTGATGCAAATCCAAGCATGCGTACTATGAGGGTTCTCGTTCAGTAAAGCAGAAGTGCAGATACTTGACCATGAACAGGAAATTTAATGGTTTGAAGCTAAATCAGGTCTCAATATTGAAAGTTACCAGCTGATGATTTATAGGTGTGCCAGAGGTGCTGTCTGCTGTGATTGCTCTCACTGCAAGAACTAACTTTCATTGAAGATCAGAGACCTTGCCTAGGATTAACCTTCCTGACAGATGTTTCCATCTTGCCTAGTCATTTGGCCCCCTTTCTAGTTGATGGTCCTTCAAAGGTGTGGCTCATCTGCCTTCTGATGAGAGAAAGGATAGCTAGATTGCCAGCTCAGAGGGGGACTTCCACTCTAGACCTCCAATGTTAGGTGAGGTGAATCCTTCCCCCTCTGTCACCAATTTAAACTAGCTTGTTAGGTGTAGGAAAAACTTCACTGGTGCTGTGCAATAAAACTGTCTTCTATTAGTAACATCCACATACACTGGTTGTCCTATTGTCTTTCTGGGAGTTACCCACCCACCACGCAGCGTAGCATGACTGGCAGTCTCTGATGGAAAGTCAGCCACCACTTGGTTGTCCAGGTGGTCAGCAATGAGAGGGATTGGCAGCCGGTGCTGGAATGGCATTACTCCTGTCAGTGTTTTATATAAAGCAAATATTTTCAACGGTGATCCTCAGAAACTGAAAAGCGAGGACACATTGGGCACAACATTTTCATCTTGGTCCAGTACTGTACCAAGAAAAAGAGCTGCCTCCTCTCATACTAATGAAAAAGCTGAAGTTGGCTTGGCTATTCAGTCACATTGGCTCCCAAGTGTCCACTTGACTCAACACATTTGGACATTTTTAGTAGAGTGGATTGGCCCTTTTTATTAATATTTCTGTACAAGATGGTTGTAGCCTTGAGGCAAAGGCCCTTCTCTCTGCTATCAGAAGTAAGTGTGAGAGAAAAGCAAGAAAGAGTTAAAGGTTTCCTAACATGCAGAGTCTGACAATCCCAGTCTTTGAATTAAGCTCCTGAAAGTTGGATTCAGACACCTCCTTTGGCCATTGCAGTATCAGTCTTCAAGTGTATAGCACATGTGATCACCACTTACCAAAACCAATTTCTGACCTCCAAGGCAGACCTTTTGATTTCTACCTTTCAGTAAGAAGTTGAATGCATGTAAGTGTAATTCTATGAATTCAGGAAAAATCCAGGTTTTATTAATGTGTATAATTACAGGATCTTTTGAGGAAAATTTGTACTAAATATACCTGAAAGTATGTTGCTTTAATATATTTTTCTCTTAAATCAGGAAACAGTATTTAACTGTAAGAAGGACAAATATTCTATTTCTGTAGCATATTTTTCAGTCCTTGAAGCAGCAAAGAATAAACAGGCCTAGGAAGGATTTAGTAACACAAAGGACAAAGTGTCGCAGAGAGGAAACTCGCTTAACCTCTTCTGGAACAGCATCTCGCCTTTATTTTGGGACTGCATGGAGAGGCAAGGCCATAATGCAGCTTGCCAGAAGTATTGTTCAGGAAGCATGAGTACCTGGGAGGGAAAAATGCAAAGGTTCACAAATATAATACATATTTCAATATTAATAATGAGCAGGAATCTCCCAATTTTACCACTTCCTCACATCAGGGTTTTTTTTGAACTGTCAATGCATTTGTTGTGCATTTATATTAATCTCTTCTAATGCATGGTAGCTCTGCTTCTGTTGTTATACTGATGTCAGTTGAGAGTAATTCCAGCAGAGTTAAGCTAGTATGAAGCTGTTGTAAAGACAAAAAGAACTTATTGCGTTTTTCTTTAGGACTGATTGTTTCTTGTGCATCTGAGCATTTAGGAATAACTGTCAATTCTGAACCCCATTTTCCTTCCCCAGGATTTCCTGCTTAAGAAAATGCTTGAGGAGATGAATTGCTATCTGAGAGATGCTTGAAACTTGTATTTGAAGGCAGAATAGACTGCCATCTAGTAAAAGATAAGCCAATATTTCTTGGGGATAGTTCTTGAGACTACTTTTATGTATTAATCTTTGCTGTACTTCACACTTTGCATTTGTAAGTACTTTTATAAATAAGATTCCTAGCTGGGAATGTTGTTTTCACTGCTCCATATTGGTAACTAAGTTATCTTGATACTAAAGATTAAACTGGCCCTACAGTTGGTGCACAGTGATAGCTTTTTACTTAGGTCCGGTCTGTCTTGATTGGTAAGACTTATGTATGTGCACGGGAAATTTTTCATATGATTGAGAACTAGTGATATTGGTGTATTCACAGGTATTCATTTACGGGAGCAAATTTCATTAATAAATGTTGATCTTTACATGGATTTAAATAATTCATAGAATGTCTGAGCACAGTTATAGTGAAATATTCTGTAAAATTATAGTTAAACAGGTTCACTTCATGTTTAGACTAAAATAAAAGAATCTGGGACTTTTTATTGTTACTTACGCCATATAAAATCTTTGTATTTTTTAACTCTGTTGATGAGAATTCTTATACCCTAGAAGTAATGGGTGCCTACCTGAAGAGTTTGATTTCCAATTCCTAAGCAAATCTGCTTGGAGATCCTTTAGCAGAGTTTCAGTGCCATCATTACTACAATAATATATAAGCATTCCCACATCAGTGAACTGCAATTTCTGGTTGTCATACATGCACTTAGTGGTTTGCATGCTTCAGTGGTAACATCCTAGAGATGAATCTGGCAGTGC
This sequence comes from Apteryx rowi, assembly GCF_003343035.1. Classification (NCBI taxonomy): domain Eukaryota; kingdom Metazoa; phylum Chordata; class Aves; order Apterygiformes; family Apterygidae; genus Apteryx; species Apteryx rowi. The sequence goes on along the minus strand of NW_020450871.1, from coordinate 7,458,000 downwards.
ATATAAGCAAGGTGACAGCATCCAACAAACTTACACAATTGAAGGGAAAATTGCTCTTGTGTAGAGACTCCGTTTTTGGACAGAGTGAAATCCGTAGGCTGGGACACTCATAAAAGGGGTAGTGTTTGACTTAGCAAAGCTTGAGTAAGCGGTCCAGTTTCAGATATTTAGGGCTCAATTCTGGTGGTGACAGTTGGGGAGCTGCTATAGAGAGTGTTATGAGCTTTGTATATTAAACTAGCAGAAGTTGGCATGGTAGGGGAAAATGGTTTAGTGGGTTAACTGAATCTGGTCAAAATACTTTTCCACTTTGGTTCTAGTAAATATTTTGAAATTGATTTGAGTCAGATGGAAAAAGAGCCAATGTGCAAGTTGCCTAGGACTGAGGATACATCCTGCCATAGTTGAGGGTTGGAGGAACCCAACCCAACCCAGTTTAGGGCTGGGAGAATCGAACCCAGCCAGGAATGAAGCAGGCTTTCCACCCCAAGAGGACATGCCTCACAGGGAGACTTCTGCCAGATTCTTTAAAGTAGACTTCTCTCATGTGTAACCAGAACATATGTCAGGGCATGGTGTATGGGTCTGCACTTGGCCCCTTGTCCTGAACATCTGAGAGTGGCTGGAATAGAAATGAGAACATCATTTGTCAAGATGGCCCATGTTTTCATTAATATGTAATCCTGCACCTTGTAATAGGATAGATAGCTGTTTGAGGATTGAGTCTCGTATGCAGTGAGTAGGAGCAGTGAAAATTAATTTTTATTTCATTATCTTGAATGGTAAGCCCATCTGCCAGATACAGAATGATGCTGTAGATGGCTTTTTCCATTTTTCTGTGGGGAAACTAATTAAATGATTATAGCTTGTGTGTTAAATAGCTGTTCAAAATATATTGGTGGCACTGCTTGCCATTCAAATTTCATCATGTTGCAAGCAGCAAAGGGAAAGCATGCTGACATTTCCCTCTCTTTGGGATTTCCATATCATTCTCTTTCTTATCTAATCTCCTATCATATCAGATGAGGGCTTCTGTTGGTTAAATGAATGCCAGTAGTATTTCCAAAATCCAGTAGCTATCAGGGTTACTTTATGCAAGGCCCCACTGGCAGTGTCCCAGAAAACTTGAATTTGATATCCAAAAGAGAATTTACTGACTTCTTGCATTTTGCATAATAGATACAGTTTTGGCACACTTCAGGGCTTGAATCAACAAGTCATTGTTTCTGTGTGATAATTCTAAAATAAAGTCCCCTTAGCAAGAACGCTGAGAAATAACTACTGTTAACTGTGGTCATTCCAGTTGGAGTGGGAGTTGCTGCTGATAGCAAACGTAGGTTGATCTCTTCAAAAGCAGCACCCTGGTATCTGGGATCCCATCTGTTCCTGTAGCCACTTGCAAGTTAAACTGAAGTATCACTTAGTACTGTACTGCAGTTTTATCACAAACTTGTTCTGTCCTAAAAACATGAGAATTAAGTAGTACTTGGCATTTGCAAAGAAGAGTTTTAATAACAGCTCAACTGTGGTTCACAATTACAAGTGAAGGAGTGGGCTAGATCTCTCAGATCTACCACAATTTCCAGTTTTAGATGTTGCTAATTTTAGTGACTTTTAAAACTTAAGAAATGAAAACATTTTTGCCAGAGAATTTGAGACAAAAAGAAGAGTAAATTGAGCATTTGAATCTTTTAAAGTATAATGATCAAACTAGGAAAGTAGAGCACGCAAAAGTTGAGAATTTGGCCAGTCTTGCAGTTAGGTTACTACCTAACCAGCCAGCCGAGTTGCGGGACTGACTGTAGGAGAGGGAGTAGGGCATCATAAGCACCTCGATTCCCTTTGTGCCCATAGGGTGGAGAAGCTTAGAAGAGTCAACCTAAAGTGCAGTGGGTGGGTAAGGTGGCAAAGGACACTGCCAGGTGTGGCAACCATTTTTTATCTCCCACCATAAGGACTGGGTGAGGTCTTAACCATACTGGATCCCTTGGGAGTCTAGTCAGACTTTGCTGGCGCCAGGAATCCCCTGTGCCTTCTCAGCTGTGGGCAATGGCACCCATCATAATGATTTCTGCATCTCCTAATTTGCTTTCATAGTGTGTATACCAGTGGCGCTGATTTCCTTCTTGCAAGAAGAGCCCCAGGCTCTGTTTAGCTTGTATTCCTCATCCATGCTGCAAGAACAGGGACTGTAGATACAGGCTGTGTCAGAAAGAATGGAACAGAGAGAAGGAGCAGGTATCTGACTGATTTTACGGATGACTGACTTGTTTGTTATTCATCTGCAATAGTTTTAGCTTGTCTGTGCAGGTTATCTGTGCAGGAGAAAAACAGCAGGTTGGGATTCACTTCAGTTTAGAAACTTCATGTCTACAGGGAGCAGGCTTTGATCAGGACAGTAGGTGACTGATGGCTGCATCTCCTTAGTGAGCACAAGCTTTTCAGGCCATTGTCTCACCATCAGTAAAAGATGGAGTCCATACTGGAGCATGGATATTGCAGGACTGTAGGTGGACATAGGCTCCTGGCATGCATCCCTCCCCTGGCCTGCAGACCATACAAGCCTCTGTTGTTGCTCCCACAGTATCCTCCTTGCCAGAAGTGCAAAGGCAGGTGTGGTTAAGGAGCCTGAGCCTCCATCAGAAGTGATCCCAAAGCCTTGGCCTGGGATGCAGCTCCCATGCTGCAGGACCTCATGACATAGTTGTTTGCTTTGCAGTGTAGGCCATTGCCTTCCAACCCATCTAGACACATTCCTCCAGCCACCCTCGCAGGAAAGCACAGCCCCCTTAGACAGAGGTAGGAGGCAGTAGCACTTAAGTGGGTGCCTGCTGCACACTAGCTAGGGCTGGGAGAGGTGTTACAGAGAGCTTCCTTGTCCCCTTGGAGGTGATGGAGCTGCAGTGGGCAGTAACGCGAATGTGTGGAACCTGTTTGGTCAGTGATCTTCACCTATTTTAGATACTCTAAATAAATTGCTCATGAAAAAAGGTCCAAGGCCTACAAAACCCAGGGGGACTCTGCTTCTGTTAGGAATGCTGATCTAGTACTGGATATGCTTCCATAAGCAGAAGACCATGAGGATTTAATTGTAGTCCCAATAAAGATTAGCTCCAGCGGAGATTAAATTGTGCCTGTGAAGTATTGACATAAACTAGTTTTTCTTTCTGTGTCCTTGTTATTAACACTCCATACTGAAGGCCAACTAACAGCAAAATGAGGTAAAACACTATGTTGACTGTTATTTATTTGTAAGAACCATGAAGTAAAGAGAAGTTAATATTTCATCTTCAGTCTCTAAGTGCAGATATTTAATTACGCACTGCAACCTGGTTAGCAAGGAAGCCATCTGTCATGAACTGCATTTTTTAGCAAATACCTATAAAATGTGAGAGGTCCAATAGTTTAAAAATCATTCATCTCTTATTGGTCCGCATGAGAGAGGTGAAAGCTCAACTATTCCTTCAGTGCTATATTCCTCAGTGCAATGATTAATGCTCCTTCTATTCAAATAGGTATTCCTTCATTTCATTAGTTTTCACCTTCTTTCTCTGTTTACATAGGAAAATAACTTTTTTCAGTAGCATTAATAGTTTGGGAACGACAACTTTGGAAATCTGTTTTGGAAATGAAAGATTAGTAAGTGGTCTTTCCTCTCTTATTCTGCAAATGATTTCAAGTCTTCAGATTTTTCTGCTTTATCTACCCCTTGTAGGAAGAAATTACTGCTCTCGAACAGTTTCACCAACCGTGCTTGTATGACACCTGTGGGGTGGTCAGGGGACCTACTATGACTAAAATGTGAATCAAAGCTCTGATTTTGTGTAATAGGTATGATATTTTTTGTATTGGAATTATACTAGATCTTAATTTCTGCATTTTCTGCTGCTTGATATAAGCAAAAAATCACAAACTGCCTGTTGGTGTCCCTTTGGGCACAGCCCCTAGCTGCAATTATTTGTTTTTAAGATTATAATAGAACTGTTGTTAGCACTATTAATCCCCTCCTTCTGTGGACTGAACCTCCCTTGAAAATGGGATAAATCACAGTGCAACTGGATGCAAACCTTTTGCAGATTTTGTTCAAGAAGAATAGTTTTGTGCCTTGATCTCTTTACCCTGACCTTTCTAAATGAGAACAGTTATATTGATATGATAGCAAAGGCATTATTTAAGCAAAATGGACAATTATTGTGTCACAATTTGTGACAGCTGATCCCAGTAAAGCCATTAGTAAAGTTGCATTCAAAATAGAGGTCACAAGTAATGAGCCATTGATGTTTTAATTCTTTTATTTTTTTGATCCAGGTCTCTGTTCACTTGAGGTGATTCAGTCTTTCCTTCCAGGAAGGATTCCCCACAATCCTCAGAATTATTTTTTCTCTGTACTGTTAAAGTTCTGCTTTCTGCGTTATTACATTCTCTTCCTGGCTGAGATCCTCTTTGGTTCCTCCTGTTTCCTCCTGCTTCCAAAAAAGCAAAGGCAAGAGCAAAGCTGCTTATTACTGATGATCACAAAAAAGAAAATCCCTCTAGTAATTCTTTACTTTCCAAATATTTTTAAGACTATAGGAAATGTAGATTTTCATCTTTTCAACTGAGGAACTTGAGGACATGTTAATGAGGTCAGAAGTAGTGCAGCTATTACCAAAAAGTGTTTTGTTTTCACACCCCTATAGTGTTTTACTGCAGAGTTCAGATGAGGCTTTGTGTGAAGTTTTAAAAAGAACTTGGAAAACCACTTTCATTTAGCTGATGGACATAAGACATTTTTTCCTAGACAATCTAAAAGCACACTACCCCCTTATTTATCCTGTTTGTGAATGCTTTGAGGACAGGACAAAGAGTTACTCCCAAAAGGGGATTTTCACATCAAGTGCTGTGCTGCAAAAGGCATAATACTACACCCTTCTGGGACAGTCTGGAGGGTGTCCGGTAAGGATGGAGGATATGAACAGATGAGCAAATGCCAATTATTTTCCCCTTTTGCCACACAAAACCATGTTTTTGATGGTATTTCCCAAACTAGCTCTTTTAGTTATACTTTAATGTGAAATTAAGCACAAAGAGATGACAGACTATACACAGCTCTGTAACATTGCCCATAGGAGACTTGTGTATGGGACTCAACAGATTTGCTACAAACACATCACTAAAGAACGTGCATCAGAGAGAGTCACCAAATTCAGGCTTTGGGTATTGGAAAACAAAAGTGTGCAATGACAGACTGGGCAGACAGGATGTCTGATCATTCATTGCAGACTTGTGTTTCCCAATATTAGTTTAGTCATCCCCCTTCATCTGTAACCACCCATCTGAGCAATGAAGTCAAGAGTGAATCAAAGCCTTTGGTGGAATCATTTCTCCACCCACAGACAGTTTTCCTACTAGTTGAAAATGCAGTGTTAATGGTAACTGTTGCTACCTTGTGGATTTACTACTTCCCTTCCAGGCAGAATAGGCCTATACTTGTCATACTGGGTGAAGAGTATCTCCTTTTATACATCTTTTTTGTTGTCGTTGTTACTTGGAATGGTTTGCACAGGGCTTGATTGTGGTGTTCACTTATATTAGGTCTTTTCTCACTGAAAGTCAGGAAGGAAATAATAGAGGCTGATCTGGGGCAGCAGATGCTTATCTGGTCTGATTTACAGTGAAGGAGAAAGGGCTGAGGAATTGGGCAGTAGTTATAACCAGATTGCCTAGAGAGAGGACAGTGTCTGCCCTCAGTTGTGCCACTGCTTTATGAGGAGGAGAAGCTGCACTGAATGTAGAGGAATAAGGTGGGTCTGGATATTCAAACTGTTCCAACCTTAGCTTAAACCAGTTTAGCTGAGGCTTCCCC
>NW_020450871.1:7365396-7452135 GCF_003343035.1 Apteryx rowi | reverse complement strand
ACTGAAACGCTGACAAGGTCTTGCTTATGCTTTTCAAAGTGCAAGTTCCTTTCTGCCAAGCAGTGCTATCAATATGTTAGCCCCGTGGCTCAGGGCTAACATGAGCAGTGGGAGAGGAGCTTTTGTGTGATGGAAACAAGGATGCGAATGGGAGCGTGCCTGCCGGGCAGCGGTGCGACTGCAGCTGATGTGGTCATGCCAAGCTAGTCAGCTTGCAGCTGGCTAAGAGCTGGTAGGAGCAGTCCAGGGGAGAGCTGTGGCTGAAGCCCATACTCCAGGGCTATGCTGTAAGCCAGCTCAAGTGTATCTGTACAAGGTGTGAACATGCCTTGGATTGCACAGCAGACCGATCGGTGTGTGGATCCAACTCCTACCTTCTCTCTTGTTTCTGCTTTTGTCTTGCTTTGTTCTTCTAAGAATTCAGAAAATGCCTTCACGGTATGTTCCCCAGCATAAGCCACCACCTGGAAAGAGTTTGAGGATTAAGATTTAACTGTCTGCACAAAGTGCCTGAAGTCACAGCATAATCAGTTGAAGGATCTCAATTCTGTAGATTCACCAAAGTCTAGGCTCCTGTGTGCAGCTTAGAAAGCTGGGGCAGAGACGCAGCAAACTCCACGGTTATCTGAAACTCAAGTGTAAAGAAAAAATAAATACATACCGAAGAAGAAGAGGACTCGTACTAAAACCAGAGCCATTATTGTATAATACAAGGCCTGAATCCTGCCAACGACTGACTTCAGTGTCTTTTCTATGTATATTGTTAAACATTTGCAAGACATTTTGAAGAGCAGAGTCTTTTAAGGGTCCAGACATGATTTTTATGGAAATTCAGAATCCTGAAACAGTTTTGAAAACCTCAGTCCAGAAGTACCAGCTGTTCCACAGCTTGAATATTCAGTTAGAACAAGAGGAAGATGAACAGTGACATTAATTGTCTTATACTTCACCTTAAGTTGGGGGTTTGTTGAGGATTTTATTATGGGGATGTTTAATGGAAAAAGCACTTTGAATTTAGGGCTTTAAAATTCTCTGAATAGTTCTAGCACCATTCTATATTTTTAAGATTTTTTTTTAAATACTTTTGCTCTCTGGAAGTCTGAAAAGGATTTTGCGTGAGTCTTTTAACCAGAATTTGTGGAAGTTCATGTGAGTGATATTGGGAATTGTGTGCTGTTATCTGAGTAACAAATAAGCAGGTGCCTAGTGCCTATTCTCACCTAGGGTAAGCTGACTTGCATCTACTGAGACCAACAGTGCTGTGTTACTTTACACTAGTTGCTAATATGCCCAAATTGAGTTCAAAGGACTGTAAACAAAACACCCCTATTCTCTGCTATGTTCAGTAGAAATACACATAGATTTAATTTTTCCCATACAGTAAGATATCTTCTTATAATAAGAAAAAGTGTAGCAGCCTTGAAGTTTTTTAGTGCTTGCAAGCTTAATGTTTTTGACTAAGATCGTTATTTGATTCCTCCAAAGGCAATTAATATTCTCAGATGATTGACTCTTATGGCTGGAACAGCAAGTTCTCAGAGCCTGAAGACCTGTAAAGCCAGAGAAGCAGCTGATCCATGTGCTGGTTACTGAGGAAATTCATCAACGCTTCTCATTAGAGTGGTGAATACATAAGTGAGAATATCACATTTACATTCTCTTAATACAGAGAAACAAATAGAATCATCTTAAGATCTGTCTGAAAAACAGCATATTTTCCTCTTAAATTTGGAGTGGATGATGCAGTGGATGAGTTGTTCATCTGCTTCACAGATGTAACTCCAATGCTGTCCAGCCACTCCTCCTTCTTCCATGTAATTCAGCAGATTCGCTCTCTGGTTCCTTCAGCTCTGACTATAACTGCTGCCAGCAAATAGCCAGGTGCCAAATGTAATTGTTTCTGGGGAGGAGAACAAAGACTTTTTGTCTCACCGTGAGAGTTGATTTTTGCTTTTGACATGGAAAGTTTTCTTTTTTGTATCAGTAGCCATTTAGTCATGTTTTAGAATCAGTGTATGTTTATATTGCAACCAAGGATTACTAAAGAGAGCGAGAATGAAAAAACAAATGCCGAAGCACTGAGCTGATGCTTCGGAAAACTGGGCACATGCTTAAATGCCCAGCTATAGATCTGTGTCACTGAGCCCATCTACCTGTACATAATTCCAGTACTACCCCAAGTGGCTCCTGGTTTGAAAATGCAGTCATGTACCTACTTTTGCACCCACTGAAAATAAGAGGATGACTTGTCTTTAACTTCAGGAGAAGCTGAATCCATTCTTAAACAGACCAAGGAGTCACAGTCCACTAGAAAGAAGGCAGTTCATATCCTGGAGACCTAGCAGATACTTCTGTCTGGAGGAAGGTAGTATCCAGAATCGCATCAGGTGAGAGTGCCTAGAGGGGACTGTGGAGTAATGTGTTCTGCATGTGGCTCTGTCTTTAAGGAGATATAAGGGCAAGCTGTGGTGGCCAGAGACCATGACATCCCAGGTCTAGAAAACAGGTCTCTGTCATCTTGTTAGCAACTTTTTCATCGGTTGTTCAGGAGCAGGTTCAGAGACGTTTACATGCATTTGATGTGCTTTTTTGAGGGAATTTAGATCATGAGGCCCTTTAGAGTCTTCTGGAAATTATTTCATCATTAAAGTTCCTACTGCTTCTGCCCTAGCATTGAATTGCATCCTTAGTCCTTTACCAATAGGAAGGATCAGTCGAGATTATCGGAAAGCTCATGTGTTTGTGTGTTTCCAACACCAGCGAAGTACTAAGGGCTAGAAAAGACGCCTGTGTGAAATCAAGATCACATGAAGTGTTGTTATTGGACTGTATATATTTCCTGTTCTTTTTCTTTCTTCAGAGCGTACCAGTTTAACTCCTTGGCTCCAAGCCCCTTCAAGCCTTCTCATCATGGCAAGAATAAGGGAGTAGGGATTGTAATTTTAGAGAAGTGCCTGTACAGTACAAAGTGCGGGAGAACTCTGACCCTTGGCACGTTGTGATATTACATGTGTATCCTATGTCCTGACTTTGGGAGGACTTTGTGTCCTTAACTTTGGTTAATTTTTAAAAAGTGTACTTACAAGAATTCTATGTATAATTGATGACTGGTAGCAATGACTGAGACCTGTTACAGTAACTGTGTATTAATGGCCTGAGTATGTCTCTGATCATTTATAGCTGTCTGTGGTAAGTAAAGATTTCTGTGGCCAGCTTTTCATATAGTGCAGTAAGGAAAAAGGCCAGAACACTTGGATCAGACACCTACAAGACACTCGTGCTGGTGCTGAAGTGCAGAGTGAAATCTGTGAAGCTGAGGGAACTAGTGTAAAAACATGCTCAAGGAAGAACTTGAGATTGCAAGCACTTTAATTTTAGGGCGTTTATAAGTATAAAACAATCCTTTACTATTTAATGAAAGTTGTTACTAATTTTTTTGACAAACTGACATTTATTATGAGCATTTAATGGGTCTCTGCTCTTCTGCATAAAGCCTAAACACAGTGTGAGTATGCAGGACTGCAGTTCAATTCATTAGAAGCTGTGCATGCACATCCAAGAGCAAAATCTCTCTCTAAAAGATTAAATGAGGACATGGACAAATGTCTTGGAATTTAATTGAAGTTTGGGACTAAGAAGAAAAATGGAAAGCTTAGTAATGTCTTAATTTATAAAAATGAAGCCAAAAAAAATTTAATTCTAAGATAGAGATGGTATTTTTTAATCAGATTGTCCACGTAGATGGAGGAATCTAACTATTTGTCTAATACTTTTCTTTGTCTCCTTCCAGCAACATTTTCTGAACATGCTGTAACATAGCTGATGTATTAGGTAGCATATTCTAAAAATGATTAGTCTTGGCAACAAATATTTATTCTATATTGAGGCATTTCTGTGATATTGGAATGAAATGAAATTACTGGCATAAGTGTATAGGAGAAAGTTCCAGGATTTGTTTTCTGTACAGTTTAGAGGGTATAACCTCTAAAACGCTGGTACTGCGCTGTTGTTACGGTCACACCTGCTCCGGAAACAACAGACAGAGGGTAGTTCTGTGAATGGACTCATGGTTCAAAGCACAAAGACACTGCAGTGATTAGGAGGATATCTGTAAGTTTACTCTTAGTTAAGATTATTACTAGAACCCAGGAGGCTGTTTGGAGATTGTTAAACAGATCAGCAGAATGTACTTTCTAAGTCCAAGTTGGTAAATAGTAAATGAGCTTTTGCCACAACCTCACTCATAAGAGAAGAAAGGTAAAAGGGTTTATCCTTGGCTCAGGTTGTTGACAGCAATGAATCCAAGGTTGAGTAGATGAGAAGTAAAGTTGTCTTGCTTAAAAGGCTCCTATCTCACATGCTTGCCTGCTGCAACTTGCACATACATACATACCCCCTCCATATGCAGATATGGCTCTGCGTTCTCCCCCTTCAGCCTCTCACCTGGTAATCAGGCCCTGCAGGAAACAGTCTGAAGAATGGATAGCGATCCAATGTGATCGACAGGATGTCATTTGCCGTGACATCTATCTTAGCAATGATTATGTCTTTGCGACTTTCATATTCCTCTCCCAGTTTGTCCCAGACTGGCAGGAGTTTTGCGCAGTCATCGGACCAAGGGGCATCTGCAATTTGAAAAGAAAAATAGAAGTATACAGTCCGGCGGAAGAGCATATACTGGTGCAATTACTGGGACCCATTTAGCCCATAAAGTTTGCAGGGTTTTAGATTTCAGCTGTGGCCAGTCTCTACTTGAAACCATTCAACCTTCATGAGTTTCGTGCCCTGACTCACCAATACTCTGGTGATAACCAGCTACTTCCCTAGTGCGCTTCTGATAGCAGTGCTGCTGTAACTCTACTTAGCCTGTCATTGCAACAATAAACACACAGCACTTGTCACATAACTTTGCTAGAGACGAGTGCCGGTACAACCCAAATAAAAGTCTTGGAGTTCAGGGGAGTACAGCTAGTTGTCTGTATTTATTTTCATGCTGCATGTTTTCTATGCTGCAGTAACTAAGGCCCAAGCTACTACTATTACTAGCTGATATGGAATAGGGTGGTGGTTTGTTGCTGGGAAGGGTCGACAGGAAGATGACTTCCCTTTGCAGACAGAGGAGGAAGAAAAGGAGTTATTTGCTAAACCACAGCTTGTCTTCAGGGTTTAATCCTAGAGCACTGTAGCCATACAACCACACTTAACTCTGCCTCTGTCCTTAGAAGCAGCCTGACTCGTACTGTATGGCATGTTATAATGTCCCATTGTACAGCATGAAATTCTAATATCACTTTGTCTTTCAACACTGAGATTTGATATTATCTTGACAAATATTTACTTAAGAGATTCAGTGTTATTCAGTGCAACCTTAAGTCAGCAAAAGCATCACAGTGTTTTCATTGATATGACACACGCTTTTCTTTAATGCTTTCATCAGACAGCAAAAATTCGTTAAGCTGGGCTTCTGTAAAGTACAAGATTTAGTTTGGTATGGAAATGTGAGCTTTCTTTTTTCACCTCCAAATGATCACATTGAAGCAACTTAGTATCTGAATACAGTAAAGGCACTTACAAAACATTACAAACACAGTCATGGTCTCATTGAAGACAATCCTGTTGAAATTCTTCCCGACAAGCACTTTGACAGGCAGCTTGTCCCAGTCATCTGGAATTTCCTCACTAGAGAGATGTAGCTAATCAGAAACAGAAACACAGCTGTGAAAATGCAGGGAGCAGTGAGAAACTGTACTCCAGTTCAAGTTAATGTGGGACTGATTGGATGTTTCTCTAATACCCATCATTACTGTACATTACTTCTGCTATCTCTGTATCTTATCCAGCCTTTCTGTGCTACTCTCTTCTCTCCCTTGAGTAGGGAGCTGGGGTCTGGCACCCCTGGATAACTGGGAGTCTGGATTACCTGTCCCTCTCTTGAATACAGGCATCATAGTAGATGAGCTGAAAATGACTTTGGCACACAGATGAACTCCTTGTCCTGCATTCTTGTTGTCCAACATTCAAAAGCTGGAGTACTGAAGAGCTTACATACTGCAGTCTCTCAGAAGAGTGGTGTATAACCCATAAGATGTGTCATACATTGCTGCCTAAATTTCTTCCTTCCCCCTCAAATACAGTCACCACATGGCTCTTACAATGTACATTATGTTTGCTGGCCATTTCTTTTACACCAGCAGTGCAACAGAAGAAAGAGCACATTCCCCATGGGAGCTTGTTTCAGAGTGGGAGTGTGCCACTCTAACAGCTCTTGTTGGAGAAGAAATGGAGACATCCCCATCTCTTCTCCCCTCCTCCTCTCCCTCGACACCAAAATCAGGATCTACTGCTTGGAACTCTTAAATTCTGTCTGCTGTCAGGTTGAGCACTTCATCTCTTTTCCTTATTACGGAAACTAAAGTAAATCACCCTGAAAAGCACTGAATAAGCAACACATTTTAATGTATTTTTCACATGGGTATAGAGGATGATACCTCATTATGACAACAAATGCTGTATTATCAATTGGGAAAGATACCCTCTGTTAAAATTCACTCTGTGACAAGGAGCACTAGGAGTCACAAAATTAAGTTTAAATTCATTTGCAACAAATGCCAAATCTTATTCTACTTTGAAACTGTCAATTTTCTATTTACTGGACCTTCCTGCAACCTCAAAACCCTTTGCAATCAGTCATGAAGCTTCATCTCTCCCAACTGAGGAAGAGAAATATTATCTCCATTATATGATTGGAAAGATTGAGGCACAGAGAAGTTCTAAGCCACTAAAATGTCAGCTGAAATCAACTAAAATATTGGGCCATAAATGATTTTCCTGAATTTACATAGGAGGACTGGAGAACTTTGTAGTCCATCTCAGTTGATCTGTCAGCAAGTGAAGATGAGTACATTAGAGCAAGTGTAAATTCGTAGACTGATGATCAGAACAGTACACAGTGTTTTAGTAATTTAAGGGATGCTTCAGCTTTTCAAGTTTGTTAGTATTTTAACTGGTACAAAGGGACATCTCATTAGTAATGGACATACCTTTGCTTTCCCATCTAGGTAGCTCTGACAAAAATGTCTTAGGTTCTCCACAGTCACCTCATCTGCAGGCATTTTGTACTTTGCATCTCTTGTCAAATTTAGGATTCTCACTGCAGGAACATCAGCTTGAGTGATGCGAAAATACTCAAAAACTCGTCCGTTCCTTGTTTCATTAGTATCCACCAAGACAAACATTATCTGGTAATAAAGAAGCAGTCAAACATCTGGTTGAGTCCTCCGGCTTTGATTCAGACATGTTAGAGAAATGGATCATGCTTGGAGTTTGGCAATGGTTGGGATCGAGCTTAAATGGAAGGAGTCATGTGGAACCATTTTTTGGGGTCAGCCCAGCCAGCAGCTTTGTGGACTTTATGATACCTTGATCCAAGCTCATAACAAATGCTAAAGCAAGCGAAAGGGATGGAGGCTTTCCCTCTGTGCTTTCACACTGGTTTGCTATCATCTATTAAATTAATTTTGCTAACACATCTAAATTTACCCTACAAAACTCTTATTGCTTGCCATAATAAAACTTAGCAGGACAAAAGAGCTGAAATACTTGTAATCCAGATATCTTTACCAATGCTAAAGCTGAGTGCTCTATTACAAGATGAATTACCATTCCGCAGCATTCTGTGTATTTGGAGCAGGAGTGGCACCATAATGATTGATGATGGAAGCTGAAATATCTCTGTGTATGACTGCCTATACCTGTTTGTATGTGTGAATACACCTGTGTGCTGCAGGCAAAAGGCTGTGCAGACTCCTTGCAGTTCTCTTCAGGTTTCGTAGTTGGTTTCAACTCTTGATTAAGGCAATGGGCTGAGATCCTCATGGCATTTCCTGGTGGTGCCAGAAATTGCCAGAACCCTGCTAAAAATGTCTTTGATTGGAAGTTGCTTCTAGAAAGTCATATATGTAAAATCAGAAAGAGGTTTATTGGGCGCAGCTAGAATGAGTGTTGGTTTGTGTGATCTTTATGTTTTAAAGAACCATTCTCCTGTGAAGTTTATTCTTTGAATTTTCCAGATCATTTGCTAAAGACCCAAGCTGAAAAGTAGTTTTTCCAACTATTTTTAAATGGTTTGGTAGACTTAGAGTCAGACTGACAGCAGTGTACTTTTACCAACAGCACTGGTGAGTGTTTTTCAGTTGATCTTTGGCAGTTGGTATTTGCAAAGCAGGGTTCAGCATTACAAACCTTTCCTCTAAATTCCACAGCAGCAGACTTGTAATTTTCGTAAGTCGCGTTGAATGTCTGTGAGTTCTTTGGGGCGAACAGCAGGATGTGACTTTCAACAGGGACATCAAAAATCTTCACAGATGTCTGGGAAACGAAAGATGCAACATCTGTTCTACTCTTTGTAAGCAGAACAGTGAATCAGATGCTCAGATTATCAGTGTCATTCAGTTCTGGTATTGCAAATTTTACTTTTCAAGACTCAGATAGTTCCCAATCATTTCCATAACCCGTAGATTTTTTTCATTGTTTTAAAGAAGATAAAGTGAGAAGAATCAGCAGCTGCTGAGTATTTGCTCTGTTCCAGGAAAAACCTCATCATTATTCATAGATTTTACAGTCAGAAGGGACCATTCTAGTCTGACCTCCTGTGTAACGCATGCTGAAGAATTAACACTAAAGATGTGCTGAAAGTAAAAGGTGGTATTACCCAGGGAGGCCCAGCTGCAGCAGCTAGACCTGGTGGGGCACTTGCTTCACTACTTCTGGGTGCATCAGCAGCTTACGTCTCCTTCCCTGCACAAAGAGCTGTCCTTTTTTTCATCCCACTCCATGATCAGAGGCTACAGGGAAGTAGCAAGTAACTACTTCCACGTTTTTCCCCTTCTAGCTGCCCTAGTGACTGTTACTGCCAGTTTCTTCCTTCCTTGTCTTGGCCCAAAGGACTGGGTTGCTGCATGGGAGTGGAAGGGTTGGAGCCAAGGTAGGGACTGACCTTCCAGCCCCCCATCCCACACAGTTTTTCCAGAAGCAGCCTGAGCCTTCACGTTGACTCTGCATGTTCAAGCTGCATTCGCTGCTTAACCAGCCATTCCCTGTCTCCTCCAAGAAACAATATCTTGCCAGAGAGAAGCATTCCCTCATCTGGATTTGCCAACAGCTGCCTGTTGGGTTCTGCTGATGTTTCTAGATTTGTTTATGGTTGGCCTAGTCGAACAAAAAAAATCCTCAAACACTAAGGAGCAGGCTAGCCAGGCTTAATCTTGGCTTCAGCTATTTTGTATTCAGCTACTTTGAAAAATTGGCAGGACTAGAGCCCCATAAACATTTGCTGAGCAGTGCAGGTGGCCATGTAGCTGTTGGAACTGGGTCTTTTTCTTTGAGTTCCTGTGCTCCTCTGCTGTTGGGGTCATCGCTCTAAGGCAGTGCAAGATAACATCTGTTAGGACAAGCAGGAGACACAAGCACCCTCTCCCTCCCCTGAAATCTTCATGGAGGTTTTACATTTGGGTATTTTTTTTCCTTCTTCCTTTTTTTCCCCCTTCCTTCCTTCCTTCCTTCCTTTCTGTAATATATTGTAGAGGTACTACAATTGAAAGTTTGTAGCAAATGAGAAAAAGCATATAAAATATGATATGTGTTAACCAAATCCCCCTTCTGTTCCAGGCCCTGACTTGCCAAGATGTATATGCACTACTGTCACATACTGCCTGCAGCAGTCTAGTAGCCTACAAACAAGAAATAAGGGGGGATTTCTCATAGATTCATCTGTGAAATGTTACTGGCCTTCTTTCTCTTTGGCTTTTGTTAATAATATGAAATAAGCATACCTCAAGATTATATTCAGTGACCAAATCCAAGGTAAAGGTTTTGATTAATCTTGTTAGCTCCAGTTTGTTTTGGCTGCCATCTTCAAGCACTTCATTATGCACAGGCTTTCCCTTGGATAAATAGTAAAGTTTTGTAAGGTTGTTGGCTTTATCAACTGTAGGAGCAAATATAAAGTCTTTAACATGTTGTTAATCTCCGCTTTGCTTTTTTATGATCCTCAGTAAGTGAAATTCCATATCTTGTAAAATAAATGTCGCAGCTAGGTTACAGAACAAGATTATAGCTAAAATTCAAGATACAGCTGACTGTTTTAATTTGCTTGGTAATCTTAACATCCTGAAAGATCTTTTCTCTATCTAGACACACTATCTGTGACATACGAGTCTTCACTCAGGATGTCCTTGGTCTGACTACTTTGTAGCCTAAATATTGGCGCTACTTCTGTGTGGTTTTGTTCTTATTGTTGGGCCCTTCTTCTAATGTGACTTGAAAGAAGAGAAGATTCCTGACCTAAAACAGGCACAAAGGAAAAGAGGTGAAAATCTGCAAAACTCCCTGAACCTGGTAGCACCTATAGATAATTGGTGGGTTATAAAATCGAGCTGTTTTATCCAGGTCCCTAAATGTAAATTGGGAACCTGAATGTGGGCAGCCAGATTTGAAAGTATCAGTTGTCCAAAGGTTGCTTTTTGCCTCCTCTTGTCTGTAAATACAATATTTGTTATGCTAAACTATGTGAATTTCAGCTAGGAAATTATTTAACCTGAAAAATTCCCCTGCAGCCTTAAGCTGCCATTGCAGTGCGTCACACCTTGCCCGTGAGGCTTGTGCTCCTACCTTCTTGAACACAACAAGAGTGCTCTTTTGGATGCCGTAGTTAGCACAGAGTTCCTCACTGGTGGTCATCCCAAAAGGCATCTCCGGCACGTCTCTTGCTGTCTCACAGAAAACGTCCACACTGTCGTCATGAAGTTCCTAGTCCCAGAAACAGTGTTTTATAAAGACCAGTGTCCTTCGTCCTGCTAGGATGTGAGGGAGTGAGCGCCACAGTGAGGCAGGCCCCTGAAGGCTTGCAAGGTACAGAGCAGAGTGTAAAGTGTGTATAGTTTGCTGTGATTGCCTTCAAGGGAAGATCTTCAGCACAGAGGAGGTCAGGAGGAAAGCTGTGACAGCCCTGCTGCATTCTCCTTTCCAGCTGGTGTCTGCTGGGCTGGGCTGAGACAGCAGGGGTACTGCATGGTCCCGACCTCCTTCCTGCTCTGATCTCCTCTGCCTTGTACTCTCCCAGCGTTTCCATGCTCCGTAAAGGCGTCTGCAGCTGGGGAAGGATCATGCCGGCAGCTGTTCCCCTGCTGCAGCCTGTCGGCATAGGAGCGAGTGATCTACCCTGACAGGGTGCGAAGGATGAGAGAGGGGCCCTGCTTGCAGGGGGACCTGACTGATGTGTGTAATGCTCTGACTGAGTGCTCTCCAAGGCACGGACCTCCGCTCCTACATCTGTCAAATGCTCACTCTGCTGTCCACCCTCAAACTAATAGTAAATAAGCGTGATGAAAGGCAACAGCTCTTCCAGATTTGATTTAATTAGACAATTATTTCGTGCTTGATGAATAGTAATTTATATGCTGAGACCTCCCAAAACATTCTGGCGCTTGCTTTTGTGAGCAGACTGTGACTAATAGGAGGCCAAATCCAGCCTTGTATTTTCTTGGACAGTATTTTCTTGGTTTCTACCCGCTACGTTTCTGGCATGCCCTAGCTCATACTGATGCTCATCTATTGTCACTTCAGCCTCCAGGTGAAATCAGAGTCCAGTCAGACACATCTGCAGGTGCTATCTGCTATCAGCTTGCTTCAGGGAACTCTCCAACATCACTGTGACACCAAGGGCTTCACAATCCGGCCCAGGACTGGGAAACTGCCTTCCTGCACAAATGGCTGCAGGCAGACTGCTGCGAAGCAGCATTCTAGGCACTGTGAGCATTTTCACCATTTGTCCTGTTATGCTGCATGTGTTCACCAACTCTGTTACTCTGGCGCAATTTGGAAATGAATCCTGTTTTCCTCATCCATAAAACTTGGACTATCTACTGTAGCCAGGGTATTTGGGATTTTATCAGTTCAGATACAAGCCAGACATCGTGATGGTAGCTGGGCAGAAAGATACCAGATTCCTCAGTTAGGAAAAAACATTGATGGAGTGTTTCAGATTTTAAAGGTTTCAAGGACCTTCAAGGACTGAAAAAGCAGAAAAAATTATTTCTATTTTACAGGCTTCTGACTGCATGCCATGACAGCTTGTATTTACTCTGTGCAGTTTGACTATTGTTCTATATCATTCAGCCCCAAATCCTGAGAACCTTATTTTGCTCTGGAAATTAGTAGGAGTTTGCTTGAGAAAGAACTGCATGAGTTGGATCATATACAATATATTATTTTATGATTTCCTATCCATGCAGATTTCTTAGCTGGCAAGAGCAAAAAAACACAGTTTGCATGATATTTATGAAACCCTGTTCCAACCCCCCTCAGTTTCACTGAAGCTGTTTAAATCGTCCCAATGAAAAGATGAAGAAAAAGCTCTCTTAACATACTAGACAATATTTACTACTTTTTTATGGAGCTAAGCAGGAAGGTACCATTTCTTCACCTGAACAGCCTGCAACTGTTCATGTCTGTGATTTTACACTGTCTTTGAATAGAAATTAGCCTACCTAGATTTTGAGGTCAGTTATTACTCTGGGCAGGGATTACAATGTTTTGCTTGTGGAAAGCCCAACAACAGTGTATTTGTCACAGCAGCAATGGGCTAAGTCTCTCGAAAGGAAAAGATGGAATAAAATAAGGGTAGGTAAGTCCATAGCTCTGCGTTCCCACCAGCTACAAAATTTGGGATGGTTTGGCAGGAGCCTTTCCTGTGAGGACACAGGAGAGTCTGCTGTGACCAGGGCTCTGAAAACACTGCTGTGGCATCATGCGCTCAGAAGCTGCTGACAGGATGGAAGGTCTCTGTGCCTGGGTTTCATGCTGCATTCGTGCAAAATGCAGCTGAGTGAGATGTTCTCACCTCTGCCTGGGCTGCTTATCTGCAAGTGCAAAAATGTAGATAGGAATAATTAAATATGACGAAATGCAGAGAAAACTGATGGCCTAGTTTTTCAGGCTAATTCTAGGTCTTTGGGATATCTGGGGTTTGGTAACAGTGGCAAACAGTATATCCCAAAGTCAGAAATCAAACCACCTTTTGAGTTTTCCAGTGAATTACCTTAAAAAAACCAATCACTGCCAGATCTTCAGCATTTATCATGTCTTCAGCCTGAGCAGTAGAGTTGATTAACACAGTGCTAGGTCCCGTTCTTCTTTTCACCCATGTAATAAATGTGGAGGCCTCTCTGACTCCTTTGGAAGGAGAAAGGGGTTAAAATGACCATCAGAATGACATACAGATTTCTGAGCAATCAAGGCAGAAGCAGTGGAGGTGCAGAAGGATGCTGAGTGCAAACAGGCTTGGACTCCTGAGAGTGGAGGTCTAAGTTAATTCAAGATGGGCTTGGGCATCCAAATTCACACTCAGGGCCTAGCCACCATCTAGTCACCATTCTTCTGACTCTAGAAAATCACTGATGGATCAGCACTGTGCTTTTTGGGACCTTTACAAATTACT
Source organism: Apteryx rowi (assembly GCF_003343035.1). Lineage (NCBI taxonomy): Eukaryota > Metazoa > Chordata > Aves > Apterygiformes > Apterygidae > Apteryx > Apteryx rowi. Next base: position 7,438,640 of record NW_020450871.1, on the reverse strand, counting down.
GTATTTCTAATTAACTTCTTAATCATAGGTGGAGAATAGAGATGAGGAAATTTGGACAAGTAGAAAACCAGTTCTGTAAGATTTCATGTGTCCCACAAGTGAATCAAAGTCACAATAAGGTATAAAGAGCTATTGACCTGAGGTTTAATCCAAAATGACTTCAAACCAATTGCAGAGTTTATTGAACTGTCTATTCAATTAAATTAGGTGTCAAAATTGTTCCTTTGCTGCTGCAGAAGGGATCTGATAGGTACAGAGACATGTTAAAATTCCTCTGTGGTCTTGCAGCTTCACTTTTTAGTTTAGACATGAGAATTGAAGCTGAAAACTGTCAAAGTTGTCCTTTAATTCTTGATTGTTCCATCTTTTGGGTCCCAAATTACAGCTGTCAGTTCTACTGAGTTTACAGTCAGTCTGTTGTATTTGGTAGATTTTCTTCAAGCTTTCAGGAGTTTTAGGACTCTTGAGTTTCTTTAAAATATATAGTTTATAGCTATGATGTTTTCAGAGGAATTGGAGCCATGAACTGAGGCTCAAGAGTTGAAAATCACAGCCTTAAAGTAGCCCTTTCACTTCTGTATGACATCCTTGTTGAAGTAGAGCAGGAGGCCAGCAAAGGGTTAAGAAAATTGTATATGAAGAAGAAAATGTATGCCTGTATGCTGTGCAGTGTTAGAGTCAAGATGTACAGTGTAAGTGGGTTATCAGAGATGCAAGTCCTGGTGCTGTGCAATTTAGCAATATGACAAGATCAAGATTGAGTCAGACTAATTCATTTTACTGCCATCAAGTCATTTTGCAGCAGCCTTCACTGCAACTGGTTCAAAATACTATTTTTTTCAAGGCCAAGTAGGCAGACAACCACTCAGGAGCGTATAGGCTGCAGAGTAAAGCACAGAGCAGTATCTAGTGGCCAAACAGTGTTTGACTTCTGCTGTCTAAATGGAGAATCAAGCTCTTGCAACTTATATATCAGCTGTAAAACCCCTCAGCACATATTTAATTTGGTTAATCTTTGTTGGCTTACTTTAAACAGCCTGTAGTTAAGTTTCTTTGGGCCAAATTCTGGCCTTGGTGCTGTAAACAATGATTTTACAAAGCCTAAGATTTATCATTCATGTTATGTCCGCTGTCAGGACAACCATTCAGAAAGTTCTGTCAAATATTTGAATGGATTTCTTAATTTAAGCAGTGTCTAGAGTTTCTTTTGTATCAATATTTATAGGTTTTGTATAATAACTCACTAGGTGGTTGCTGTGCATTTTCAGTTGCCAAGTCTGAATGGTTTAAAAATTTTACCTGATAGGTGAAATTTTACTAGTTGTTGTACATAATCATTTACCAGTCAACAGAAATTAGTTAAGCCATTATTGGTGGTACATGTGTTCTGAACAGTTAGTGCTGTCTTGGGCAAATCGCAGAACAGAAAACAGTTTCTTAACTTCTTGCCCCTTGTTAATTGGTGTCGCTTAAATAACAGGTCTCTGCTGAAATATGACTGTGTGCATGCTGTGTTATGGTACTCTGCATTCACTGTTTCTCAAAAGCATATCTGTCAAGTTCCCCAGTTCAAAAGATGTTCTCTTGTCAACCCTATAGATTTATCAGAGACTCGAGTTGAGTGCTTTCATTCTCATGTATCAGCACTCCTAATAAATGGTTGGTGGGGCAAATCATGCCTTCAGTGGCAGTTGTGCAGCAGCTGTTGTTTGCATAAATCTAGGTGGGACCTTGGTAAGAAATTCAATAGCTAGTATACAAGGAGAAGTAAGTTACTGAAACACTTCAGCTTTCAGCAGCAGCAGCCACAGGGAGCTCAGCAGTTAGAAAAATCAGACCCCTTATTGTTTACAGGCTCAGGAGGCGAACTTTAGGTTTCTTCTTGAGGGGGTGGGGGGCATTGTATGAAACTTGTAACCCAGCTCTGCACAGATACCGTGAACAGACACTTGGCCAAGTCACGCATTTCTGGTCAACTCTGTAGAAGTTCATCATTTTAGAGAAAAAAAAAAAAAAATCTTGTACACATTTTCAATGAGAGAGAAGCTCTAATAAGGTCTGCATTTCCCAGGATTGTTCAAGTCAGTCGTAATCCAATATTGTGATCTTTGCTTAATAATTTTAAATAAAACAATAAAATTATTTCTTTTTTTTTTTTCTGAGCCACATATGAGCTCCCTCTGATGGCTAATTGCAAAATCTTTTCTTTGGTTTAGAGGTGTAACTTGTATACTAAGGAACCTAATATATTCTAAATTCATTGTTAAAATATGTAGAGTATTGCTCAAGTCTACTTCTGTAGACACACTATCCGTGGAAGTTGCAGTGAACTAATAAAAGTGCAAAACGAGCAGGTTTGGGACCAAATTCTTCTTTGATGTAACTTTTATTCATGTTTATTGTAGTAAATGGGAATAAGTTATCTTATTAATTCTCTGTACTCAGTGGAATTATGGCAACAATGAATTTCTTCGACTGTGTCAATTATACATAGAGAAGCATATTCAGCTATAAACTTGGAAGGTGAATTCAAATCCAAGTTCTTGTATGGATACAGAGGTAACTGTACATTTAATATCAGGGCAAAATCAGTTTGGTAACTTGCATATTTTTTATCTGAGCATTTATGTGCATTTATATGCACAGCAATATAACAGATTAGTACTCCCTGTAATTATACATGCTCATCAGTGCAAAAGACGGTTTACCTTTGCAGTCAATGGGGTCTTTCCTGCTGCCATCCACAAAAAACTTCACAGTAGGAAACTGCTGGATATTAAATTCTTTTCTCAAATCATGTTGGTCTGTGACATCAATTTTGCCAAATTGGATTCTTGGAGCTTCTTTTTTAAGCTGTCGGGCAGCCTCAGCAAATTCTTCGGACAAATTCTGAGATAGTTGAGATAAAGAAACATCTGAAAGGGGTCAACCAAGAGAGAATGGGTTACATAGTCTGCAGTGTGGAGCTTACTAGTGGAAATTGTTGTGTCAGGTAATAGCTGGAAGGGCTGAATAAGTTTGTTTATGACTCTGAAATAACTGAGAAACTATCTTTACTTTTTACTTCTTTCTGTTGATTCTGATTATTCACCATTCCCTGTGTGCTTGGACTGGTCACAGTGAACAACCAATAGAACTGGTTGTTAGTTAGAATAGTGTTTAGACTATGTTGTTAGAATAATCTTTTGTGGGGAAAAATCACATAGGGTTAAAAAATAGCTTGACTAACTGAATATGGGTATGAGTCATACCTCATGGTTGGGTGTGAGTTTAAAAAGGGAGTCCAAGGGTAGAATTAGATATTTTCATGTGAGACTTTTTGATAAGATACCTGATTTTTGAAAGCACTTCACTGAGACAAACTTTTGTAATGCAGGAACTACTTTTGCCAGATAAGATATGGAGGAGGGAAGAAGAGAGAATAAAAGAATACTTTTAGAGACTGGCTGTAGATCTAAAAGAATAGATATTTCTGTGTGCCCTGTGCCAGCCCATCCTCTAGCTCAGATACCTGTTGTGTGTTTGGGGAAAGGAGGAGGCACATTTGCATCTGGGCTCTGTAATTGTAAGCTATATTCTCATGAAGAAAGGGCAAGAGAAAGAAACTAGGTGCACATTGCTGCTCCTTATTCAAAGGTAAATAAGAGGTAAAGGCCTGGAGCTTTACCATTTTGCAACTTGGGTTGAAAAGAAAATTAATTTAACTTTCTCTTGATAAAGTTGAGATGCCCTATCTTGTTAATTTTGCTTTACAATAAAGAGCAAAAGCTTTTTCTTTAAATCCTGCACAGAAACTTTTTAATTTCATCAATATACTCTTCAAATAAGAACATATGAAAAACATCCAGTTAGTCTCTGTTTCATAAGTATATGTGTGAGCTTATGTGTGTAGATATAGATATATGTATACATACACATGCACACATATGTGTTCCAAACCATAAATCTAACAAAGTAACTATCTTTTGTTCTTTCACAGAATTGCAACAAGAGCATTTCTCTATAGCCTGCCCAGTTAAGACATTGCCCTACATAACTGTAACCAGCAAGCGAATGATCATTTCTATACAAGTTCTAATAAATGAACGAAAGATAAAACCTCTGATCTAACTCAGTGATCAGTCACATTTCTTGCATTATTCATCATCATCATTCTCACTCTGAATCCCAGCCATCAATCACTTCCTTCCACCCACCTGCTACAGTGAGGAGTATGAAAAGTAGCGTTAAAAAATGTTATTTTCTCAAAATATTAACCTGATAGACCCTTCCAGATTCTTACATACATAAACCTATCTTGGCTCAGAGCTGTTGTGAACCCAGGTGCTGGAACAGCTGCTCCAGCTGTTAATATGCCAAAAGGGATCCTTACTAGTAGAACAAAAGTTAGCCTCTATTCAGGGGGCACTCAGCTACCATGGTGATGAATAGAAGGTACTTCTTTAAATAAAGTAAATGAGCCTGAAGGCGTCAGTCCAAAGCAAATTGTGTTCTAATTGCCTATAAAATTCCTGTTTCATCAGATAAATGTATTTTGATTTTGCAGAGAGATTTTCTGGTAGATTTTATCCTAATTTCAATTTCTTTTTTCCTAATTATAAAAATGATCTTACCAACCTTTTCCCCAACAACTTTGTAATGTGTTTTCTCTCGTCACTGAAGAGTGTCAGTAGTATCTCAGTTCAGGTGGAGTTTGGTAGATGTAACTACAGAAAAGCAGACTATCTAATAGAAGTTCTGGCCTGTCAACATAAGAAATAGCATATCTACCATATAAAAATCTTGCTGTTTCTGTGGGACAGTGTCGAGCCTTTGTGAAATATTTTTGCTTAAAATGGGTGTAAAGATATGTGGACTTTTTAATGGCATAGGATGTGGTGAGCGAGCATGGACTTGCTATGCACTTTAAGAATGCTGACACTTAATAACTGTATGAATACTGCATGTGACAGTGAGCCTAGAATAGTTAGACTGAGTTATTTGGCTTTCCACTTGGAGGGATATATTGGCCTGAACAGAGTGCTGTTGGTATAATAAGTAAGAAGCCAGTTAGAGACCAGCACCTTCTAGCTAACACCAGAGACAATTTCAATATAATGACTTTTTTCCTTGTAACCTGAGGTTGCACAGCTGTTTTACCACAGCTGGGCATCTGGGGCTCAAATGCTTACTACACGGTGAAATGGGACTCTCTTGGGAAGGAGCCATATAATGGTTGGTTAACTCCAGACAGAAGCAAGCCCTGCAGGACTGTCTGAAGATACTTGGAGGCTTCCCAAATATACAGGGAATAACAAACTTTATGGACATTAGACATGTATGTTGATTGTCTGGTATTCTTAAGATCCGTTTTCCTCTGAAATATTTGAATCCCAAATAAATAGTTTGTTTTAAGAACAATCTCTCATCACCGAATGTCCTGAAGAGGCAGAGTTGCAGGTACAAAGCACAACTTGTCTGTTTAGATATTCAGAGTTAGCATTTGTGGACTCCAGCCCCACTTGAAGCTGGGAGAAGTGAATGCCACCATCCCCCAAAAGGGGGACTGCCCTCAGAGACTAGGAGAAATCCAAGCACCATTAACCTGATAACTGTGAAATGGAGAAGTTCAGCGAGTGAACAACCTTCTTCATCAGACAGATAAAGACTGTTTCCTTGACTACCCACAGAGCATGTGGAAGCATCTGTCATGCACCTTCCCCCTACTTCCCTGAGTGATTAGACTCCTCTTCAGCTTTCCATCAATTCCTTTCTATTCCACTCATTCTCTGTTTGCCTCCCAGGTGCTTTATTTTTCAAGTCACTTCAGTGTCACAGGAAATCATCACTCCTTTTATTTGAAGCCTTCTCTTGAGTTTTGTTTCACTTCCCCTGTTTTAGATTTTCTAGACACTGATCACTTTGGGCATGGGGGCGAGGAAGCAGCTGCCGAGGCTAACCCAGCCTCGCAGGCTCACGCTTGAGGAGAGCAGGGCACCGACAGAGGACAAGGACAGGCGCAGGTGAGACGGGATGGAGTTAGCAGCAGGGTCACCAGGGCAGACATGCCTGGGTGGTGGGACACCTACACGCAGACCCCCTCCTTCGTATACAGGTATGCTGTGCTACAGCTGGCAGAAGTGAGAGGCCCTTGAAATGCTGTCAGCTTAGTAATTATATTGTATTTAATAACAGGAAAATGTCTTCATTATCAGTAGTTTTATTTTACTTGTAAATAAATAGCGAGTAATTTAAGGCATTGTTAGGGGATTTTTTCTTTTTTCCTAGATAGTGTTTTTGACCTGTCTCTTGCAAGCATCATTAAATTCACTCTCACACTGTGTCATTGCAGTTTTGTGAGGTGTCCTTTTCAAAAGAGATATGAACCTCCCAAGGAGCATTTTGTCAGCAGATGGAGAGAGTTTGAGCATGGGCACAGAAGATATGGAAGAAAATTATCCAGCATCTGAGAACAGCTCAAGCCCCTTGGCTCAGATATGGGAAGAAGAATAAAGGGCCATAGAACTATGGGAGTTAAAAACACCTGTGAGTATCCTCTTGAATTTTCACTGTTTTTTTTTCTTTTTGATAAAAATTGATCTGCAGCCAATCACTTTTTTTAAAACTTGGCAAGGGGGGTCCTGCCTCAAGCATCATTTCTATAGCCACAGACAGTCAGAGAGTATGTTGTCTTTGTAAGGGGAAGCCCCACACTGAAGAGTTATGGTTGTGTTTTTCAGCATCTCCCTTGATTTCTGAAGTTTCTCTTATTTTAGGCACTGCTGTATGAACACCTCCCTCTAATGATCATGTAGAGCAAATCTTAGATACACCCTCATTCCCCAAAGGAGAGATAGGGTGGGAGGGTTGCCACATTTTCTATTTCCTGATGTATGAGAAAGCTTGCATATCTGAGGATTTAAACGCCTTTTTTATATTCTATCTGTCTCATATGTCAGCAACTCAGATTTCGTCAGTTGTTTTCCATGGGCAACCAGAAAACTTGATTAATGTGAAATCACATACGCATTCAAAGCAAAGCCTGATGAACTGAAAGAGAATACAGATTTTTAATCAAACTGTCAAAAATAGTAATTTTTATAGCTCAAACTACTAATACTCTTGTTCTAGGCAATGTAAAACATTCTGTGAGAAACAAGCCCTGCTGCTCTGAAGAACTTAGAGCATGACTGCACAAGGATCAAGATCAAGGGGGTATTGTCAAATATCATCACCTCTATCTTAGAAATGGAGTCAGAGTCATAATGTATTTTGCTTGAAGCCACATTGAATAGATGTAGTAAAAGCGGTAAGAGAATCAGAAATCTTATACTTCGGGAGACTATTTCTCTTGAACCCTTTAATAACCTGAATAAGCCATTGCTGTTTTTTTCATAGCACAACTTACTGAATTAAAATATATTGAAATGTGGGCAGAGGTGATTTTTGCCAATACATAAATGTGTTTAACAGCCCTAAAGCATTCTTCAAGTGTGCGAACATGAAAGTATGATGAGTTAGTTAATTGCTGTTGGCCCCCAATTTCATCCTGCAGTCTATATTGATGGTCTAGTGATTGCTGCGAGCATTGTGAGTCTGCCTGTTGTCATGCTAAATACCAATTTCCTAGCTGTTAGTTTCTGGCATGGTCAGGGAATAATTTCAGCAGTCCCACTTTTCATCTTTCACTGCGTAGGCTGCTTTTACAGTTCCTCTACAGATATATAATTTTCTCTGTGGAAGACTCTTGAGAGGAAGGACAGTTTTGTGTTTAATGTATTAGAGTGGAATTCAGAAAAGCAGGATGTTAATCTTACTTCAGTTGCAAACTTTCTTGTGTGACCTTGAATGAGTTCCCATTCTCTTTCCCAGTGCCAAATACAGCCCATAATCTCCTGTGTCAACCTCTCTACTTTTAAACTGAGCAAATGTAATGTTTGCAGTTTGCAGTGTACTTTAAGATCTTCCGCTCTGCAAATACTGAGGTTTATTCTAGAGTTTGGATCCTTATTCAAAGTATTCAATAAAATAAGCATGTATAAGAGACACCTACCTAAATTGCACATGCTATGTGTCTCTGCAGCAGGCAACTGCAACATCAGCCACTGACTCTTCTACCTGCCCAGACATGTGTTTCCACTGTCCTGCTCGCTTTTGGTATGCATATTGTGCAAACAAGTGACTCTTTTCAGAAGATTTACTCCTAAGGACTGACGCTGGGATTGCCAAAGAAGCCTACAAAAATGAGGCACCCACATCCCACTATGTTTCACAATGCATTAGGTTCCTGTAAGAAATATAGTTGTGAGATGCACCTGCTCTGGATGGTTTTGAACTGTTTGCATTCACCCAGACTAGCCAAGCATGGAGAGGAGACCGCTGTATGTCAAAATCAGTTCTTAGGAGAGGGGTATGTTTTGGATATTGGCTTTGTGAATGAGCTGACCATCTGGTTTACACATTAATTTAAAATCAGTTGTGCTCCCCCTGTTCCCTATAAATCACCATTCTTATGAGCTACTTATCTGGACAACAGTTTCTGCTTTTTCAGTAATATCACCTTCAGCTTTTGTGCCTTGAGAGGCAATGTTTGTCTTTAACTCCCATCTTGCCTGTTAAATGTCACTATTTCAGCATGGATTATCAGTCACAGACTGCAGGAATGCTACAGCTAACCCAGTGCCTCACTGGATGCACAAACCTTGTGCAAGAATAGATAAACATCACTTTTTATAAAGGGGAGCACGCTCGGAATACAAAGCAGCAGCACGAGGTCTGCACAGCTTGTGTGTTTATGTCCTATGGGGTTATTCCCCATATGTATCCATGGACTAAAGACTTCTCAGTGAACAGGACCAGAGCTGATACTCCTAAAGGTCAGGGGAGTCAAACATTCATTAATGTCTGTGTCCTCTCCTGGATGCCTCTAACATGAGGCAGAAAGTGGCAGTAGTGTGTGCTCAGCAGCCAGTCTGGGTTCCAAAGTATGCAACCAGCAGGTTAAAGCATTACAAAGCTAGAGCTTGAAGGGGCTTTAAGAGGTCATTGGTCTGACCTAAGGCAAGCTTAACCATATCTAAACCGTTCTTAACAGCTATTTGACTAATCTGGCTTTAAATATTACCGTGAATAGAGATACCAGAGCCACCCTGGGCATTCTCCTCCAGTGCCTCATTCACCCTCCAGCTTGAAGGTGGTCTTTATTCCTGACCATAATGTGGCTCTGCTATGTTCAAACCCATTGAATTGCCAGTGGACACGAAGAACGGTTTAGTACCTGCTTCTTTGCAGGAACAGTCAATGTATTTGAATGCATTTAACATGTCTCCTCTCAGTTGCCATGTGGTCAGTTGCTGATGTGGGCTGATGCACTGCATTTTACTTTTGCAGTAGGCATGTTGTGGGGGCTATTCCTGCCTCTGGGGGCTGGGAAAGCCTTAAACATGAGTGGTATTCACCATACTGTTTGGAGGAAATGAGGGCTGTTCTTGAATGGAGAGATATGGCACAGTTGCACAGTCCTGTGAAAACCATCTGGCAGTAAAAACTGGCAAAGGTTTATGAAAGGCTTTCCTCCTGCCTTGAAGAGAAATGAATTGGGAGATGTGTTCTCCTGCATTCAGACAGTGCTTGATCACAGTTGCTGTCCTGCTCCTTCTCTACCTGGGAAAATTAGAATGCAATAAGCTAACACGCAACTTGAAATGTTTACAGTTTGTAGTGGTGTGATGTTGTGTTTGTGTTTATGAGTATACTTGTGGATGCAGTTTATCCTCCCTGTGGTGACTTATTTTCATCAAAGTGCTTGGAGTTTTTTGTTTAGTTTTTCCTCTTTCCAAGATGTGCAAGTCAAACTAAAAAGCAACACTTATTCTGCAGTTAAGGTCAACCAAGAATGTATGGTGTAAATAGTAGAACCATGCAGACAACACCGATGTAAGGTCTACTTTCTGCTGGTGACAAGCGCTCTATTTTCCCTATGTTGGTAGGCATTTGAGTAATATTTAGAGCTGTTTAACAGGGAGGGAGATGCCACAGACCAGGCAGCAGAAGTGTGCGCTTTGAGATCAGGTGTGAAGAGCACATATAGGGCATGTAACTCAGCGAGACAGGCAGCACGGCCTGCATCCCCAGGAAGGCAGGCACGTTGCTGTGTGCTGCTTGCATGGTTTTCAGATGTTGTTCTCTGTTCTTGCCCAAAAATGCAAAGAGAAGCTGGAACTTTGGTTATTTTCTTGCTGCAGAAAGCAACTGGGATGAGGGTAGGAGGGAGCCAAATTTCTGGGTCGTTACTTCATGTCCGTGCTGAAATTTCACCCTGTGTACTTTGCTCAGCTCACTAGCGTAGCCTCATGCTGCTTGGCAGAAATCAGCATATCTTTTTATAGTAAACATTGGCTGAAAGAAAGCAGACCTGGGACACTGTGAGGGTGGAGCTGAAGGGCATTAGGAGGACTTGAGAGTCGCTGGGCAGAAGGCATCAGAGCAGGCCCCACCTGATGAGTGTTGTGGGACTGGTAAGTAGGTAATGATATACAACAGGGAAAGGGTTGGGATTTTCTCACAACAGATGGGCGTAAGGCAGATCTTAGAGCACTGAATCAAAGTTTGCAGCTCAGCTTTTCTCCATCTTGGTACAGCACCAGAACAAATCCCACTTTCTGGGAAATGTGGGATTCCTTCCCATTCTGTCTCTCTATAATTAAGAATGGGTCAAGAGGAGAAGGGTCTGAGATCTTGCATTAATTCTGAATTTCTGAAACTAATTCCTGGCAGCCCCACAGATTTCCTGTGTGATCTGGGGAATATTGCTTTATCTCTTGTTATCTCGTTTCCCTTAATAGTTCCATGTTCACATAGATTGTTTATTTACATAGCCTATTTTAAAAAGCAGGACATAAAATATTAGGACGTAAAGTATTTTATGGCCTCTGTGTGCAAGTGCATGTCCACATCTTGTCTTTAGCCTCTCTGTGCTGTGGCAATGCAAATGATTACAGCAAATGAACCAGCTGGTTGAGCACTGTGAACTCAGGTTTCCCTCATCACTGCAGGGTGGTCTCTCATTGCCCCAGTGGCTAGTGGCATGACTCCAGAGGGTGCTATTGAGAATGAGGCTGGTGATTTCCAGGTGATGTATCTGGACTCTGGAGCTAGTCGGTCTTGTGACTGATTTCATTATTTTCTGTGGGGACTGTAGGTGCCTGTATGGTTTGTGGGAGGAAAGACAATCCGTGAGTTTTCGGTAAGCCTTTCAGATAGGCATGGCAACCTTGAATCCAAACCAGAATGTAGTGAGGATGACTAGAGCAGGAAGAGGTTGGGGAGCAGTGTTTCATCTCTGGCTTTTTCAGAAGATGAGGAGTAGAAGGGGGAGATCTGCTTGTCCTTTGCTTCTGAAGAAAGCCAGTAGTGAGGGTAGTGGGATATCAGAGAGAGGTCCAAGACTCTACCCTGAAGTAGATGGAACGAGTCTTTAGATTTCTCACATCCTGTGAGTGCCCAAATCCCTGGACTACTATATTCTGAATAATTCTTTCTTCATCTCTCATTTCTTTATGGAAATTTCCACATGTCTGCTTTCCATTTGGCATTAGGCTGAAATCCTGAAACCTCACCACTTTTTGCAGAATGGAATTGTTGATCAGTTCTGTCAGTACTAATGAGGCTTGGCTACAAACTTCTCTTAGTCCTGGGCATTTAGGTTCTGTGGTTTGAATCAGCTCTCACAGAGCTGCAAATAGAGCTTACTAGGGGTTTTTCTGGTAAATTATTTTTCACCAAAATAATTCATCTTCAGAGGGATCAAAAAAATTCACAACTGCAGGCTGAATTTGGCAAATAGCTTTAAACCCTCTACAAATAAAAATAAAGTCTTGCTTAATCTCAACACTTTCAAAAGTGTTTTTAATCAACATTTAAAGAAATTTCCAAAGTGATTGTTCTGAAAGTTTTTTAAATATTTAAAGCTTCATAAAATTGTTTCAGGATGAATGAAATGTTTGGTATGATCCAAAATTATTTTATTTTATTAGTTTATTAGTTTGCTTATTTTATTTTTTGTTGTTGGAAAAAATACAAGTGTTTTCAGGTTGACCTACATTTATTATTATTGCTGTTGTTGTTGTTGTTCAGGTTTGGTAGGGAGGCAAAATAACAAATTATACACACTTCTGCTAAATTAGGTTATTGCCTTAATTTCAAATATCCCTTTCAAATTCAGGATAGATTTGGGATTTTCAGCTTGTGTTTCTCTCTAACGATTCCTCCAAATGAGTGCTAGTTTGAAAGATTTTCGTATGATTTAAGGCTAAGAAGCTATATAAAAAGTCCAGTGGGTGTGTGTACAGAGCTCAGTAAGCAAAGCACAGTCGATAGTGCAGCAGACCAAGGTCAAGTCCAAGGAACAGAGCCAGGGCTTTTGTGGTCATATCCAGATTAAAGAGTCTCTTGCCCATAATCCTTAGACACGTCCATAATAAACCTATCTCAGAAAATGTTCCTGCCTTAAGTGCTGTCCTTTCCTGCTTGTTTGGCAGAAATGGCTCTTCCTGGAAATTTCCATCACTTTTTAGTTACACTGCTGTCTCCCTCCGGACTGCCTTATCTCTGCTGCTATAGCATCTCTTTTCACTGATCCCAGTACATGGTGTCTAACGTGAAATGTGAAGTCTGTATGCATTTTGACCTCAGTCCTGCTACAGGCTGAATGATCATTCATGATCCAGCAAAGCACTAAACACAAGGCACATATGCATGAAATCAGGCACATTCATTCAAATTCAGCATGAACTTAAGTGATCGTCTGGAGAAGGGATAGAATGAACATTGCCTCATGAGACTGGGCGCTCTGGTAGGTAACAGGAAATGAGAGAAAAATGCACTGAAGGAATATTTCAGTGCAAAACCAATACTATCCCCAGGCCACTGTGAATGGGGGATGCTCCATAAACCCCCTTGACATCCTGCACCTTGTGGTGCTATGAGAGGGGGGCTGCAGGAGGGCAATGTAACCAGAGCCACCCCATCTCCTTGCATCTCACTGTGGGACCCTGTGAGGTTCAGCACTGTGATAATGGTAAATGGAGGCTAATGGAAGGGCCACAGTCCTCTTTGGATCCCAGGTAAAGCCATGCCCAGTGAGTGTTCACAGCATCAATATTTATCACATCTTTAAAAATGTGTTACTGTAAAACAGTTCCCCACCAGCTGAATTCTCCTCCAGCTGTGCTGGTTGCTGGGGAATCTGCTCTAAAGCAATGTTTGTTCTCTAATGAGCTGCACAGAGATCATATATGGGCTTATTATGACTAGAGCCACTGGCAATGAAACTCAGAAGGGCCTTTGAACTCAGCCAACCTTCTTTGATCAGAAAATCATGCCTCTGTGCCAGGCAGAGGCTTTCCTTGTGCCCTGTCACTCCAGCTGCTGCTCTGTGTATGGGAATGGGAATATGTGACTTTGGGCACTGGCCAAGGGTGCCGAATTGCTCTTTTCAGATGCAACATGGATTTTTGCCAGGTTAAAGAGACTGTAATGTGACCCTCAGATATGGGTCCGTGGTCCAGCTGAGCCAATCTAGCAGCCAGCTGTCACTGCATGGAGAGGCCCAGATCTCCCACTCCCACTCAGACCAGGTATTCCCGTTGTTTCCTCAGCACTGGTCAGTGAGCCAGTTCAGGGAGCTAAACCAGCAGATAATTAACCCTACCAAAAAGTGCTCAGTTCCCTGCCTGCTCAGCCAAACCGGTCAGCGGGAAGGCCAGAGGCGTGCTGGTGCTGGGAGGGGTCCGGTGAGCACAGTGCAGGGGGCTGGCTCTTTTGTCCCGGTGGCAGCTCACCGTTAGGTTGCATTACCTGTGCATGGAACAGCAGCCTCGGGCTGGGAGAGGGCACGAGTTGCAGCATACAAGCTCCTGGAGCTGTTTTGCTGTGGCAGTGGGGCTCTCTGCTGCCAGCCGAGTGCCAGGAAATACAGCTTCATGTTTGTGGAGTGGGAAATGATGCAGCGTCTGAACTTCTAGATGAGTAACATCACAAGGATATAGCTTTTGGCATTTGCTTCTGCCATTTTTTTCTGTAAGGCTCTGAGGTGCAGCTCAGATGGTCAGACCTTCTAACTAATAAAATTACTCAAAATGCCCCAATTGTTTCCTCCCCTCACACAGTACATAAAACTAATAGAAAAATCACAAGCCTGCCTTCACCTAACCAAGTGCTAATTTCAAGGAAAGAGTCTTGCAGTCCTATGTAATGAAATTACAGACACCAGAATGTTGTAAAGAGCCATTCCCTGAAGCCCAAAGACCTATAGAGAAGAGATGCCATGCAGCAAAAACCTTATAAAAGCACTACAGCACTGACAAAAATGTGAGAGGTATAAAAGCCCTCTCTGATTTTTGAATAACTGGAGTTTCACCCATTACTGCTGCAAAACACATGCTTGCAAAATTAGGCCGTGGAAGCAGAGAGCAGTGAGTCAGGACTGTGCATGTGTGTGGACCCATCTTCATATCAATAGCTGTCTTATGTAGCAGACTGGTATTTAACCACCCCAAAAAGGAATAAACAGTTGTAGTTTTAGTCAGAAATAGATACATAGACAAAACAAACAAGGACTACTGGAGGACAAAGCAACAGTAAAATAAGCATATGTTAGTGCCCCAGCGTTAGTCATGCTCAGCAGAGCCGTCACGGTGAGAGGCAGGGGAAATGGGTACTCACAGAACTCCACCAGCAGATACTTCGTTTCCTTCAATGCTCGGTCAAAGTTGCTCTTTTTCAACAAGAGGACGTTGTTCTCCTTTTTGATTTTTGGGAGTTTGGCTTTTTTTGTCTTCGTTTCATTTGGACTTATGCTGTTTACTGCTGGGAAACCTGTGAGAAACAATAATGCTAGAAGGAAAAACTGATGTGTCTTCATCCTGCCCTGCCTTTATTCACACTGAAAAAGAAGGAAAGGAGCACTAAGTGGCAATGTTTGCTGCTCAGATGGCCGTTGCTATATCAGCCAAACTAAGTGGCTGATAAGGCCGATAACAGAGTCTATCACCAGGGGAGCCAAATGTACCTCCTCACTGGAAGATTAATGCAGTTAAATACTTTCCCATTTTTAGCAATGCTTGGAAAAACAGTTTCAGTGGAGAAGGTGGGCTCTTACTGTTCCTGTAAATAACCAGAATATCTGGAGAGAAGGTGAGAGAACACATGAAGAAATACTTGGCCAGAGAAGAATGAGTGTTGATTCATAATGCTCTTCCCTAATTAGAGAACCTGCTTTTGTGGCCATTACCCAGCACAGACCTAGAGACACAGCAGTAGGTGAAGTACCTAGGAAAGTATTTGGTGGCTGCTTCTCTGGTTAATATTCGGTTGCCTGTTGCACTTATGGAGCTACATGTTGTCGATCTGATTCAGAGCATGGTGAACTCAGGGAAAATCTCTCATTGCTTTGAATGTGTAGTTTTAATGTCTGTGTTTCTCCTGTGCCTTGTCTGTGAGGTTCCAATCTCTGCTTTAAGCAAGTCCCATGTTATAGGTCAAGTAAGGTGCTACTTTGTGGGTTAAACCAGAAGATTTTGCCATTGGCCTTCAGTGGTGGCAGAATTTCATCCAGCATGAACAGCTTGTGACCCACATTAATCATCTAATATCTACACAGTAAACTGAATGTACTAGTTGATTCTTAGGACAGCTATAGACTGTATGTCTGTGTATGAGGCCTCCTTAGCTAGTCTTTTCAAAAGATGTTAAGAAATATCTTTGCAAAAATATTAAGAAGGTGCCATCTACTAACAAATGATTATTTCTGTAAATATTTGTCAATCTGTAATTGTAGCAGAAACATCTTTGACCCAGCCTTAAACTGTGCTGAAAGTTGGGGCTAGACTGTACACCCAAAGCTGTAGCCTCTCCAGAGGAGATCAAGCATCTCCTTCCTGGCGGTTGTTTCATTTGTGCAGGCAAGGACTGAGTTGACTTGAGGACAGGTTGGTCCAGATTAGTAGAACCAAACTGACTTTAAAAAGCTTCCTTCAATAAATAACACTTCCTTCCTCTTGAAGAGAGGAAAGCACTGCTTCCCTCTCTTATGCCTGTAGGCTAAAGGATGGAAAAAAGTGGTGTTAAGGCATGAAAGAAAGAAGTGGTCAGAATTGTGGTTGATGTGGTAGTCTCCATATTCTTGGGGGCAGCAGGTGACATTCAGAGTAGTTTGTTTTCATGCCAGGTGTGAGTGGGGTTAGGTTTCAAGCAAACCCTTTCTTATCACTCTCAAAAGCTTTGGGTCATAATGCACTTTGAGACTTGCCCTGTTAGCACTCCTACAGGGCACCTAATGGAATAATAAAGAGTTGTGTATTCAGGCTGCTTGCAAGATAAGATCGCACATAAATACAGATGGAACAATCAGGTACTAAAGAAAAAAAAATCAGGAAGATAAGTCTCCTGTTTGACTTTGTGGTTCGTAACAGGCTTTTTTCCAAAGTTGTCTTTCAGGTAACATCCTAGGAGGGTAAAAGCGTCTTCCAGAAGAGCAAGAAAAAACCAGCAAGGCGTGTTTGGTCTGCACAGGCCCTTTTGTAAGTTAGCCCAGAAGGCAGCCTAAGGCTCCTGGAGCACATGCAGGATGGCAAAGCCATTTGCTAGAGAGTTGTTTTTCCCCTGGCTGCCACTGAAGCAAATCAACTCAAATCCTTCCTGGAAACCTCCAGTTAGGGAATAGGCACCATATTGGAAAGGGCTGTTGACTTCTATGTCCTGGAAGGAAAATGAAGTAAGGAAAGGAGAATACAGAAGTCAGTCCTGGTGGGACGTGTTTCCAATGAGGGATCAAGTTACAATTTTGTGAAGGTGAACATAAAATTGAAATTTTAGGAGTATAATATTTTGTCTTAGGCATACAGCAAATTAGATCACCATTTCTGCACATTTCTTCATCAGTGCTAGCTAGATCTGGCTCTCTCATTTTGTGCTTTACAGTTTGAGAGTGCTGTGGAAAGTCTGCCTTCTGCAGAACTCCTGGGGCAGCCAGCAGGAAATGTCAGGTGCAGTATAAATACAATGGTTGGGCCTTCTGCTTTGTGGCCATTCACACGTTTCATATGTGAACAAATTCTCTTTCCCTTCTTCATTTGCCTCACAAATATAGAGATTTTAGTGATATTAGTTACTAATATTTATTTGAACACTTTGAGCTGCCACTCTCCAGGTACACTTGAAATGCATAATGCAAAGGTGAAAGTAACTGCATAGTATCCCTGTAAGATGGGTACACACTGTTGCCTATAAAACAAGGAGAAAGCCCAGGAAGATTTAAAAGCTGACTCCCTTGAACTGAGGGAAAGGTTCCCGTAGATTTAACAGGGTGTAGATCCTTAAGGACTTGGTTAGACTCACACCAGACTAGATTCTGGATCTGTGAGTAAAGACCTGATTTTCTTGACTTCTAGAGTGCGACTTTAGCTCAAGTATCATCTATTCTGTCTCTTTCTGTATTTTGTGTAGGCAAGACTAGGAGAGACTGGAAGTGGTAGAGTTTTCTTTGCAAGTATGTTTTACAACACATAGCTTTTTCAAAGTTGCACACCTCTGCTGAAGTGAAAAGCAAATGAATGTCTTCAGAATTTCACCTTCGCTTGCCTAGTGTCACGTCATCTTTGCTATGATGGATGTTTTAAGAGCGAGGAAATTAAGAGTTTCTGACAGCGCCTACAAAGAAATAACAGCTAAACTGAAAAAGCGTTACAAAACCTTTTAAGTCATCATATAGTGGCTTCCAAAATAAAATTTTGTATTTATTCCATGCCTCCAATGAAAACAGAACTCACAAAGAAATAAATAACTAAATTCATCAGTTTTATTGGTGTGTGTTTAGTGTGGTGAATCGCCATCTAGTGTATTTTTAAGACATAGCATAATTACATGGATAGCATAATTACATGGATCATTTTAAATCAATGTAGTAAACAAAGTATCCTGAGCTCAACACATTTTCTAACTAATAGCAGTGCATCGTTTCATTACTGTTTTTCCATAAACGGTTAAAGTAAAAAGTAAAATTTACAGGAATCAAGAGCTAGCTATTTAGAGAAGGACTAGCAAGTGAAACCTTAGAGATGAGGTATGAGATACATTCATCAGCTGATAAACTGGAGGACAAAGATTATAATGAAAAAAAAAAGTTTACAATCTCTTTGCCAGCAGAGGCAGAACACTCATTTTAAAAGTTGCATAAAATCATGGGGGAGAAGGGGAAGAGACAAAAACAACCTGTTTATTCAAGCTGGTTTGCATTAATTCGTCCAGCATCACAAACTAGACAGCTTCCAATACCTGACTGTTTTTAAATGTTTTGTTTATTTATTTATTTCAGATGACTGATCCCTGTAAGTCTGCATCTGATTTTTCTTCCCACTGCCTGATAAATCATCATTTATCATGAGAATATTTGTTAAATTATCGATTCCTCAGTGCTTGCGGATTCTCAGGTCACCTTGCAGATCATTCCATGGATACCACAGGCTTCTTGCATCTCAGATTATTTCATATTATGATTCTATAAACCAGTGTGAAAACGAACCACCAGAATATTTCAACTTTGCAAGTGATGTCTTGGATAAATGGTCACAACTGGAAAAGGTAGTTTCTTTTACTTCATGGAAATCTCAGATGATGTAATTCAATTTTGCTGATGGATGCTGGATAGCATTAGCTACAGAGTAGAATTTAGTATTTTCTTTGTCAGAAATACAGGTATCACTTATGAAACTACTTGCCAAGGATGATTTACTTAATCTGGAGATAGTTTGGGTTGTATTAAATATTTTAAAGTTTGACTTCCTATTTTAATTTCTTCTGTTGCCTTTTAGGATGGAAGAAGACCAGCAAATCCAGCTTTTTGGTGGATAAATGATGAGGGAGAGGAGGTGAGGTGGAGCTTTGAAGAACTGGGATTTCTGTCCAGTAAGGCAGCTAATATACTCTCTGAGGCATGTGGTTTGCAGAAAGGAGACAAAGTTATAGTAGTTCTCCCTCGGGTCCCTGAATGGTGGCTGCTGAATGTAGCCTGTATGCGAACAGGTGAGTAACCTTACCGATTTTGGGGACAAAAAGAAAATAAATAGGAGAGATGTGAAAAACACACTAAATTAATTTAAAAAATTTAAACAGGAGTGAGGCTGCTGTGCCCAGTACATTTCATCTCTTTGTACAGCAGAAGAATTGGCAGCACCTGCACAGTGGCTGAAGCCATGTTGTACTAGGTGCTATGCAAACACCAATCAGTCAAATCACATCCTAAGTTGAAGCCAGTGGAAGCTGAATGCTTACAATCTAAGGCCAAATTTGGACAGTCACATTATCAGTGTGGACATTTTTAGTGCAGTAAATTATATACCCAGACCATTTAACAATTCAGTATAATATATTGCAGATTTCAATCTTTTCGTCTCTCATATGAGGAAAGGCTGAGAGAGCTTGAACTCTTCAGCCTGGAGAAGAGAAAACTGCGGGGGGATCTTATCAATGTGTATAAGTATCTGAAGAGAGGGTATAAAGAGGATGGGGCCAGACTCTTTTCAGTAGTGCTCAGTGATAGGACAAGAGGCAACGGGCACAAACTGAAACACAAGAAGGTCCATCTGAACATGAGAAAAAGCTTGTTTACTGTGAGGGTGACTGAACACTGGAACAGGTTGCTCAGAGAGGTTGTGGAGTCTCCTTCCTTGGAGATATTGAAAAGCCATCTGGACACAATCTTGGGCAATGTGCTCTAGGTGACCCTGCTTGAACAGGGGTGGTTGGACTAGATGATCTCCAGAGGTACCTTCCAAACCCAAACATCCTGTGATTCTATGATTTGCTGTTACAGTTTTGCAAATTGTTAGGAAGAATTTGACCCCATTGCATTTTTAGGAGAAATTGGGTTGAACAAAATATTTGCTAAACATCCGTGATGGAACAATTCAGCATCAACAGAGACATGACTAGGTGATTTTGTCCCACTTCTAAGCTCTGTGACTATTGCAGGTTACAGACAGAACTGAGATTGAGGAAATCTAATTCTATTGATCTATCCAAGATTTCCTGCATCATGACTTGGACATGTCATTCAGAATCTCAGTGCCTCAGATTTCCAGTTGTAGAACTTGATAGGTACCCCTGAAGGTGCAGGATGACTGAAATCAATCATTTAGAACAAGTCTACTATAATCCTTGGGAGAAGGAGGTATAGAAACCCAGTACCTTGATCTTTTTCCTCTGAAAACTTGATTTCAATCACATTGTGCCCATTATCCAAACCCACATTTGTTTGTGTTATAAAATTAATCCCCACTTGAGGGATGTGTTGACTGAGCTGTGTATTTAAATACTTAAGATACCTGATTTCCATCTGTTTATCCCAGATCAGAGGTATTAATTCCTTATTGAAATGAACAATAGCTTTATCCCAGATGTAAATATAATCCAAATGCTGCCCTCATTCATATACTCGATTAAGTATATAATTGTCTCACCACTGACTTCCTGAGTTATGGATCATAAAGAGGGTTCTGAAAAACACTCCAAATCTAGATCTTACTAGTGGTGCAGATACCTTTAATATAGATGATGCAAACCCCAGCATCAGTGTTGCAGATTTTGGGGGCTTTCAGAACCAGCTAAGATCTGGCAGGTTGGGTCTGCCCCAGGTCATTCCTTGGCTGCAAATTTACCCAAGTTCTGCCTTTGTATATGACTTCTGTTTTTCAAGGAATAAATTCTTGGCAGGTAACTCAACTTTCCTATGGCTAGGGTCATCTCATATAAACATAGTAAGGAGGAATGGTCATTTTTCTAAATTGCTTTTTTTTTTTCCCCCAGGAATTGTCTTTATTTCAGGAACATCCCAATTAACAGCCAAAGACATTTTATACCGACTCCAGGTTTCAAAGGCCAAGTGCATCATTACCAGTGATACACTGGCACCTGCAGTGGAATCTGTCATACCTGACTGCCAGTTTCTGAAAAGCAAAATAATTGTATCCAAAGGCAGCAGAGATGGGTGGCTGAACCTCAAAGAACTCTTTGCGTGAGTATCAGCTGTCTTATCAGCATCCCTGTGAGACGAAAGATGCTGTATCAATCAGGTGACATTGCTGAGTTCTAGAGGAATCCTTTGTTTTGGAGTTCATTTCCAAAATACAGACGAGTTAAATCTTTGCATCCCTCTGCAATCCATTCTTCCAACACACTTTTGGGGAGCTGGGTTCAGGTCTGTCAGCTTCTCCTGATTCAGCAGTCTGTCAGCTTCTAAAACCTCACTGCTTCCACTGTGATCACAAAGCAAGTGCACGGAGTACTAATCTTGCAAACAGTCATTTTGTGCCTGTCTTCTAGAGTGCAGCCTAATGCCTCTTGAATTTGACCAGAAGATATCTGTTGCTGACTCTGGGTGCCCAAC
The DNA here is from genome assembly GCF_003343035.1 of Apteryx rowi. Classification (NCBI taxonomy): domain Eukaryota; kingdom Metazoa; phylum Chordata; class Aves; order Apterygiformes; family Apterygidae; genus Apteryx; species Apteryx rowi. The sequence goes on along the minus strand of NW_020450871.1, from coordinate 7,417,219 downwards.
TGACATGGTGTCAGTTATTTCTTGGTGTCAGTTATTTCTTGACAATCTTGGTAGCCCAGACAGTCTGGATTGCTCATCAGTCTCTTGAACTTAAATGATATAATGTATGTCTAAGACCGTAATCAATGCCTATATATGGCCCCCATTGATTTCAGATTGGGAGACTGTGTGCGTTGAGGCAGAAATTCTTTTTGCATCTACCTGCTGTTAGCCACAAGCACTTTGAGAGCCCTTACAAAATAGTTATAGGTAAAGACAGTGGAATATGCTCTAGGTGCTCACATCTTGAAGGTTATGGTATACAAAGCACATTTGTCACTAGCAGAAAGTCCTCTGTCGCTCTTTCCTGTGATACCTGGTGCAACTGTTTGTTTTGTGAGCTTAAATAATTTTGGACCAAACATTTTCCTATTTATCTCCTAAACTTTAAAAAATATTGCTTCCTTTGCAAAAAAAAAAAAGTTCAAATAGTAATTGTCATATACTTTCTCTTCTGAAGGATGACATCTGCTAACCATAAATGTGTCAAGACAAGGAGTCAAGACCCAATGCTGGTCTATTTTACAAGTGGAAGTACAGGCTTTCCAAAAATGGTGGTGCAGTCCCACAGCAGTTACGGCATTGGATTTACTGTCACTGGCAGGTATAACTTACAGTTGCTCCCAATGTCCTGATTAAGTGGCATGATCACAATTAAATGAAAATGTGACAGTAAAAACTCCAGTAAATGCAGATATTTTGTGAGTGCAGGATCATACTTTTTCCTCACCTTGCCCCTTTCGCAGTAAAACACTGGTTATTAAAAGCTTTTTATAGATTCGGTTGAGATCATCAGCCACAGTGTTCCATCATTCACAGGGCTGACTGAAGAGTAGCAATCAGGACAACCTGCTTATAGCAAAACCAGACAAAGTTGAATTCTTCAGTATTACAAGGACATTTCTGGAAAACTAAAGCCCCTTGGACCATAGCCTTATCTGTTAAAAGTCATAGTTCATAGATTCCGATCTATAACTGAGCACTGCTTTGCTTTCACTGAATATCCTTCCCTCTGATTTATGCATCCAAAGGAGTGAGAAATATCATGAAAACCAAAGAATATATTTCCCAAGGCATTCTGAGTTGGAACTTGGTAGTATGGAGTCAATAGAAGTAATTTAGTTAGTTTCTTAGAAAAATAAGCTGTGATTTAGCTGATCTCTGCAATCTACAAGGTGGGGAAAGTCTCCCCCAAATGGTATGTTCAGTTTTTGTTCTGGAACCAGATTCTGTAATTCAAGCCATGGATGTTTTGCACTATTCTGGAGTAAAGCAAACGTTGGAAATGTTGAACAGGAGGGAATGAAGGGAAATGAGAGAATGTTTAAGATTCCCTTTAACTCTTGTGAACTTCAGACTTTCTAAAGACTTTTCTTGCTGACACCACATCTTCTAAGGGAAGCCTCCTGTTCTTTCCTTTAATTATGCTGTGACCTATGCTCAGGTCTCTCTCAGTGTGTGAAGCATTTTTTTTCCTCTCTGCATTATCAGGTACTGGATGAACTTGACTCCCTCAGATATAATGTGGAATACCTCTGATACAGGTTGGGTAAAGTCAGCCTGGGGCAGTGTTTTTGCTCCATGGATCAATGGATCATGTGTCTTTATACACAGTATGCCTCAGTTTAAGCCAGCAATTGTCGCAGATGTAAGCATAACATTTCATACTGTGGGTTTTATTTCCATTTTGCAAAACTGAAGCAATCTAGCTGGACTCCAGTGCATACCTACTCACTGCTATGTTTGTAGCAGCATTCGTGGTACCTCTCACATCTCTCTTCTAAAGCAATTGTCCCTTCGTTTGATGCCCAATAAACTAAAGGAACAAGTGGTTTCCCTCCTGGTTAGGCCGTGTGACACTGCTGCAAAGTGGGAGAGATGTGATGTGAAAGATGGAGGATAAAGTGAGCTCAAGGTTACTGCTGTCCTGTCCCACACTTAGCCTAAAGCTCACTCTGAGTATGAACTTCCAGCCTGTTTCAGGATGGGCATGGGTCAGTACTCAGAGTATGACATACACCTGAACTGGGGCCCTATTAACCTGAATTTTCAATGAGTTGCCAGCATGTCTATTCCTCCTCTCTTGTGTTTCTCAGAACCAGTCAGTTGGCCTGTTCTCCTCAACATCAGTCTCTTCTGTAGAGAGGAGAACCAGTCTTCTCCAATACAACTGGAAAAGCTTCATTCTAGTTCACTGTTGTCACTTAGCATTGAGTCTAGGACATAGTTGCCCCAGGAAGCAGAAAGCAATCTTAACTAGAACCACTAGATGCACTCAGTGGTCATACATTTCCATGAGTGGTGTTTGTTGGGGGGAAAATATTTTATTTTCTACAACAGCAGGACTGACTGATAGAACTACTCCACATTCAGGATCTCTCATTAAGAAACAATCATTCTCTGTATTGAATGTTGAATTTATGTTGTGTTTTTATGGGTTTCATTTTGCAAACGTTTGAGTATGTAAGTCATGTTAATCACTCACATGTTTGCAAGGTCAGATCCACTGTTGCCTTTTCCTTTCAACAAAATAACTTTCTCTTTTTCTAGACTCTCTCAAGATACCCCATCACCACCTTTTGCACAGCCCCCACAGCCTACCGCATGCTGGTGCAACATGGTTTGAGCAGGTACTGCATGTCTGTCTACTACAGGGGTAGCAGAGAGAGGCTGGGATATAATGCTGTGACAGCTGTGGCTGTTTAGTTCCTTATGTTGCTTTGTTTTTTCAGTTAAAAGAAAGCTAATTAGGAAAATTTGCTCTCAAAGGAGAAGGCTGTGTTCTGAAGTGTGTGAATAGCTAGTCATACCTTAGGCCATTCAGGCTCCAAGAATAAGTCTTTGAAAAGACAGCACAATGGAAATAAATGAGTTTTTTAAAGTGTCGCTTCATCTGAACTTAGAGTTCGCAGTTAGCTTTAAGTTAGCAAGGGTTTCAGGCAGCACTGGATCAGGGAATTACTGGAGTACAGTGGAGTTCCCAGATACCTGAAGATGAAGTGAGCTGTTAGAGGACTTTCACGTGCTGAGAGTTATTTAGCAGCTGTTCCCACTGACCTGTTACTTTATAAAATTTTCAGTTCAGGAGAAATGCTCAAAATGATTTGTAAGCAGTTTTCACACCTTCAGTAATGTACTTCTTATTCTCACACAGGTCTTTCATCTAGACGCAAACCAACCTTGTTTTAGTATTGAGCCCAGGCTCTATGTTGCTGGTATCAGATCCTTCAGCCTTCCTTTTGCTCTAGAAAACTCTAGTTGTCTTATTTAATCTTGGATGCTGGCATATAGCCACATATAGAATCTGCTTTCCACCAGCATCTGATGTGCTTGTCCAAATCTTTTCTACTTTTTTGTCAGCTCTCCCAAGAAAACACCTTTGCTCACTCTCTTTCCAACAAAATGTGTTAACACTTTCTTGCCCGGACTACTCCAGAGATAAACCACCCTGCCCTTGCTGGTGACATGTATAGTCTAGGATCCTAATCCAGGACTGTGTAACAGGATGATTATTGTCATTTCCAAAGTAGCTTGTGAAGTTTTAGGCATGCCAACCCTTTGAAAGTTGAGGGAGGCTGCCCAGTTAAGACCATTCACTGCTTCACTGCTTTTTTCAGAAGTTAAGAAAATTATTGTTGTTTTCTATGCCTCTCAAGCTACAAGTTCATGAGTCTGAAACACTGTGTATCTGGAGGGGAACCACTCAATCCTGAAGTGATGGAGCAATGGAAAATCCAAACAGGCCTGAATATCCATGAAGGTTATGGCCAGACAGAGACAGTACGTTTGTATTCATTCCTGCAATATGCCCTTTCAAAGGTAACAATACTAAAGGCACAAAGTGCTTGATAAATCAGTGGAAAAGGTGAGAATCATTTACATAAACTTTTGAAATAAGCTCTGTATAATATGATTATATAGTTCCAAAATCAGCTAGTTGCAGTTTTTTAAGGTTTATAGGAAGTATTATGACTATGGAGTCCATCCCCCTGCACAAACCATGCACAAATCCTGATCAAATAACTTCATCATCTTTGTTTAGACAGCAAAAATAAAAAATAATTTGTTCTGGGTATCAGCTTGCCCTGTCTGGGGTTCTAGTGGAAAATATTAAATCAGCTCATATCCAAGATCTCTCTGTAACTGATCATAACAGAGCTACCGAAAGTCAGATTTAGGGCATTCTCTCAGCTCCTGATTCAGTCCTTGTCAGGACACAGTCACGTGGAGGAAGTGTTTTGCCTAATCCAAGCCAAGGATAAAGTTTACAAGATGCTGCATAAATAAAAAGATTACCATCTATTGTGCAGGTAACAATATGTGCCAATGTGAAAGGAATGAAAATTAAACCTGGCTCTTTGGGAAAAGCCTTGCCCCCTTATGATGTGCAGGTATGTTGCTACATTACATCTTCTGAGTTCAGCTGCAGTTGTGGGTACATGAGTAAGAGAATGCTGGCTGTGCCCCTCTCTGTCTTCCCTGTGTGATATCACAGATATTTCCCTGAGCTAATCCAAGCAATAATGATATGTCCTTTCTGCAGATCGTAGATGACCATGGGGCTATTCTCCCTGCAGGAGAAGAAGGCGACATTGCTGTCCGAATCCAACCTAAGCGACCGTTTTGTCTGTTCTCTCAGTACTTGGTAAGTTTGAGTTGGCCTGGCTGTGCCTGTTGAGAATCTCAGGAGAGACCTAGTGCAAAGCTCTGTTGACTTACTGAATCCTTATTGAGCAGGATTTCATCCAGTATGTTCACAAGGTCTCACTAAGTTCCTTGACCACTTTGAGCCTGCTCCCCCATAAAGGTTGCTGTAATACACTGTGAGCTCAGGTAGACTCTCCAAAGGGCAAAAGAAGCATCTTTTTCCCTCATACAACCATCTGAGACACCTACAAATTGATCTTTTAAATCTTTAAAAATTACACATTTCAGTATTTCTGGTGTCAGAGCAGGTCTTTGTCTAATTACCTATCACACAGATGATGTGCACAAGATCAGTGGCACAAAAACAAACTACAGCACAAAACCATCAAGTGTAGATAATCTAATGGCTTTGTGGTAGTGGCGTATATAACCTAACATGACTATTCAAATAGGACTATTCAAATAGCCTGAAAGTGGAACAGGCTAAAAAAATGTGTCAGAAGAATGGCTGTTTTGGTTCAGGTCAAAGGTCAATGTAGGTTAGTATTCTCTCTGGTGGTGCTGAGTAGTAGCACATACTTAAGAAAAAACTAGGATCAGGCAAATATAAAAATATTCTTCTCCATTGCATTTGGACCATCATGCTGAATAACCTTTAGGGAACCTGTCCATGTGCTTAATCCTCTTCTGAATCAACATAATATTTGAGTCTCTCTAACATCCCCTGTCCACAATTGGCACAAATTAATTGCTTGTTGTGTAAAAAATAAATATATATACTCCCTTTGGTTCATTAAGTCTTCCATTGTCAAGCTGTTTTTCCTGTACAGTCTAGCCCTGATAAATCAATGTAGTTAATGAAGCTTTTCTTGAAGATCACCTGGTTTGTGCTTTGGTCTTGAAAGTCAGAAGTGAAAAGTTTCCATTGACAAAAGGTTATTGTGGAGATCCCCTGCAATAATAAATCATTTATCTAAGGAGAGTAGGTTATACACTTAAATAATTTGCTGTGATGGATGGGCATTCTGATGTAACACAGCCTTTTTTCTTTAGAACATGAATACACATCTTTTCCAGCTCACATATTTCACTGCAAAACTGCTAATTAATGTGGTTCTGGTTTTTTAACTAAAGGCATAAGAGAATAGCTATAAAATACAGTCTTGATCGTTTTTAGCACCACTGCAAAGTGAGAATTAGATTTCACTAACCATTAAATAAATATTTTGAAATGTTGTTTGACTGTTGTCAGGATAATCCAGAGAAAACTGCTGCCACTGTGCGTGGAGATTTTTACATCACTGGGGACAGGGGGATTATGGATGAAGAAGGATATGTCTGGTTTGTTGGAAGATCTGATGATATAATTAATTCCTCTGGGTAAGTCAGTTGCCTTCAAATTTGCTCATTTTCTTGTTAATGATGATCTGTTTTATCACAATATTCAGTTGGGAAAGTCCGACTGAATGGCTAGCTTGCTACTGCTGTCGTATCTGCATTCTCTTCTAGGTATCGTATCGGTCCATTTGAAGTTGAAAGTGCATTAATACAACACCCTGCAGTCTCAGAGTCAGCTGTTGTCAGCAGTCCCGATCCAATTCGAGGGGAGGTAAAAAAAAAAAAAAAAAAAAAAAAAAAAAGAAGTAGAAAGAATTGCATTTTACTCTAAGCATCAAGTTCCCTATGTGTACTAGGCTTACCTGGAATTAAATATGTTGCAGATTTTGAAATTAAAATAGGTTAAAAAAACCTATAGGTTTAAAAAAAACATGCCCTGACAGATTTTAGAATTTCAGAATTACTTCCCTGTTTGCAGAGTTTGATATGGAAAAAAAGTTTGCATTTTCAGATTTATTGTGGCATCTTTTTGTCCAAGAAATTGTATTCAGGATTTTATTTCTCTCTTTTTGCCAGTAAGCATGTGAAATGATATCCAGAGGGTGTCATTTTTCTTCTTAGATTTCTCAACTTTGCAACATTTCTTTGAGCTCTGGAGTGAGATTTTCAGTTACTTTTTTCTGTTCTGAAACTTTTCAAAAGTTTTAAAGAAGAAGAAAAAAGTGGGAAAAAAAATTAGCAACCCCCCCCATAATTCAGATTATATCCTTCATTGTATTGCATTCTGTAACAGCCAATAGAAAGAGAAAACTAAAGAAAAAACTCAAATTTTCACATTTCTGAATTTTGATACTGAGTTTTGGCAATAAAAATATCCCTTTATTCCCACATCTGGAAGTAACAGAGTCCCTTAACTTTTATGGTACAGGTAGTCAAAGCCTTCATTGTTTTGGCTCCTGCTTTTGTATCACATGATCCAGAAAAACTAACTCGTGATCTTCAGCAGCATGTCAAAAATGTGACTGCTCCTTACATGTATCCAAGGAAGGTAAGTACACCACTTTTCCCCATCTTCACCATAAAAAGACAGGTCTTCTAATTGTGCCAGAATTTGAACTGGTTTTGTCCTGCCTCAGCTCCTTTGTCAACTGTTTTCTGACAAACTCTCCAAACATAATTAAGTAAAGTAAAGATAAATAAAAAAGTCTGTTGTAGCTGTAGCCTTGGGTTCGCTGTATGTGCTAGAAAGGACCCAAAGAGAGGAAATGATGTGATTTTTCTTTGCCAGGTTCCAGTCTTCCTCTCATGGTATAATAGGGTTTTCAAGGGGCTCCAATAGACAGGGCATTCAGTTCTCACCAGGTCCTCCCTTGAGCTCTGTTCAGACTCCCAGCCAGAGCAAGAGAGAAATTCCTACTGGCATCAGGGGGTGGAATCCATCCCTTATACCCAGGGAAGATGCCAGTAACTCCCTGACCCAACAGCTTAAGTGCTGACCTCTTTGGGGTTGTGGTACTTGCCCCTGCAGCTGCCTGCACGATATGGCTAAAATGTACAGTAAGGAATTTCAGTGTCCCAGCCCAGGCTGTGCAGCTTCCCACCTTCCTACCATGGCCATAATACAGGTGTGTCTTTCCTTGCATCTCAGAGATTACTCAGAATGTATTTGGCTAAAAGTGATAATTTTTGCCATTCAGATTGAGTTCATTCAGGCTCTGCCAAAGACTGTTGCTGGGAAAATCCAGAGGAAGGTTCTAAGGAACAAAGAGTGGGGAAGAGCATAACGTGATCCAGAAACTGATGAGAGAATATTTCTGCCATCCATACCAGCCATAGCACAGCATTTGGACTTGGCATGTTATCATTACCCAGAGCCCTAAGAGAACATATGGAGAACAAGCTACCAAAGAAACAAAAGAAAGGAGACAACACTCATGACTTTCATTGAAGAATAATTCCATCATGGCTATAACACAATATGTGATTTTAGGACCACTTTTGCCATCAATTTATAATTTTTCAGAAAGGAGAGAATACAAATAATTAAAAAGAATGAGGGAGAGAGATGGGGAGATTTGGAAGTGTACAAAGGTTCCGTTTTTTACTAGAATTAATATAAATAGCTTCCTTTTAAAAAATGTCCAACTACAACATTTTGACAATTACAAATAAATGAGAAATTCATAAAAGTCTTTGTCCTGTAATCAGTATCAGTAGTGATGACGCGGTATTCTCCCTTCAAAAACTGTCACTGAAACATTCCCAAAGTCTTTTGGGGTGGAACGAGAAAGACATATTTTCAAACTACTTCTCTTTGCCTTGATGAATTCATAATCTAGTTAAATGGTTAAAACATGAGCAAAGAGAAGAGACAAAGTGCTTTGGGTTAAGGTGCAAACTGCACACACTTTACACCAATGTAAATGATTACAAGAAGTAGTATTGTACTGCCTGGTCTGTTTTATACGATGTTCTGTTCTCATCACTTCAAAAGAAGCAAATGACAAGTAGAAAGGGCTTCTCTGCAAATCGTTTTTGACTGGGTGTCCAGATTTCACCTCTCCAAACAAAAGCTAATCTTTACAATACCTCTTCTGGGAAACACGTGTCCTGAAAGCTGAATGAACCAGTGAAGAAGACCAGTGAAGAACCCTGGCAGCTCGCAGTCTGTACTGTTCATAGCAAACAGGTCAGGAATACGTGTTGTTTGTCTCAATGGTACTAGTCATTGAGAAAAAGCAATTGGTACTAAATCAGGAATAATCATTTCTGATTCTTGCAGTATTCAGAGGACTCTGTCATTACTGGATCTTTCCCTCAACATTCTTATTTCATTTTCACGTCTAAGTTTGGAGGTGAAAAAGTGTTAAAGCTGTTGAAGGCACTCTCTCAGCAAAATTTTGAAGATATTTTTGTGGATCCCTAGGGAATCCTGAATTTAGAATGTTTTCCTCTTGCCAGTCTTGAATACTGTTTCCAGTCTTAATACTCTTCTTGAATATTCTTTATCTCCTCTTTTCTTTACCTGCTGTTGTATAGATTTTGTCATTACACTGCTGTTAAAAATCTATATATTATAGCTAAATCATAGAATTAAAGCAGACTAAGAAATAGGTAATATCTTACTATTATTAAAAAGAATTATCAAATTTATTAAGCTTTGCTATTACAGGAATGAAAGAGGATATGTTCTTTTTCAGTGTTAAGAGTGTTGATCACAACCTCAAAGAAAGGTTACATTTAACAAAAAGCTTGCTTTTTTTACTGCAAGCTCTTTTTTTTAAGAAAAAAACAATTAAAATGAATATATATTTCAGAATATTACATAAAAAGAACCTCAATAATGTCCATTTTTGGTGTAGAATTTGGGGGATATTTGAAAGACCACCTTTCACCAACAAAACCTTTTTAGATTAATATTTTCCCACCAGCTTCTTTGTTAGTAGAGTTTTGATTTAAAATGTAAGTACAATCTAAGTTCTTAATTTTCTGCTCCATAAACTGATTCTGAAGTGGATGGTATACCTAATTCTGACATGGATGGCATGGCTCTCCTATATACCTGGTGTTGTGATCCCTCCAGTGTATGTACTGTAGTTATCTGAATGTTTGCGCTGGGTTTTAATCAATTTTGCTGTCCGTTCCCTGTATCAAGCACCCACACAGGAACCTGACTCTCTCTGTCAAGGGGAAAAATTCTCTTAATGCTGTTAACCTGGTTCTTTTATTTTTAAGGGGTTTATTTGTTGAGTTGAGGACTCCTTTACTTTCCCTCATTGTCAAAAAGGGCACTTAGAGACATAATAACAGTTTTTATATCCATGTTCTATGATTTTTGTTCAGGAGTTATAGATTTATTTACAGCTGGTCAGTATTTCTCCATCACCCTTCTCCATGTAGCCTTGGCAATGCTATGAATTACTATTGGTTTTGCCAAATTATCTGTTCTGGAGGGAAAAAAAGGGGTCCAAAATTTGAGAAAAATGCCATTTTCTGTGTGATGCTCTTTATTCTCTTAAAACAATCTTTTGAATGTATTCCAATTTTATCTCTTTAAGAAGGCTTTGTAAATCTAAGCAAAACACTTTCTTTTTGGTCACTGAAATGTTTAGTCTGAATCAAATTAATTGGTTTTAGTCCAATCAAGTTTTGCACATTTTTAATGGTTCTGAAGGTGCAAGTAGCTCTATTCCTGCCTGAACCCCGTTGATAACCATGAGCCAATATTACCGGGGATAGGCAGGCACAGCCGGGGTGAGGCAGCATTGACTCCCAGGGGAATGCTTGCGAGCCCTGGCTCAGCCCTTTCCATCAGCCACTGTTGCCAAGACCATGTTTCTCTTTGACCTTGCTGACTCCAGGGTCAACTAATCCTTGTCTATTTGCATATATACGATATTCCACTGCGTTGAATGTACATTGGCAAAACTTGGGATTCGGGCATAAAACCAGAGTCTCTGCCATTGTAAAAGCTCCTCGTTAATGATATGAATTTTCCTTCCCTCAGCAAATTAGAAGTGAAGAATCAGTAATTCTTGTGAGGGTGTCTGGTATTACTATTTTCAGTGATGATAATGAATGATATTGCTAGTCGTGAAATGTTTTATCATGGGGGAAATGATCCTGCATTAGACTGCAGCAGGTCCTGTCTAAGTACAGGACAGTTCCTGTGCTGCGTATATCCAGTAAGTCATGCTTTTATTGGGAAAGATACTCATCACTTCATTAGATTTCAGTGCCTCACCAAAAATTACAATTGTGACAAGACAAATAACCATTCTGCATCCAGCCCACCAGATTTTTTATGCTGTCAAATATCACTGAAAAGATTAAATTGTGCAAGCTCTACATATTTGAGTTCATTTTCGTGATAGGCAGATTAAATATTACTATGACAGCTCCTGCTGAGGAATAAGGAAAGAAACAGACTGATAGATTAGTTACTTTGCCTTGGGGAATAAAGGTTTGACCAAAACTGAGATCAGTGTAAGAGGTGCTATAGCACACGGTGGCAAGCAGACAGCTTATGACAGTGACAGATGGTGGTGAAAAAGTTACAGGCACATCTGGGCAAGGTGAGTAAGGTTTGTCAAGGAACTGATCCGTTCCACAGCAGCAGTTTCATTTGGGGATGTCTCCTAAAGGTAGCAAGTTCATAAATGTGATGTAGAATGGCTAAGCTGGATAAAATGATGATCACAGTGCCATGAACTAACATTTCAGTTGTAAGACAAACCCTGGGGTCGTCTTGGCTCTCACCCTTTGGGCATTTTCCAGCTTAGTCTGGCTGCTCTTGATCTGCTTTGAGAAGATTGCCACCATGAGCCTGGGGAGCTAGAAAGAGTCGGTCCCAGGTATAAAGGGCTTTGGGGAATGTACCACATCAGAGATGTGAGGGTAAGTGGTTACGGCTGAAGATAAGGGACAAGGGGTGAGTACAGTGCTGAAGACAAAAAACAGGGACAAAGGCAAAACTCACTCTCTTTGCAACTTCTCTCAGGCCAGAGACGTTCCATGTGGAAAAGAATTAAATCAAGAGCATACCTATAAATGTCTTTTTTTTTTTTTTTCCTAGTTAGTGGATAGCTTCATCCTTTGTGAGAACAGGAAAGAAAATTAAACCTGTATATCACCAGCCACTCACTTAACCTTGTATTGATCCTAGTTACTTGTGCTTAATGGTTAAAAAAAGAAAATCAATACATGGGCCCTGGTTTTAGATTTATCATGGGCCTCCAGGACTGTGCTGGCTCCTGCTCCCACTGCAGGGTCTTCCAGAGAGGAACCAGGTTTTATTCTATGCTTGATAATGTTCATGGACATTTACCAGAAGCTGCTAAATAGCATTAAAATCTCAGTTTGGCAAGGTCCTGAAACAAGCTTCCAGACTGTTGAAAACAAAAAAAGGAGAAAGAGAGTAGCAGTGGAAAGGAAGAGAGTAATTGGACTTCAGAGCATTTAGGAATATTATGGTGAGTACAGATGGAAGATAGCATTCACAGTGAACAAATGCAGAAGTGTCTAAATCAAATTTGAGAACTTATATGATAAAAATACTGAAGTATAGGGTCTTGGGATATATGTGGTGAATGTATAAATTGGCAAATGATCAAGCTAAAGCAGTGAGAAACTTGATGGAAATAGCTTGGAAACATCCTCCAGCTCCATGTGATGGAAGAGAAATAGAGAATCAGCTGCTAGTGCTTTGGTGTAAGAACAAATAACCTTCTTACAATGCAGACAACACATCTGATCTTTTGTTTGACTAATGAGAGTTGTGGGCAATTAGCAGCCCCAGGGATCACATCATGAATCCATGAGGATCAGCTGAGCTACCGACAAGATGCCAGATCAGTGCACTGGATTAAGTCCTTAAAAAGCTGGTAGTGCAAAATATAAAAAAGCAAGATAGGGAGCTTTCCATTTAATTGAATGGTTAAAAACATCAGCTTTGCCATGATTAGCCTAAGTGACTTCAATTAATGATTCCTCAATTCATAACTGGATCATCTTTCTTTCTTTGTCTGGAAAATTTCAGGATAATGATTGTCTGTTTTTTTTCATTATTTTTGTTCCAGGGTTCATAGCAGCAATTCTACCTATTTTCTTATATAGTCTACAGCATCTACATATACATCCTCTTCTGCCATGAAGATGTTGTTTAAATTACGGACTCTAAAATCCTCGTGGACTCTGAGGTCTCCTTGTAGAGTTTTCCATGAACACCCCAGGTTGCTTGCCTCTGATTTATATTCGCAGTATGAGTCTGTCAGGCGGGGTGAACAGGAAATGCCAAAGTACTTTAACTTTGCAAGTGATGTACTGGACAAATGGTCTGAGATTGAAAAGGTAGATGATCTCTGTTGTGCAGATGAGATACTTTAATTCATTTCAATTCTTTTATTAAAAAAATTCAGTTACTAAAAACAATTTGCATTAGAAAGTTATACAAAATCTCACTGTTTTCTGCTTTATTGTAAAAGTATCGTTTCCCTCAATTAGCCCCCCTCTTCCTGATCTCTCAGGCTAGAAAGAGTCCTGTGATACTGCATCTTCCTGTTGTTTTGTTTTGTCCTCTGCCTATGCTACTTTTGTTTATTAGCATTCTGCAACTGTGTCCAGAATATCAGGGATATTAGGTGAAATATTTCACAATATAGGAGCATTAATGCTCAGCATGAGGCTTGGACTGAAATAGGTCTGAACTAGTACTTGAGTCTGGAGACAACTGGGCTGGTAAAGATTTAGGGTTTAGAAAGGGCAATTTTATTGGGAATATCTGAGCTTGATCCATAGCCATAGTAAGTCCCATGGGACAAAGGAAAAGTAATAGCTTATATGCAAGTTGTGAGATATTTGGATCCTCTATAATTTGCAGCTATTTGTACATTATAATTTCCTTGTCTTTCAGAAGAAACTGTTTCTGTTTTGAATCCTTGTGTTGTTTTGTAGGCTGGAAAGAGACCATCAAACCCTGCCTTTTGGTGGATAAATGGAAAAGGAGGAGAAGTGAAGTGGAGCTTTGAGGAGCTGGGGTTCCTGTCTCGGAAAGTGGCCAATGTGCTGACTAAAGTATGCGGGCTGCAAAAGGGGGACAGAATTGTTGTGATCCTGCCGCGGATCCCAGAATGGTGGCTGGTGAACGTGGCTTGCATGCGAGCAGGTCAGTGAGCGTATCTGAGCTTTGGAGAAGTGTTTCTTAATGCAAGTAGGTCGAGACAATCAAGAATTTCTGTTGTTTATGATAAAAAAATAATGTAAATTATTAACCTAGTCACTTGCCTAGCTACCAAATATGCAGGCAGTCCTGATGGATTTGCACTAGGTGCTAAAGGACGGGTGACCTGTGCAGCAAGCGTGGAGATGACAGAAGACCATGGAGGTCACCAGATAGGTCTGCATTTCATTCCTTACAGGAGAGCACAGAGCAGTTACATTACTCCATTGTAACTGTTTGGCTGGGAATGTCAGGGCAAATTCATCTCAGAGGTCAGTTTGGGAGTAGTTAATGGAGTTTATGGTCTTAGAAGAGGATCAGATTTAAAAAATGCCATCCCAAAATAACCTTATTGCTCTTCCAGGAATTGTCTTAATTCCAGGGATATCCCAATTAACAGCCAAAGACATATTATATCGACTCCAGGCTTCAAAGGCCACATGCATCATCACCAATGACACACTGGCTCCTGCAGTGGATTCTGTGGCATCTGAGTGCCAGTTTCTGAAAACCAAGCTAATTGTGTCCAAAGGCAGTAGGGAGGGATGGCTCAACTTCACTGAATTGTACAAGTGAGTATCCATTAGTGACCCTGGTCATGATGAAGAAAGCAGAGTTCTTCTCCACAAGTGCTCATTTACCAGTATTCATTGACTACAGGTATTCATCAAATACCGACATTAAGCCTTTGTGATGTTAATCACAACTGCCTGGTTGCTGTTTCCACATCAGAGCTGTTTAATAATAATGGTCTTATACCAGGAAGTTTCTATTCTGTTTTTCTTAAGGGGAAGTCTGTATGAGAGTAAAGTGTAACACTACGTTCTTTTAGTCTAATTTGGTCAAAAGCTTCTGTGAAGCTTGTTTAGGGTAAAGAGGAGTTTAATCCATGGATACATTTTGAAGTCTGTGTAAAGTAACTATTGAAGTCATGGTTGCATTCTGTGTTTTAAAGGAACCAATCTGCTGACCATTCCTGTGTCAAAACAAGTATTCAAGACCCAGCGTGTATCTTCTTTACCAGCGGAACCACAGGTTCTCCAAAGATGGCTGAACATTCTCAGAGTAGTCTTGGTTTCAGACCCCTGTTAAGTGAAAGGTATGAAAGGTTTGGGCCTGGCTGAACATGCATTAATTTGAGCTGCATAGTAGAGCTGATTAAAAAGTACTGAATAAGAAATACTTGATGTATGGCCCCAGTCCTGCTTCCTCTGATGTCAGACTAGAAGCTCCAGCAGATTTCGAGGGGAGTGGGATCAGCTCCTGTATTTCCCTTTTTTCAGTGAATGTCTCCTAACCCTTCCTTAGAGTGGTTCAAAGGACAGCCATCAGCTGGGAATAGTCTGGAGCACAGCACCAAGAAAGGTCATGCTGTTTGGGCTACAAAAAGCTTTGTGACATGTAGCTGCAAAGAGGCAGAGTTAATATTGATTTCACAGATCACCCTGGTGCCTCAGCAGCCTTACAAATCATGGTGAAATACCTTGTGTCCAACACAGCATCCATGCCTGCTGCTGCTTCAGCCTTATCTTCCTCCCTAATAGAAAGTCACTTCATTGGAATTCAGACTGCTCTCTTTCCCTTACTCTACCCTGTGTTATGACTGGCATCATTTATTTATCTATATATTTATTTATACATATGCAGGTACTTAAACTTTAGGTATTCTTTTGCCCAATAGCTAGCTCATAAAATGAACCTACTGAGAGTGCCCTTTGCCCATGTACCTAGTTAAAAACCTTGGGCTTGTGTGTTGTGTTTTTAAGTTTTTCATTACCTTTCATTAATTTGTTTTCTGCTGTATTAGGTACTGGTTGGATTTGACTCCCTCGGACATAATATGGAACACAGCAGACACAGGCTGGATACTAACTTCACTGGCATCTCTTTTTGATCCCTGGGTTTTTGGATCATGTATCTTTATACACCACCTCCCACAGATTGAATCAGCCGCCATCCTAAATGTAAAGAAAAACTCATGGAGATGTGTTAGTATGCAGAAAGTAGGGAGCAAAACTAGTTCTTAACTGCATATATAGATTTAATTGAAGGTTGTGCACACTGTTTTATTTAAGATACTGTATCCTTTCTCTAGAGCCCCCATTTAGATTTTTAATGTACACAGAAGGAGCCAGTCCTTCATATTCTTCACTCGTAGCTGGCAAGTGCATGAATGAAAATCATCCCAAACACCGCACTAATTGCTTGCCTTTTGTTCCAGTGAATATGGAAATAGTATTAGCTAGTACTAATGTAAACTGAAACAGAAGTGATTCTATCTGTGCTGACCAAGATGAAAGTGAATACCTCCCCGTGACATGGACAGAGAAAGGCTTATTCTGCCCATGCTTGAGCTTTGCAGTGTGAATGACATGCAGACATGTTAGTTTGGGATTTTGTTGAATCAAGTATACTGTGATTCTCAGGATGCTGCACCACCTGTAGGAGGGTTTCTTATCCCGACAGGGAGTATGTAGTGTTTTTTTATATAGAAAGGAGAGCTACATTTGCCCCCTACATTGCTGGTTTACTGTACTTCCACATGATGATTTTTTTTCTGAACTTCATATGTCCGTCTTGTTATTTAACTCACTAGACTCTCTCTAGACACCCTGTGGGCACTCTGGTTGGTGCTCCAACATTGTTTCGCATGCTGGTGCAGAATGATCTCTCCAGGTACGTCAAGAGACGATTTACTAACATTTAATTATCTTAACTACACTTTAATGATCTCCCAGATCTAGCTATTTGACCCAAAATAGGGGAGTAATTTAGTTTAAAATATCCTTCATGAAAAGACAGTCATACAAAATGTGTGGACTTTGCAGAGTTTCATGATCAGGTGCAGAGGAACTTGATTCCCTCAGTGTGTGACTTCGTGTGGCCATTGTACATCGTTCTCTGCACCAGTTTGTCACCGACTTTGCTGCTGCTTATTCCTCCCCTTTCACACCTTTTCATTTGGACTGTTGCAGGGGTCAGCAATCAGGGCTCTGGCTCAGCAAATCCCTGTGTGGTTGGTTATAAACATGTGCTTAAATCCCAGCTGACTCCAGCAAAAGCCTTACTTTAGGTTTCATGTGTGCTTAACTCTTTGACTGTTACTACTAGTGTGCATAATGTTGAGCCCAGACAAATATCTTTGCTTTATCAGGAGCCAAAGTAGCAGGAATCCCCTGATTTCCACACTCCATGAGAATAGCTGTCCCAGTAACCAGCTCTCCAGTATCACCTGTTTATACTTGCATGCCATTTTGCTACCAGCGACACCTGCAAACTAAACAGGTCCTTATGTTGGCCAATGGATTCAAGTGCCTCTCTTGATTTTTAACTCCCTGTGAAGCTACAAATTCATGAACCTGAAGCACTGCGTGAGTGGTGGGGAGCCAGTCAACCCAGAAGTCATGGAGCAGTGGAAAAGCAAGACAGGGCTGGACATCCATGAAATATATGGCCAGACTGAAACGGTACATTTGTAGGATTGATATTCTGTTAGATCATTATAATTCCTTTTTGCTTTACTGTGTTTTAATGTTTGTTTTCCAAGAACATGGTCTATTTCTTCCTTCATGTTTCTGTGAATGTTGCAGTAACCTCTTTCACAGATAATCACTGAAAGAACAGCCTTACATGGCTTTGTTTACAGAACCTGCCAGAAACATGGGTTGTTGGGAGAGGACGCGCTCTAATTTTTCCATAAATATTTCTAAGTGACTGTGATAGATGAGGGCATAGCCTGTGTCTAAGGAAAAAGACTGGCTAGCAGGAGGATGCATTCTGTACAGGTAGTGGACCAGAGTTCTGCTGGGGAGTTTCTTGATCTTGCCTATTTGTACCATATGGCACTAACATACAGGATCCTATGGATCTTAATTCCTCACTTTAGAAGTATGCTAGAGAATAAATTTATTGAATTCAATGTAAGTATAGTTTACTTGTTTACTGTAGCTAAAACTTGGTTTTGATTGTGATTTTTGCAGGGAATAATCTGCTCTGTTTTTAAAGGAATGAAGATTAAACCTGGATCAATGGGAAAAGCAGCTCCCTTTTATGATGTTCAGGTTTGTTAATGTAGTTTGTTGGCTGCTGTTTAGATGGTTTTCATAAGCGTTTTTTTTTTCCCCTGGAGTAAAACACATGTTGTTTTTCATTCTAGATCATAGACAAAAATGCTAATATTCTGCCTCCAGGACAAGAGGGGGAAATTGCTGTCAGAAACAAACCCATAAGACCGCTTGGTTTTTTCTCTAAATATATAGTAAGGAGTTTATTTTGTCCTTCCCCTCCCCACTCTCCCAAAAATCTCTCCAATTCCATAGTGGTTACAAAGGCTGTATATTTTTTTCTGGTTTCCAGGCTTGCTAGCCTGTCTTTGATTCATGAATTACAGTAGCAATCTGACTTTCTAGAGAGAATCTGAGAAGATTCACTTTGGAATTGAGCGGGAAAATGTAAATCCAGGCTTCAGGTCATCCCATTCTTTGATTCAGATTTTGGTTCGAGACCTTTAAAACCTGGATCTGAAAAAACAGCTTAAAGCGTTTCCCTAACATATCCTTACCAGTGACCATGATCTCGCTGAGGAGTACCATATGTGCAGTGTACACTATCTGAGAAGCTATATAAATATCTATGTTAAGGATTGACCAAAAGATCAAAAAAACTAGAGCAGAACCAAGTAATTGATTTGTTTGGATTGTTGGCAGTTAGAAAAGGAAAGAGAAGAATTTGTCTGATGTTGAGGCAAAAAAAGTATTTTCAAGCATTAAAACTGGAAATTTTTTTAAAAGTCAGCAGTCAAACAACATGCTTTTTTTTAAAGCTGTCTTACCGTCTTTTATAGCAATGTCAGTACAATTATTGAAGATCTTTGAATTAAAAATTAAGTTCCAATGAATTTAACATTGTGTATCATAGCATAATGTATAGCTAACACATACTCAAAATTTAAACTCCTATTTGTAAACCACTGCAAGGATAACCCTAAGAAAACAGCAGCAAGTGAACGCGGGGATTTTTTTGTCACTGGGGACAGAGGGACTATGGATGAAGATGGATATTTTTGGTTTATTGGAAGAGACGACGATATCATCATTTCTTCAGGGTCAGTTTGCATGCTTCTTTTCTAAATCTGTTGTTGTATAAACTTACATGCTGTGCTCCTGACAAGTTTCTGACATGATGGTCCTGTGGTGAATGCACTGGCCTGTGACTTAGGAATACTAGCTTTTATTATTAGCTTTTCGTATATCTGCAGTATCGTCTTGATCATGTCAGTGGCGTCCCTGCACCCCTCTTTGCCTTCAATATCTCATCAGTTTAAACAGAGAGTGGAGACTTCTGGTGGTAGAAGAGGGATATTAATTTAGTTTGTGGGGTTTGGGTTTTTTTTTTTTAACTAAAATTGAAGGTCATTTCTATCAAAGTCAAAGAGCATTGAAACATTTTATTTTGAACATGTTGAAATGAAATGATTAGATATTGTATAGTGCTTGGCACAATGAAGCCCCTATATGATGCGATGCCATAACATGGCATCAGCTGGTACTACAGACCCCAACTATGAGAAGGATGCAGGCTCAGTCAGGGAGCGGCCAAGGAAAGGGGAGAGATGGGGAAGTAGCCAGTGCCCCCACAGTCCTCCATCACATGACCATC
The DNA here is from genome assembly GCF_003343035.1 of Apteryx rowi. NCBI lineage: Eukaryota > Metazoa > Chordata > Aves > Apterygiformes > Apterygidae > Apteryx > Apteryx rowi. The sequence continues at coordinate 7,397,820 of NW_020450871.1, read as the reverse complement.
ATGACATACTCCTGCTTTCTAACACATTTCCATTCTGCCTAAAGATTCTGTAGTGTTTTAAAAAATAGCAATTAAAAAATTTCTTGGTACTGGTTTTCATAACACCAAATCCTTCATTATTCTGTTCTTACCTAGGTATCGCATTGGGCCATTTGAAGTAGAGAGTGCCCTGACAGAGCACCCAGCAGTAGCAGAAACAGCTGTTGTCAGCAGCCCAGATCCCCTCAGAGGAGAGGTAATGATGCTGAACAGCAGCTGGGGAAGCAATATGCTTGTTTAAATATGTAACTGTATAAAGCGGTTCCTGCTTTACTGAATAATGTACAGTTATAAGGCAGTCATGTCACCATGGATAATCCTACTTGGTGTGATGAGTACACCCTTCGCCATTTACATGCTCTGCTCTTCTTAGTCTCTATGGAGAACATTACAGTGACATATGCTTTTCCCTCATCAGACCTTCTTGTTATTAAGCACTTGTCTACACATTGAAATTGTCTTTTCTGGCTATCTCAGTGTAGCCAAAGTTATACCATAACTGATCCAGCATTAGACTTGGCCTAAATGTATGAGGAAAGCACAGTCCTGCTCTGGGATGGTACAGGCCTATTGTCCCCAAGCATGAATGTCGGGGAAATAAAATATCCCTCAGCTTCAGGGAGAACTCTGCAGAGGCGCCTGTTAACCCCTCCTTCTAGATGCCCTCTGGGAGGATAAAGCAAATGCTCTTGCTGTGAAATGAGGGTCAGAAAACTGCACTTTCAACTTTTCTTTCTTTCATGTACATGAAGTTGGGAACAACCGCTTCATACATTGTGCTGGTTTCTTTGTTCCTCCCTTTTGCATGTCATGACTCAGAGCCATACTACTCACTGGTAAACAATGTATCAGCTCTTAAAAATTGATGGTGTCAGATCACTTTTATTGCTTTTATCTTGTAGGTTGTGAAAGCATTTGTGGTCCTGTCCTCCACCTTTTCATGTGGTGACCTGGAGAGCTTAGCCCTTGAGTTACAGGAGCATGTCAAGAAAACTACTGCTCCATACAAGTATCCCAGAAAGGTAAACGCTTCTGAGTAAAACTTTAAACACAGGACACACATCCATAAATCTCAGAAGAATTATTATTTGAGTTTCCATGACTGATCTGAAAGAGACAATGGTCAAGATTCAGGTAGAGTACTGACTCCAGAAAACCTTTCTTATATATCATTAGTTTATGTTGTTTTTTATTTAGAATAAAGTTGTTTGTTTAAGCCTTACAAATATTTCTAGGCTGAGTATGCTATGCTAGTTAGATCTTCTCCGTATTCTGAATCAGGGTCAAAATCATAATTCTCCATCTTTTACTTCATCTTTAACCAAGCACTCTCCAGTGACTTTAGTGGAAGTACCTAACTGAATCTGAATAAGGATTTATGCACTGGTCCTCACAGTAAACAAATAAAAAGAATACAGAAGGATACACTTGGTGTTTCTCAGAAATCCCAGCACTACAGGAAGGAGCTACTAGCAGAGCTTTGGTTCACTTGTGCAGAACTCAAGGGAGCTAAGGACCATTAAAGACTTTGTCCCAATAACATCCCTTCTCTCTTCTTTTTCCGTTCATCTCTGTCCTCTGATATCCTTTGGCTCTTCATCCTTCTACTCCAGTACCCAATTTGGTTAGCAGGGAGGCAGCTACACAGATGTTTGGCTATCCAGGCAGCCAAAGAAATTGTTTCATAAGCTGCACATTGTGTTGCCTTGATTTGGCTTGGACTTGGTCCTTTAGACAAGCAGTTCTTACCGATGGAGTGCTCCTAAATTTTCACATGTGCTGAGAGCCAGTCTTGCAAAACCAACTCAAACTGACTCTGTAGTGAATATGCTACATTGTTTTCTGTCTTTTTTTATGTAGATGGAATTTGTCCAACAACTGCCAAAGACAGCCACTGGGAAGATCAAGAGGAACGAGTTGAGGAACAAAGAGTGGGGACGGATGTAACATTGTTTGGAAGCTAACAGAGCTCTTTCATTCAGTTAACACTGTGTAAATTTCTCTGATATAACCGCCCTCCTTCTTATCTGTTTTCTTTAAAAGCCTGAGCATCTAACATCATAGATAAAGCCAAGATGTGACGTTCAAGTCTGCTTGCAAAGCCTCTAATGTCAGTGCCACGGTTTCAGCTCCTGAAGCACTGCTGGGAAAAAGAACAAACCGTATAACTCCATTCTAGCCCTGGATGTTCCAAAGTTCACCAAAAATTTGCTGGTGACCAATCTCTTTTATTTAGCATCCAGATCAAAGAAAACTTGTTGCTGATAGTGATTGCCTAACTCCAAGCTTCAGAAAGGACAGGCATGGATCTGAGTGGTTCATATGCTCTGTCCTTAAAAGGCAGCATGCTTTCAGTGGAATGCATTCCTCCTAGCATTTACTGAAAATGGAAAGACTCCTCTATTGATATCACCATATCACCTTCATAGACCTCTCTGTTTAATACATGTGCTGCTGACAAGCAGGGCCAGCTTCTCCCATGCTCATCAAGTACTGTCTGATACCGAGAGTAGCCATAACTTTGTTGCTCACCCTCTGTACTGATCTTTACGCATAGACAAAACTCCTGTACTGCTTCTGACGGTCTGTGAAAAGAAGTTTGCTGTTGGACGACTGATCCAATCTTTAGAACAGACCAGAGCTGTTTGCCATGCTGGCTGCTTGCTGCAGGACGAGGCCATCACAGCAGCCATTCAGATAGCAGTGAAACCAGTGAACAAACTGCTGTAATCTGGTTTGGATGATCGCATCTCTGTTTAATGTTTAGCTTTATGAAGAAGCATGTACTGTACACAGCCTTACTTGTCACAGTTGCATATGCAATAGTGTGCCATGTTTTAAGGCTGTATTAGTTCTTAGCTGTTCATCCTCAGGCTTTTTTTAATTTTGTCTACTCAAAAAAGATTTCATTTTCTGAGGTGAATTTTCATTAGCTGACAAAAATGTCTCCAGCCTTCAGCAGTCCCATTCATTAAACAAGACATTGCTGGAGAACAGCAGTGTCTTTGGGCAGGAAAGAAGGTCTTTTGCAGCTGTGTCTTACTGTTTGGAGTTCTCTGTCTGCTGTCATCACAGAGTGAGATTTGGAGAATGCTACTTTTGAGAAAAGAAAACATTTTATTTGGTTATGTCAATGAAATAACTTCTGTACTAGTGACTGCTGAAATGAAAGCAAATGTCAATAAATACAATGTTTACTTCGTTCCTCTTTTTTGACAGTCGCTTCGTTTTTTTATGCTACTTAGCATTTCAGAGATTTCAGAACACTTTCAGGTTTTTAGGCGCATAGATTACATAATTATAAAACTAAACATCAAATTATCAGTCGTCTTTGCCCTCAAGTTTCTTGAATGCACTTGTCTGGAAGTGTCACTTGTTGCAGCCTCAAGCTCTTTTCTGTACCCAGTTCAGTTTCCCTTAAAAGTCATGTACTCCTGGACATCCCAGGGGCTCTTTACATCTTCTAGGTCTTTCTGCTTGGCTTTAGTCAAGTGTTTTACTGTTATGCACTCAGCCAGACACAAAAAGTGGGATGATAAATACCTGTGCAGACTGGAATTCAGAGCCCCTGGAACCTGTCTGTGGCCCTGCACTTAGCTAGTTGGGCAGTTAAACTCAAGTCATGTTCAAGGGTTGGGTTTTTTATTTTTTCCTCCCCAAATTTAAAGGCCTAAAATCAAGCAGCTAAATCCAGAGTGGGGAAAGTCAAAAGTCTAAGAAAAGCTCTGGATGAAACTGTACCACACAGAAGACAAGAGTTTTACTATTGATTTCAGTGCGGCCGAGAGTCTTCTGACTTTCTAAATTCTCGTGTGGTTAATTAGGATAATTTGCTCTAGGCTTCAGCACTAGAGCTATTGCCCGTTGTGGTCCATGTTTAGCTGACCCAGAACTGGGTTTCCATTGTGCTTTGCTTATCTGTTTTTTTGCCTGAATGGGCTGGGTTCAAAGTCAAGCAACTTGCCAAGTCATTCATTCCATATCCTGTGGTTGCAGTCCTGCTAGGTGCCACTGCTCCACGCTGCAACTCCCTCTTATTAGGAATATTGAGTATACTTTGTTGTCTCACGTGCAGGGTAGATGGTTTGTTTAATTCTTCTCCTCCGCTCAGGATCAGAGAGTCACCACTAAATTTCTTCTGATCCATGTGGAATGATTTCAGAGATGCAGGCTTGCAGCTACAAGTAGTTGGAAGCAAAATAAGTCTCTCTAACATGCAGCTTTCTTTCGGATCCCCAGAGGTTGAAACGTGATTGGATTGTATCCCTCTGGCCGAAATATGTGATTTTCAACAGACCAGCCTTTCCCTTTCAGGCCTCCTTCCACCCCTAATATAGCCCAGCTTCAATGTGATGTTATTCTCAGAGGCAATAGAAAAGGTAACAGATTTACATTTCTGTCTCAAATGTATTTTTCCTGTTAGGATTGTTTCCTTAGGGATTAGCTTCTCACCCAAAGCTTATATAAGTGACATGGAAATCTTGCTACATATGGTCTCTATTTGTTTTGGAATTGCAGAAGTGCATTATTAGGTTGAAGTTACAAAGCAGCCTCCCCCAGGTGTTAATACTGCCAGTGCCTCTGCCCGTTTTGTGTAACTTTTCTGCAAAGACCATACCATTTTCCCTTGTTGTAAAGGATATACCAGCTAAACAGAAATGGATCAGGAAGAGGAAGATCTTGTGTTCTTGTGACTCTGCAGTTTCCAGCCATGTGCTTCAGAAGATAATTAACCCTTTTTCTTGGCATTTTAAATGTTTTTAGAACGGATGACACAGCTGTTCTGAAGACAGCAAACAAGTAAAATAGCTGATACCTACCATTCTCCTGAAGAGAGTTTGAACAGATATAAAAGCAAGCCTTATTATCAAAGTTATTTTTCTGGTTAAAATAAGAACTATTTATAGTAATTCAGTGATTGAGAAAATGAAAAAAATTCTAGTTCTGTTAAATGACTTGTTTCCTTCTTTTGAAGTTTTACAAAGTAGCTAGAAAGCTCCAGTTTCAGCTGGGTACAGGGAACATGTTTCCTGTTTGTTGTTTTCCCCTTAGTGGTGATACCAATTTTTTATGGTCTGGGATAGTGAAGTCCTGAAATTGTACTGTTCCATATGGGGGACTAATGGTTTTATTTCAGAAGATTCGAAATCTCCATTGTTGGTGGTAGGCTGAGCGCCACGTGTAGGACTCCCCTTCTTTTGATGGCATAGCTCTGGTCCTGCAAGCACTGGCAAGGAGGGGAATTCCCAATGCAAAGTTTGATTGGGGATTTTTGTTGTTGTTTTTTTGATTGTGAGGCATGTTATTAAACATAATAAAGGAATAGTAAATCGCACAAACAACATGTATTTACTAAAGACTGTCTTAAAATGGAGATGAACATAGGACCACATGCTGTGCTTTAACAAACCCTCTGAGGCTGCTAAAACGAGAGCAGCAGTATATTTCATTAAGAATCTACAGAATTGTTCAAAAAAACAAATTGAGAATTGAGATTATATGTAGTATATGAGAAGTAATTCCTTAATGTATGATGCTATTATAAATTATGAGAAACTAATAATCAGTTGTAATATTGCATATATGCATATATTTTGTATATATATTGTGTGTGTGTTTTGGCACATAAAAGTGCTCTGCTTGCACTGGTAAGAAAGTTAATATTTAGTTTTATGTCTAGAAATCTGTAATGGATTTCCAGATTATGCTTAGAACTTGGCCTTGCAGATTTGCTGGCTGGTGATTTTTGTGACTTTTCCAGCATTATTTTAGCCAGTCCATTGAGCAGGAGCATTTTATAAGTGATCTACAACTTCATCTCCTTTCCCACACTGTAAAAAAACGGCATAACGAAAAACAGAGCAGCGATGAGGTGAGTTTGGTTTTAGTTATTCATAAGGCATTTCAGACTGTTGATGCTAAACCAATTATTATGCTAATGCTTGATCCAAGTCATACAGTCCACCTATAAAAATAAACATGAACACAGTTTCTAAACAGAATAGCTCTAAGCAAATCCATATGGGAGGGGATTTGTTACTGAAAAGATCAGTTAGAGAAGAGGTAATTTGCCAGTTTGGGCCTTCATGTTGAAGTCCTGGATTTAAGATGCAGACCAGAATTCACCATTGATGTCTGAGCTTTTGTTGTCTCTAGCAGAGCACCAGTTTCCAGCGATTGCTTATTTCCTAATAGATTCCTCTACAGTCCTACAAGCCAAGAGAAAATTACTTTCAAGCATGATCTCACAAGCTTCTAGTGAGGGATAAACCTCTCTGAGTGCAGACAATGAAATCCCCCATGAGAGCAGGGAGTTTCTTTAATGTGATTCTACCACAAAAAAAATTGAGCAAAAGTCCGTTGTGGTCAGATCTCCGGGCACGAGGGGCTGTGTCCGCCGAGGAGCCCGCACTCCCCGCGGCTCCGCAGCCTGGTGCCTGCTTGAGGGAGTCAGGCTGCAGGCATTGCCGTGCTCAGCTTTTTAAGGCCTCTCCAAATGCTGCCAAGCTGCTCAGGAACACCGTGTTTCTGCATTTAAGTAAATGAATATCCTGGACATTACTCACCTAAGACAGCCCAGGGAATATACCGTCCCTACGTGCCCATTCAGCTGAGAGGACAGTCAGGCAAGGCTGCGAGTGTCACCCCAGCAGCTCAGGCTCCTTGGGCTGAGGACAAATAAGATGTCTACAGGTACTCACTTCAGTTTGGCAACTGATATTTTCTGTCTCCTGTTTCTTTCTGGTTTCTCATTCTCCAGTTCAGAAAAGTTCAAAGTACAGCTATCAAACAGAAGAGACATGATATAAGTGAATGGTCAGACAACATGTATGAAAAAAAGGGCTAGGTGATTTGGGCAGCTGGCAAAACTCTTCCAGGCTGCAAACTGTTAGTATAAATAGCTCAGAGTGTCTATGGATGCTTAAAGGAATAGGCCCCTTAATGAACAGAAAAAGGTTTGTGTCAACTCACAGTGAATAAACTGACTGCACTCACTTAATCCTATTTGAAAAATTCCTTTCTTGTTCCTGTTAAATGTTTCCTTTACAACTTGTTCTCTCATTATTAGCAGGCTTTGGATGAATTTGAGTTCCTCTGATGTACTGTGGGGTCTCTCTGATACAGGCTGGATAAAATTTGCCTTTCCCAGTTTATTTGCTCCATAGATTCAGGGATCATACATCTTTACACATGGCAAGCTACAGTATGATGCAGCAACTATTTTGAATGTGAGACTAAAAACAGTCAGTGTGGTTGAATGCAAAAGCTGTTTTATTAGAAGGACTGTCAAATGGAAGGCATGAGGGGAGACAGTGCTCTCGGTGGAGTGGAAATCCAGAAACATGGGTTCAACTTTTGCACCGCCCACAGACATATCTCCTGCTGTATCAGGGATTCCCCCTTAGTAGAAATCAATAATGAAATCTTCCACTGTAAGCTATTCTGAGATCTGTTCTGTTCCCACTAAATGTTGTCACTGTCTCTTTGATTATTGCTTGGTATTTGCTTGTTGGAGCAAAACAGTTTGAACAAAAAATGTAGGCATTGCAACTTTTATTTCAATATAGCAGAGGAAAGGAAGGGCTACGTAAGCTCTCATTAGTTGTGCAGATCCAGCTGTCTCATGTTTTCATTTACTCTGAGACATGTAGGTCCGCTTGTCAAACATGGTCTGCCCACTTGGGGCAGCATATGTATACTTAAGCCATGTTCAAAGTGTATGTGAGCGAGTGTGTGCAGGGGGAGAAGCTTTGATATTTGCTCACGATAGGTCAAAGCTAGGATGTGGTACGGTATGGCCTCACTGCCTTGTACGTGACAAGAAGTTTCAGTGAGTTCACAGCAAATGTAACTCCTCTTTTTTAATCTCCAGAATTTGTCTGCATTTCCCATCACGAAGTTGTGTGGGACACCTACTTTTTAGCGCATGATATTGCAGCATGATCTTACGAGATCTTATCCATTCCACTGTTCTACTATGGCCTTGCCCATTCCACCAGAGCCACCTCCCAGGCTGGTGTTTCCTCCTTCCAGCCCCATCCCATGCCATCTGAGTCACATACTCTCACAGTGTGATGATTTCAGAAGCTGGGATCCTCGTAGAAACCTGCATGGTTTTGATCTGTTTCTGCTTGTATGCAACTGGGCCCTAGGTTCAAGCCATATTCTTTCCTTCTGGACTGATTGTCAGTGATTCTAATGCATTTATTTCTTGGGTTTTCTTTTTTTCCAACATAAATGAAGTTACAAATTCAAAAGCCTGAAACACTGTGCATGAGCGGAGGGAAGTCAAACCACCCTGGTGTGATGGCAGAATGGAAAAATAAAGCAGGGCTAGATATCTCTGAAGGTTACAGCCAGACTGAATCAGTATATTTGCAGTCACTCACAGACAGCATATAACTTCTAGATGCCTCCCTAGCAACATCTAGAGTAGAAGTTCCCTGGAATAAATTTTGAATTCAGACTGATTCTGTCGTGTTGTTCCCTGGAGCCACTTCAGTGGTATAGATGAGGAGAAATCTCAAGTGCCATAAATCCAAATTTGTGGATTTGTTAATCTCCCTACAAGAAATATCTGTTTCCAGTCTAAAATGCTCGCACTAATGACACCATAGCCAAGAGCATTGTTCTGCTGCTGCTCGCACACTGGTATAAATTGGAGGACGTTTCTGAGAAGTAAAGGGAGACAAATTAGTGTAAAGCAAATTTAAATCAGAAGCATTTCAAGCCTAGCTGATTTAACCTCAAACAACGCTTTGAATGAAAACAGGATTTTTCCCGCTGAGTAAGATCTCTCACTGATGTAAGTCAATGATATTGCATGGATTTCTCCCAGCTGTGCTGGTTTACACCAATAGAGGAACAAGTGCTTGGCTTTAAAATCACAGTGGGAAAGCATGTTTTTAAAAGAACATATCTTACTTCTCTAGAAAAGATTAACTAGAGAGTCAGCTGCAAAATTGTCCATTTGTATACAACAACAAACCTCATAAACTCAGTTTTCTTTTACAGGGTGTTGTATGTGCAGCTCTTGAGGGGATGCAAATTAAACCTGGTGCATTAGGAAAAGCAGTTCCACCTTACAATGGAAAGGTAACACTGGAGGGGGGCAGTTTATGTCACTGGGGACAGGAGTTATGGGGATGAAGATGGATACTTCTGGTTTGTTGGGCGAGCTACTGATATCATCAGATCTTCTGGGTATGTTTCTGTTTGTTGTCAGAAGATTCGTATTATTCTGTTAGAATTTTGAGTTATCTGCAAAATACAAATTCAGCTGCTATGACTGGATATTAAATGGTAATAGACTTATAATAAGAATTTCACCAAAATTGTGACTTAGGATTGGAATTCTGTGTGACTTTGAATCTAAAGAAAGAAAAAAAGTGCTCAAAATGGTTGGAATTTTTCATTTACACGATTCTTTTAATTTTTAATTTACAGCATTCATTTAATGAAACATTGCATTCTGATATTGTTGAAATCAAAAGATTTGGCTCTTCTTTTCATTTAAAACAGTACAACTTTTTGTTTGAGTATTCATTTGAATTTAAGAAAAGAAGAGTCAAATCATCTTTAAATACTTTATTTTTAACCAAAAAACTCTGCTGTGTTTCCTTTTGGCTTGAATGAAATGTTTCAGTTTGAAACTGACTGAAATCTTTTAACTTCTTCATTTTACTAGAAAGAAAGCAAGGAAATGTGTTGAGGTTTGTGAGTAGCTGGTTTGCTTTGCTTGGCTTTGCCACCAAACCAAAGATTTCAGAATGATTTGCCCAGCTCTGCTCCTAAACACCAGATTCTTATGTCCTCTCCTAGGTCTTGCGTTGGGCCGTTTGAGTAGAGTGCGCCCTGGCACAGCACCCAGCAGGAGCAGAAACAGCTGCTGTCAGCAGCCCAGAGCCCATCAGAGGAGAGGTAAGGACATTGCTTTTAGGAGCTATATAAAACATCTATTGATGAAATAACTATACCTGTGGGGGAAATCTTGGCTGGTATTAACATAGTAAAGATGTAGACAGACATCTTCAAGTACATTTAAGGAGACTAAGCATCTAGCTTCCTTTGATTTCAGGAAGAATTAGGGGCGGCGAGGCCACTTTGGAAATCTGCCAATGGCTTCTGGGAATCCCAGTGAGATCCAATACCTTGAAACAATGTCCCCTGGCAATTATTCTTATGAAGACCATTAACCAAGTGTGGCCTGCCTAAGTCACCTCTCTTCCCAAATACCGCTTGAATCCTGAAAGAACGTGGCATGGCGGCTCAGACACTAGTGAAGAGCTGCTGGATACTGGGAATTCCACTGTGCTCCCTATGGGGAATTTTAAGGCCCCTTTGTGGAGTTCAACAAGCAATAAATAAAAAAAAAAGTGGCCCAGCATCTGGCTGGGAACTTACATGTCCACTTGCTTGCAAGCAATTTTATTGTAGAAAATTGCATTATTCATCTTAGTCTTTCTACTGAACATTATTCATCAAGTTCGTGATTGCTGAGTGTTGTCTAACTCTCACTCTCTTTTTTAGGTGGTAAAAGCTTGTATTGTTCTGTCTCCTGAATTTACAGCTCATGATCCTGAAAAATTAATTTTTCAACTGCAAGAACCTGTGAAAAAAGTTACGGCACCCTACAGATACCCCAGAAAGGCAAGTACCGCTGAGTTCTGAAAATACAAGTAGTTCCTGGCAATGCACCTTAAAATTAAAACTGCTCTAATCGAACCTAATACTCAGATTAGTAATACAATCAGGTTGCATTTTGGAATAGTAAAATTTTGTCTCCGTTTTTCTCCTGGCACATCACTGGCTTTTGATCAGGTTTTGAAATGTAACTTTGAAAGATCTGACCCCATCCAAGCTCTGTAAAGAAAGACAGCTCAGTTGAACTTCATAGGCCTGTGCTGATAGGATCTGATGTTGTCTTCTTACATTGAGAGTACAGATAAACTTATCTCAGATTTCACTGTGATTATGTACATGGAAATGAAGTGCTTCTTCATCTGATCAAACTGTGTCTATGAGCATAAATTTAGCCTAAATATTTTAAACAAAGGAATCAGAGTTTACAAATTAAATACAGTTACAGAATATCGCAAGTATTGCAAGACATTTTTAATGACACACTGAACAGAGAAGGAAGATGCTTTGGATGTTACAATAATGGAGGGTTTGGATCCTACAGAGTGGGCCAAAGCCTTGGCTGGTTACAGTCAGTGGCCTGTCAAGCTCTTCAGTAGAGTTATCACAGTTTGCACTGGTACAGCAGGTTTGGGGGAATCACAGCAGGTTTTTCACAGCTCATTCCTGGTGTCAGTGGAGTGTGCAAAGGCAAACAGTAACACAGCTTTTGCATGTGAGGCAGGAATCAGACTCCACCAGCACTGTATCTAGAATGGCTTCAAAGAACCCCAAAGTGTCCACACTCAGTGTTAAACATGATTAGTCTGCCAGGAATAGCATAATAAGCCTTATCTGGATAAGCCATGACATACCGGTTGCCACCAAAATCCCTGGACTTGGCTGTCTGTCTTTGGCTTCCCTCAGTTTCTGCACAGGTTTTCTAGAGACTAATATAGTATTATATTTCCCTACACTTCTCTTCCCTTTTCCTGAGTAATAGCTTTTTCTGGGAGATTAATTTTTATCTCCTTGATTCAAACAGAGCAGAAGGAAAACATGTTGGAGATTTTAAATATAATCCCAGTTTTGGAGGAGAATAATTATAAATAGCATTAGATTTTTAACAGCAATCATAAAAATATGTTGAAAAATGTAATCTGGTCACCGTTTCAGAATGCAATTCTTTTTAAGCACATTCAGATTTCGAATATGAGTAAATACTTTCTGGCAAGGTAATCCACTTAACTTTGTCTGAAGTAATCAGATTGTTCATGTAATCCATTTGTTTTGTGTAAGTCATAAGGTATTTTTAATGTAATCTAATTATGACCTTGGGAAGTAATCGGGTTAAGAGCAATCTAAAAGATATATGCTGGAAGAGATTCTGGTTGGTTTTGGTACCAGTCTGCACTGGGTTTTAAACAGATTTGGCTGGATTTTCGCCAGGAAGCTGTTCTAATGGTGTAAATCGCTCATTTACACCAGGGACGATCTGGCCCAGGAGGTTTCCTTTCTGCTGCAGTCACAGAGTTCTCGCTGTAAAGATAGGGTCAGTCAGACTCACCAGCATGTTAGTCCAGTTTTATAATGATATAAAATCTTAAACTGAACCTGACCAGCAACATCCTGAAGGAAAAAAAAAACCAAAAACAGAAACAGAGAATCACCACATTTCCGTTGGGGGTGTGGGAAGCAGTCCTCACGCTCCCTCATTTGCCAGTGTTTCAAGCAACCCGCTACAGACCCTCTCTTGCCCCCTCTGAAAACCATATTGTGCTCAAATTCAGCGGCGTGTGATTGTCTTACACCACTGATTTGAAGAATTACTAAGTCGCCTAACTGACAAGCTCTGTTTCCCTAAAAAGTAACTTACTGTTTTTGTTGAGCACTGGCACTGGGGTGCTGCCTGTGGGGTTCATCCTCGGAAGAGCTTGTACCTTGTAAAAAAGCAGGCCTGCCACCAAAAAGAAAAAGCTTAAAATCAAGCTGTATTAAACTGCTTGTTGTTATCATTCCTCTTTATAAACTAGGTTGAATTTGTTCAATAACTACCAAAGATGATCTCTGGGAAAATCCAAAGGAAGAAATTAAGGAACAAGGAGTGGGGAAGAGCTTAGCTTTGCTGCTGAACTCCTGGTCAGAACATCCTCATCCTGGTTGCTTTTCTGCCTTCTGGCATCTTATTCCCTATCAGTCTCAAGAGGTGCTGGAAAGTCTCCTGATCAAGAATAGAAGATGCCACTTTTTGATTTGGTGCTTTGGAGTGTTTCTAAAGCAATATATTCCCTATAATTTTAAGCGTGTACAGGAAAAACTGTATTGAAGATAATGATAAAAGAAGGGAATCAGACTTTCCTTTAGCTTTTGCATTTATTTTCATGTTATTTCTTGCTGAAAGGCACAACAAGTTTTAGGACAACTGCAAGTAGGTGTCAAATATTATTTAGTGAGAACGTTCTTTAATTGGTTTTAGTGATCTGAATTCCACATTAGATTTAGCCAGTGCCAGGTCACATATAATTTTGGGATTAGATACGATCAAGGATTTCCTGGGCTGAGTAGTCAGTCTAGTTTGTGAGATATTTCCGTAACAGTCAAGCACAGTTACCTGGGTACAGGTGCAGCAAAGAGAGGTTTAGATCATCCCTGTTAGATCTTATCTCACATTTCTTGTTATCCCGCCACATTGCTCTCACCTCACACACTTCTGCTACAGCACAGCCTGTGTACTCTTTATTCTTGCTTCAAAAGACATGAGTAACAGTTCAACTCCATGGCCAAGGCTTGCTGCATTTACTGGGAGCACAAAAACACCAGTGAACCAAAAAACCCAGGGTTATTTAATCTCAAAATTTCCTGGTTCTGCTGTAAACCCACTATGTGGCACCTTTGAGCACATCTGCTGTTGTATCAAGAGCTTGGGAAAACAGCAAACACACTTTATAGTAAAGCTGTTGATGACCTTTCAGGACAACTAATTGCATTATTAGCTGGCAAACAAACACGAGTCCCGGGAGAGGCTGTGCAGGTGGATCTTGCCTCTTTCATACCCTTAAGCTCTGAAATGGATATTGCTTTGCTTTCCAGCTACTAAGCACGTAATTGCCTGAGATAAAAAACAAAGAGAAAACAAAATACTGCGTCCATGTAGATAACATCAATCCAGATGGCTCTGATCTTGCACTACTGAAACCAGGGGAAAGTTTAAAATTGGTTTCTTTAGGAGCAGAATCAGACCTCAAATGAAAAATAAACCCCCCTCTCTGGCATATTTGCATGCTGTGAGTATTATATTTTTTAAGGAAAAGACAAAAGTGACTGAAAGGAGGGAGGGTTTATTAATCAGCCCCTTGGAGATTCATTCCCTGGAGAAAGTGTTTAGGCTTCCTCCAGTCCAAAGTGTTGTACTGTATCATCTCCCCTGGATGCTTTGCTAATATATTCTCATCGGCAGCTGCTCCGAATCCTACTTTCTGAGAGCAGGTAGTTATGTTTTGATGAGCAAATGAGAAACTTCTCTGGTGTTTATTGCTGCTGCCATGAAAATCATTGGTCAGCTGTTTTTTCTGTATGTGCTGGCAGAAGGCTGCTGTAGTACACTCTGTCCGACAGCACTGTTTGTGGGTTGTCACATTTTTTATTTGTTTGTTCTGGGACTTTGAGGACGAATTAGTCTGCCCCATCTGTGTGTGCTTCGCCCATCATTATTGCACTGAATAATGGTTAATGACATTTCCAAACAGTAGCAGCTGTGTTGTGCGTCTCCGAGTGCACTCACACGATGCAGGCAGCCAGGGGGTGTCACTAGAATTGGTGCTGTAAACCCCTGAAAGCTCTTAGGAATTTCCCATTTCACCCTGGGAAAAGCGCCAGGGCAAAGATTTGGCAGCCATGCAAACCTGTGAGCAAACTCGCTCATTGATTTCAGTCTCTCCAAACTGGGATGATGGCTTAATGCTGTCTCACGTTCATGTGTTAGAAACACAATGTGTTCAGGACATGTGTTGGTTTTGTGTGACACAGCTCAAAGGCCACTTACCAACCAAGGTAAAGCGAGGGATGGGAGAAGTCATTTGCAACATGGGGAGAGAAGATGGAAGATACTGTCCCTGCTACAAGGCATGAAGTTCCTCAGACTTCTGCCTCAAATCCCAACCCAAACATTTCTGCATGGAGCTGCCTCCTTGAAACCTGCTCCCTCTGAATTTCACTGTATCTGCTCCTGAACTGTAAATGCAAAGAACTGAGCACCCACTGTGTTTTTCCCCAGGATTTCACTAGAAATTTTATCTCATTATCATTCTCCTGTTCATCTTAATTTCTCTGACTGAGTCTGTGGGCTCCCAGGCATCTTAAGATTTAGTTATCCTTACTAACAATCCTACCTGAAAAATGGTAAGAGAAGAAGGAGAACCAATAAAATAGCCCAGTCAAATCAGAAAATGAGGTGATTCTTGTCTCACACTGCCTTAACATCACTTGATAGTGTCACTTCTGGCAGTCTGCTGAATGCCCTTTTTGAAAAAAATTAGAGACAGGTTGTCTATCATTACTTTAGCTTTGAGTTTCTGCTTTTTCAGAATATCGGATGTGATTTACCAAGATGGGGAGGGTCATCTCCTGACAGCGAGTTCCACGGGAATGGTCTGGGAAGTTGGCTCTGAGTCCACCAAGAGTCACAGAAAACAGGGAGAGTGAGGCTGTGCGTTACTGGTGCAGAGGCACTGATGACAAATTGGAAAGTTTACTTTTGAGTAATTTCAGAGCTTACAATCAGTATGCAAAAATGACTTAAAAGCTATCAAATATCTCTAACACATAGCAAGTCAGTGATCTTCCTGGAAGATGGGCATACATTGCCATACCGTGCTGCCTTCAGAGCTCCCACATGTGAGCTCTGACAACCCGATCATGATTCTCCATCAGCCACTATCTATGCTTATTGTTTCTAGCATCACTCTGACTGTTTCCTGCCTCTGATCTTTAGTTGTATAGAGTTTATTGCCTCTCTACATAATTGCTTATAGACTTTATAACATATAGTCTATTTGTGCATTAAAAAGTAACTTTTATTTATCTAGCTCTTATTTTCCCCTTGCCGGACTCATTGCTTGAGATAGCGTTACTAACACACTACATCATGACTACAGTAAATTCATCTAACCTAAGTCTGTCATAATTGAATAGCTGTAGCTCATGCATTATGTTGCTGCCTTCCAGAGAATGAGTTTTGTGTCTCGTCCCTTCTTTGTCACCCTGCTTTGTAGCAATAGCTCTATAGTTTGAGTTTTCATTGTCCTCCTCCTTTTCATTATTCTCCCCACCACTTCTGAACTGCATGCATTTGCTCTGCAGAAACTTCCATCGCATGTTATGGGTGATATTTATTGGCACCAGGCTTATGAAAATCTTCCTGTATTTTCATCATACCAATTCTCATACTGTGTTTAACTCTAAGATCTGAAAACAAATCCCCACCGTTGCAGTTTCCGAAGTCGGTGCTGTGGAATAGAATTATAGATTAATGTATGGAGGATTATCCATTCTCCAAAGGCAGTGAATCAGAAATGCAGTCATTCATACTCGCACTATTTCCATCTTCTCTTACCTGTTTCAGTGATTGTGCCTTTCTTCAGAAGGTAATTGGAGAAACAAAAGCTACGTTCTCAGGAGGAAATAATCCCCACCACGGAACGTGACTTGCAATACAAATGAAGGGCTACAGCTGTTCAGAAAGCTAGAGTGAACCTGGAGGAGACAGGAATGCTGCGAAGAGGACATTGCAAGATACATTTGGTAGAGTTAAAAGAAATCTCACCTGATTAAAAATAACATCTCCAGGTAAGGACAACTTGTTTTTTTAAACATCCCAAGAAATTTGTATTTATTTCATAGTTGTTCAAATACTTAATCTTCTCAAAAATGAAAGATGCCTTCTGCTAATGTTAAGAAAATCTTTAAAGCAGATCTGGTTTATTCCTTTTTCTTCACATGAGTCTTACTTTTATGAAGGAGGTTAAGCGGCTAGAGAGCAGTTATACTTTTCTATTTTGTATCAGGCAAACTGAAGATGTAGCTTCTCTCTTCAGGAATATGTTCCAGGCCTGAGTATCCAATCACTAGCTCAGATCTAAAGGAAAAACAAAACAATAGCCAATTTGTACAAGGATTTCACTGATTTACGGTGAGTGCTGGAATCAGGCTTTTCTTGCATGACATGTTAAGGATGAAGATAAGAATCAATGTTACAAACAGACAATTCGAAAAAAGGAAAAGCCTCCACCTGTCTTTTAGTCTCTGAGGCTGAATGTGTCGTGAGCACCACGTTCCCATACATACAACTCTAATTCGGTTCACTCTTTTGCAAAGCATTTTCAGGATAATACGTGATTTCTACTGGCATTTTGTGAAACCAAATGACTGTATGTATTTAGGGATAAGCGCAGTCATCGTGAAGACATTAGTCCAGTAAGCCAATCAATGTAGAAAACTACCTCTAAGTTATTCATGATACTTTGCTCTTCAATTAATATAATAAGGCAAGTGCTGCGCGGTTCATAATCTTTTCTTTGGGTGCAAGGAAAGCAGAGCAAACAGAGCAATGTGGAACCAAGTTCTGCTTAATGATCATTGCAGTAGCAAGAAAAGCAACAATAAGGAAGTTTGTCGCCTATCTTCAATATTGGCTAAATGCACACACCCCATCGCAGCGCCCTTGCCTCTCCTTGCTAGCAAGTACCTTGGTCTTTGAATAGTTGTGTGTGATGGTCATATCCTGGATTCTGAGGCAAAAAACGGGGACAGAAGATGGCATCCATCCTGTAAACAAATCTGTGTTTGCCATTGGTAGCCCTGCAGGGCCGAGTAAGAGTCCCCTGGTGCCTAAAACATGGGAACAGTGCACCCAAGTCCTGACAAACTGACAGCTGGATTGAGGACCAGACACCAAAAAAGGTTTCATAAATGGGAGGAAGGAATAGGGGTGGGAGGTTAAGAGGTATAAAAGGACCAGAATGACCTTTAAGTTAACTACACACACAGGGAGGTGGTTGTAGATCTCTGGAACACTTTTTTTTTTTTGTCTATTACAAGTAAAGAAATCCCTGGGATGGGGAGGATGAGGTCTGTTTTCCTACTGGCATACACAAGAGCAAGAGGCTTGTGGTGAGGTTTTAAACAAGGACAATAGCTTTACAGATGGACTATGGGAAAGGTACACCAAAGAACATCTGAAGATATGAAGAAGGATGGCAGAGAACCTGGGGCAGGGTCACCGGTGTCATCTTTGTTCTGCTCAGGCTAGCGAGGTGGGACCTCCCCAGGCTGGTGGCAGGGCACTTCACTGGCTCGTTCCATGCCCTTGCTGTGCAGGGAGAGGCTGTGGCACCTAGCATGAGGTGTCCCTGCTGGCATCCAGCTGCTGGACTGACGGGGCCCCACAGCCTGTCCCTGGCGCTGAGCCACAGCAAGCACCCGGAGCTGTTACCAGCTTCGGTCTCTCACTCACTCTCTGTCATGCACATTGCATCCAAGCAATAAATAATCCGAGTCCCTGGGAGCAAGGTTATGGACGTTACCTCAAGAACAGAGACTGAAGGGGAAGAATGAGCCAGGGTAGCCACAAAGTGGCTGAATATGGGAGCTATTTAAAGATAGCAGCAAGAAGGGAAACAAGTGGAGACCAACCAACAGCCTGCAAAGGGAAACTCTCTTGCTTTTTCATAAAGCAGGGAACTTTTCCTCAAAAGCTTTTTGATTTGCTAAGTAAAAAGGATTTACTAGTCAGTGTCTCAGCTGAGAACAGTTTCTCCTGAGTCCAAAGCTGTTTCTGGTGCCCGTTTTCCCCTAGTAACAACTATAATGTTCCCAGTACACCATCTCCAGAACCGAGTGAGCAGCCAGTCCCAAGGGGTACTGGATGTAGTGCTGGGGCACATTTTGTTCCAGGGGTTCATCCTTTCCAATTGTGGGCCAAATCCTCATGCTGCTTCCACAATCTTTTGGATCCAGGTCTGTCTTTGAAACATCCAGCTGCAACCATACACATCCAAACTCAGTGGTCACACAGTGCAGCAAGAACTCTGTCACGTGTCCAAAGTTTCAAGTCCCTTCTTTGGCTGGGCAGAAGAGAAATTATCAGCTAGGAGGGGAGTTCTCTGAGGAACCTGTGGACAGCTGAGAAAACAGGAGACTTAGAGTTACTGGGGCTCTTGCTTACCCATAAGAAGTAGGATAAAATGTCATAAAGAGGTAGCCTTTCTGCTCTGTATACATCTTTTCCATTTGTAGCTGACAGCTCAGTACGGAATGTGTACATTATACTACTATTTTGATTTTTCTGTCTCTCATAGGAAGGAAATAATCAAAAAGCTCTGACGGTTATCATCACAAAAAGCCCCTGTATACCTGCTTTTGTGCCATGAAGATTTTCCTTGAATTTCAAGCGTTGCGGTCCCCTTGGAACATCCGGACACTCTGCAGATTATTCCATCAGTATCACAGGGCTTTTGCACCTTTGAACTTCTCAGATTATGAAGCCATCAATCGCTGTGAAAAGGAAGTGCCTGAATACTTTAATTTTGCAAGTGATGTCCTGGACAAGTGGTCTCAAATAGAAAAGGTTGCATTTATGACCCTGTGGGTTCAGTATTTTAAGTGAAACTCTGGCCTCCCTGAAGTCAAGGATAAAACTCACTGACTTCAGAAGGACCAGAATTTCCTCCCTTATTTCCATTTTAGCATAATCTTACATTGTAGAAAAAGGAAAGGCAATTTGCTTTAGCATCAGAGAGGATATGGTGCTTTGTCTCTCTCTTTATGACTCTGCTTCAGCAGTGTGTGCAGTGCTGGGTTCATAAAAGCCTCTAAAAAATTTTTGAGCAGAAGTGCCATTGCAAATCAGATAGATATATGCACCAAATTAGATAGGTGCCTTTCAAAAGGGCTCTTTTAAACCAAAGCTAAACATGTGCTTCATATCCCGTCCCTGCAAAGCCCTAGAACATGTAATGTTGCCAAATTGCACCGTCTGCAGTATCACAGAAAATCTGCAAGGAACTACAGGAGCCAGTTACTACAAGTAACCAGCATGTCACTTACCCTTGTGTTGTGTGTAGGAACGAAAGGGACCATCAAACCCAGCCCTGTGGTGGATAAATGGAAAAGGAAGTGAAGTGAAGTGGAGCTTCGAAGAGCTGGGCTTCCTGTCCCGAAAAGCGGCCAATGTGCTTTCTGGCCCCTGTGATCTGCAAAGAGGAGACAGAGTTATAGTGATTCTACCCCGAATCCCGGAGTGGTGGCTGCTGAACGTGGCTTGTATGCGAACAGGTGAATTATATCATTCCTAGTCCTCTGTATAATGCTTGTGCCAAAAGTTGGTTAACAGTTCATTTACAATTACATTTCTTATTTGACTTTGTAGCTTGAACTTTTGACAATCAAAGGTGCTGACAGGGTTAGTCTCTTATGACTGATGGAATTACCTTCATTGCTTTTCCTTCACTTTCTGTGGCTTGTGTGGATTTAGAAATCAATTTAAATTAACTTCAACTGGACTTAAGTTAAAGCTGCTAGAGAAGTTTACGGCCCCAAAGTAGTATTTTATACTTACATTGTGCCTGGGGCAAAGGATCTTATAGAAACAGAAGTGATTTTATGCTTCCCACCTGCACATCTGTATTCAAGTAGAAGCGGAGTCCATCTGCTCGGGGATGTATGACTCACTTTACCCTCACCTCATTTCTGGGTTGAATGGTGCTGGCATTCAACAAATCAGGGGAAGCTATGAAGCGATCAGGACTGCAAGTGAAAAATATTTAATATATTTTTCATTTTATTGCACTTTTAGGTGTTATCTTCATCCCAGGGACAACACAACTGACAGCAAAAGACATTTGCTATAGATTGCTGGCTTCCAAGGCTAAGTGCATTATTACCACTGATGCACTTGCTCCTGCAGTGGACTCAGTTGCATCCAAGTGCCCGTCTCTGAAAACGAAGCTAATTGTATCTGAGAGCAGCAGGGCCGAGTGGCTGAACTTCAGCGATTTGTTCAAGTGAGTGCCTTCTGCCTTAGCTCCATCACAGTTATCTAACTGGAATATTTCTCTAAAATATATTGTTTAAACACATGCTTCTAACTTGTTAATGAACTAGATAACTTTGAGGGGGTGGGAGAGAAGGCAATTTAGTCATTTTTACATGAAGAAAGGGAATATTTGGGAACGGTCAAATGAGTGATTAAAAAAATAAGTACAGTCTTATAGCATTTAAGTTTTTTACATATGACTAGGAAATAATATGGAAAAAATGGACAGGAAAGCTTCTTTCATTGACAGCTGTGGCCTATTTACCCTCTAAAGCTCAAATGAAAACATTCTCTACATATTACACCAATCCGTATTACTAAAACTTGATAATAGGACTTATACGGATGGCCTATCATTATGAAAGACTGAAAAAGCACATTGCAAAATGATCCTAATGCATTTAGAAATCCACCTCACTCCGTACTGAACTGCAGCTACCAAAACAGGACCTGATGGGCAGCTCATGCACTACAGTGCGTTTGACCACAGAAGGGGTGGTGAAACCTTGTGGGGGAGGAAAGCAAAATATCCTGCTGCAATGTGCCCAAGGCCTTATGTGTGATGTTGCCAGCTAACATTTTGTTAAAAGCATCTATCTAACTAAAATCATATTCTTTCAGGGTAGGATCCAAGCTCTTCCATCACTTTAAGAGCATTCTAGGATGTTGCATTTGCTCTCACAGCCACTGAAATCTTAGCTAGCATTGCCTTTACAGCAGTTGTCTCACTGTATTTCTGCCAGCTCCTTCAAACAGTTGCCCACCTCAGTGTCATCAAGCAGAAAGACCAAGGAAGCAGCAACACTGCATTCTCAAACCTCCTAAAGCTACTAAAATATGATTAAGTGGATTTGATGAATCTGCTTTCATGCTGGGCTGATATTGCAGGGGTCAGGTCCATGGCAGAGGATAACATTGATTTGAAAAAAAATAAAATAAATGTTGTCTAGAACTGCAACAGTCCTGTAGAGACTGTCGCTGGCGGTCAGGCAGGGAGCCCCACGGAGGCAAGGCATGGGCAAAGGATCCAAGCTCGGTTCGCTGAATAACGTCAGCCACTGTTTCATATAACCTTTTTTCCTAAGGGCTGCCCCTGCTGTCCATAACTGCGTGAAGACGAGAAGCCAGGACCCGACGGCAATCTATTTTACCAGCGGCACCACAGGCTCCCCCAAGATGGCTGAA
Source organism: Apteryx rowi (assembly GCF_003343035.1). Classification (NCBI taxonomy): domain Eukaryota; kingdom Metazoa; phylum Chordata; class Aves; order Apterygiformes; family Apterygidae; genus Apteryx; species Apteryx rowi. Next base: position 7,375,886 of record NW_020450871.1, on the reverse strand, counting down.
CACTCCTACGGAAGCCTTGGTCTGGGATTTTTTCTTTGTGGAAGGTAAAGCATTCAGTTCAGTTATGCCTCTGCAGCTCTGCAATGTGAAGCAAACGGACAGGTTTTTGTACATGATGCAACTCGGATAGATGACAAGCCTCCCATGGTACTAACATGTAATTTCTTTTGGTGTCCTCAGCTGAATTGTAGCCAGGAAACAAGGATCTTGTTTGATATGGTATGTGGCACCGTTTCAGAAATGAAAACTTATCTATTTAAATCCAGGCTAAATAACATATTTCAATGAATAAGTTACCATATCATTTGCTTGTCTTTATCTTTGCCATCAGTATAAAGGATAAGCAAGAGGTATTTGTTTGAGCTTTGGAGTTTTGGATCAGATTTACCATGCCTTTCCAAGCAAAAAAAACAAAAAAGTTTTTAAATCTCCACTTGCAGACTCTCACATATTAATCACCTTTGTCTTCAACAGATACTGGATGAGTTTGACTCGCTCAGACATCCTGTGGAACATGTCAGACACTGCTTGGGTAAAGGCAGCTATTGGAGGTGTTTTTGGTCCGTGGTTCCAGGGTACATGTGTTTTTATACATGCCATGCCACAGTTTGATCCAGGAGCAATCTTAAACGTAAGAACACCATGCTGATAATGAGCAGTTACTCATATTTCATATTGTTTTCCAGGCAAGCCACAAACACTGAGTCTCATGGGTTTATGGGATTAGCTGTTTTAGAATAGCATAACCACAAGGTGATTGCGCTTTGAATAGGAATACATTTTGCAGCGTGACTTTTTGGGGCATAGGATATAACCAGCTGCTTCTGATCAGTGGGAGTTAGTAGCATTACTTAAACGTCTCCCCTCCTGTATTTCAGTATTGAAATGATAAATGAGCTGAATTACATGTAAATTAATATTTTAAGTAAGCTGCTATGACCCTTAAGAAAGGCAAGTCAGTACTGGAAAACACTGAAGGAGTGAGATCGGCTTGTTCCTAAAGGAAATTATGTTCAAGCTTCTCAAGCCAATGTCAGATTTAATCTTGTGGCATACAGAAAGGAGACTGCTATTATTAAATGGCTCAAAGCACGTTATGTGGAAAATTGTATGTTCCTAACACGTAGGGTTTATCTAGGGATTTTACCCTCAGTTTCATTTGCTTTTTAAAATGGTGGCTGCTAGTTTGGTTTTCACTTTTGTATAAATTTCTTGGCCTTGCAAGCACTTGTTTGCAGCATGTGTGGGGTTTCACATCTTGGCACAAAGTGCAGTAGACAGTAGAGGCTGCTCTACCCATGGTGTGGCCAGAGCGAAGACTGGTGAATGAGAGGCCTTCCCCTTGCTTTTATTTCCCTTGCCTGTCCCTCTTGCTGAGCAGATGTGAAGATAGAAGCAAGGTAAAAAAGTGGGGCTAAGTTCCACCTGAGTGATGGTGAATCAGCTGCTAGTGTTATGGATGAGAAATGAAGACATGTTAGAAAACAGAGGCTTGGCTGAGATCTTTATTTTGCTAGCAAGGCACTCTGTCCTCTGTGTTCCGTTCCAGCCAAAGGAGGATATATGTTTACCTGCCCAAAAAATACCCCTTTTAATACAGCATCACCCTGGGCCCAGCCTGAGCTCCTGGTGATTCGTCCCTGAGTGCTGTACTGCTTGTCAGGCCCTGCGTCAGGACAGCTGAGGGCAGTGCAGCATGTCCGAAGCATTGAGGCTGTCCCTCTCAGAGAGTATGGGACCAGATAAAAGATTGACATAGGCAAAATGTTCAAAAGAAACCTCTTATTTTTAGGAGCTTACATTTTGAAGTGCCTGATTTCATCCTAGGGTGAAATGTGAGCTCTACTGAAGTCACCTGAAAAACTTGCGTTGTGCCTCCAGAGCCAGGTTTTCACACCAAGGGATTGTCTTTGTGGTTGAAGTGAATGTCAGGACAAATGTGGCACACCAGTAATTCACCACTGTCAATGTGTCTCACCTCTTCAGCTGACGTTTGTGGCACTGTAACTAAACACTGACAGTCACAGCCATTACTCTGGCTTTCCATGTAATTGAGGTTACAATCAGGCCTTATAATTTATGCCCTAACACAGAATAGAAATTAATAGTTAGCAGCAACTTTTTTTCCCCCAAAAAACAATGTTGTTTAACCTCTATTTTCTTTTTAATTTGTCAGACCTTGTGCAAGTATCCAGTGACAACACTGTGCAGTGCCCCAACTGGCTACCGCATGTTGGTACAGCACGACCTCACCAGGTACCTCCCTCCTGTCATCGGTGCGACTGTCACCATGTCTGTGCAAGCTACTGTCTGCTCTCTAGCAGTGCTTTCTATGGGCCCATATAGCCGCTTAAACTCAGAGTGGTGGCAAACGTGCTGAATGCAGGGGGCTCTCAGGAGGCACAACCTTTTCCTTAGCATTGCAGAGAGGTGGCAAATCAAGAAGAATTCTGAGGTGTCACAGACAGTGAATGCAGAGGACAGTGTTTAGCCCTGGAAGCTGCATGGGTGGCTGCACTGCCATCAGTCCGTGTGTCTGTGCAGCTCACCCTTTCCAGCCCCAGTCCAACTGGAGCTCAAGGCATTCTCTCAACCCTAACCCTCACCTTGCCCTATCCGTAGGCTGAGCCTTAGATAAGCCCCCCCCCGCCCCCAGCAAAGCCCAGACCATAAAACACCCAATTTTCTTTGCTGCCCACCCTTTCCTTTGGCAGCCCCATTCCAGCCCCACTCCAACTGGAGCTGGAGGCTTTCTGCCAACCCTAACCCTTATGCTAAGGGAGTCACAGGGTTCAATATATGGGAGTCAGGGAGAGCAGAGTTTGTCCCTGGCTGTCCTCTGATAATCAGCAATGTCCTTTGTCTTTGAAGTTACACATTTAAGGCACTGAAGCACTGTTTAACCGGAGGGGAACCACTCAACCCAGAAGTGCTGGCACAGTGGAAAAGCCAAACAGGACTGGATATCTATGAAGCCTACGGCCAGACAGAAATTGTATGTTCAGCTTCATTTGTAAAGTGTTACAACTCAACTATCACTTAAAATTCTCAGGGGACTTGTATACAACATTCTTTTTGGTAAATATATAACTTTGCTATATATATATTGACCAGGAAAAAAAAGATCACATTAGAGTATATGGCATTTGCCTACAAGAGGGTTTGTTATTTTGCTTACAAATTGGTTTTGATGCTGCTTTTAAGACTTGAGCTCTAAAATATCTTGAAATTTTTGTCCAAGAGTCTCAGTGAAGTCCACAAACACTTCGGCTCACACAGGTGGAAGATTTAGATCTTATGCTAGCTCAACAGTGAGCACAATAGAAGAACAGGAATAGCCTCAGCAATGATAAGAAAAAACTACCTGGACTGATTGTCTCTCTTTTGCAACAGGGAATTATATGTGCAAATAGGAAAGGAATGAAAATTAAGCCAGGTTCCTTGGGAAAGGCAACTCCCCCCTATGATGTTCAGGTATGTTGGTCATCTTTTCTGTTTGCTGTTGATTTCTTGGGAAGTAAAACACAGGAAAGTACAACATACATACAGTACAACCTTCAGTACTGTACAGTCACAGTTAGGGCTGTGAGTCAAACTTTGTTGGTTGATCCATTAGTTGGTTAGTGTTTAGAACACAGCTCTCTTACAGTGGGAAGCTATAATCACTCACGTGCCTTTCTCTTGCAGTGGGAAACTATAATCACTCGTGCCTTTCTTATTGCAGATTGTAGATGAAAATGGCAGCATTCTCCCTCCTGGGAAAGAAGGAGACATTGCCATCAAAATCAATGCCAAGCGGCCTTTTACTTTTTTCAATCACTACTTGGTAAGCCAACAGTGAATTTCCAGAAAGCTGGTTTAGGCCTGCAGGGTGGAGTGTATTTATACCAACAGTAGGAGGTGCAGCACAAACGAGCTATGGCTCTTCTTTTTGACTTAAAGGTGTTAGCTCAAGTATTGATGGCAGCAAGATACAACAACACAAACTTCAGCTAAAGCTAGTCACCCGAACACTTCCCCGGACTATCTCGCCTTGAATCCTGTAACACTAGTACCCAAAACAAGTTGCCAAGCTGCAGCCCCTCTCTCCAATTTCCAAAGAAAGGGTGCTTGTTTCTAGCATATTTCCAGGCGGCCGCTCCACAGCTCCTACATCGCTTGTTCTTCCCCTTGTTTGTGGTGCAGAAGTATTAGGCACACCAGTCTTTCACTACTGCTATCCTCTTCATAATTACAGCCAGCTCTGAAGGCAAGAGGAGCTTCTTGAAATGTACCCCAGATAATGCACAGATATGCGGCATCTGTATTTGTTCCTTCCACAGTTTATCCCTTTTTAGCCAGAAAAATGTACAACAAGGATTGACTGATAAGAATCTGAACTGCACTGCTCAGATCTGAACTTCTTCAAACTTGGTGACCCAGCCAGGGTACAGTTATAAACACCCCAAGGAAAAGCAGCTGAATCAGGGCTAGGTAAAAAAATAGTGACTTTTCTATTTCTCACATTCCAACTAAGATACAACCTCATGGGGCAGGGTAAAACATCCATAGCGTTATAAAAATAAGGTATTTCTTTTTGGACTGAGCAAGGACTACGTGATGTGAAACCTCCATTCTCTCCCCCATTCTTCTGTAGACCTACTGTTTGACCTTCAGTTCTGTGTGTGCCCATGTGATACATTTTCCCCTCTGTAAAAAGCAAGCACAAGCTCTTACCCTCTTTAGACAAGAAGAATGCAATGAAAGATACTATGGATAGTGCCCAAAGAGGCAAAGTTCATCTCTAAGCTTAAGGCTTCTCAGTATTTAGAATATTTAATTGTTGCTTTGTCAACAGGATGATCCAGTGAAAACTGCTTCGACAATCCGTGGAAACTTCTATATCACTGGAGACAGAGGGAGCATGGATGAGGATGGATACATATGGTTTATGGGAAGGTCTGACGATGTCATCATCTCCTCTGGGTTTGTAGACTTCAGTTAAAATGCCAAGAAATGTTTAATAACTGTATACCCTTCCCCTAGTAAGCATTTAATTTCCCTCTCCTAGGTATCGTATCGGACCATTTGAAATAGAGAACGCCCTGATAGAGCACCCAGCTGTTGCAGAGTCAGCTGTTGTCAGCAGCCCTGATCCCATCAGGGGAGAGGTAATTAACGGTCCCTTTCCCGTTCATAAGGTAGCTTGTGTCACAGAGGTTACACTCAATGTCCACAGAATTCACAAGACTCTTAGCATAGCTATCCAAACTTTTCCACCACTTTATCAACAGCTAGGGGAGTGGAAACAGTTTGTGTGCCCCATATTCCATATTTATTTATATACCAATATGATCATTTTTTTCCTAAAGAACATGCCACTGTATATAAAGGTGTCTCTGGTCAGAACTGAAGTACAATTTCATCCACTACATGGAGAATTATATCCCTTAATTTAACAAAATAGGTTTACAGAAAAAGTCCTAGAGTCTAAAAACTGTAAAACAGTCCTTTACAGAACTCTTACAAATTTGGAAGCAGATTTTGAAACTTCACCTTGTACTACTTAGTACCTGGACTAATGTAAGGTAGAAACATTCTTTAGTCCCAATTTTAAATTTGCTTACAGCACAGGTCTGAAACAGCAAGCCTGTATTGCAGGCAATACTCACTTATTCTCAATTAACTGCCTCATTTGCTAGCTTGCTCTAATTTAATTAATACTGTAATTCTTATTTATCTTCCCTTCATAGGTGGTAAAAGCTTTTGTGGTCTTATCTCCTTCCGTTAAGTCACAAGATCCAAAGAAACTGACCTGTGAATTGCAAGATCATGTTAAGAAAGTAACTGCTCCATACAAGTACCCCAGAAAGGCAAGTAAATATGAGTGAAATAAAAAAGAAAAACCTTTTTTAACTGGAGAAAGGCTACGAATAAAGAGATTAGACTCAGCTCATAGCATCAGATTTTATAACAGACCAAAAAGCTAAAGTATGTACTATGCAATAAAAATGACAAACATTATTTTCAAAGATATTGTGGAAAATAATAGATAACTCACATCTGTTTTCAGATAATGTAGTATTTCCCCAGTCACCATATTCTTATCTAAACTAAATAAAGTGGAGACCTCTGCTGTTCTGAATCAAAATTTTATAAATCAAGTCTATTCATTTTACTTTTTTCCTCTTTTGCATCAGATTGAATTTGTCCAGCAGCTGCCAAAGACAATCACTGGAAAAATCAGACGGAATGAACTGAGGAAGAAGGAGTGGGGACAGATTTAGTTTTGTTAGGCAGTCTAAAAAACTTGTCCCCACCAATTCCACTCATACTGGAGCTTTTCCATTACAATTGTAAGTACCAGCATAGGATTATATTGCACCCATTAGACCGGGATTATGTGATAATGCACAAGCTTCAAAAAATCCAACTGTATGGACTTTAAATGTGTGTGTTCTTGCTTAACAAAAATCAAGCCTACCTAAAAAGCTATATGCAAACCCAGCATCTTCTAACCACCTAACACTGTGAGGCCAGATATTGTAATTCAGAAGAGGCTTATTACATTTAATGAGGAAATTATGATAGCAGGTAATGAAGTTCCCAGAGAAGGCTATAGCTCTTGCATGCATCCAAATTAAGTACCCTGCTTGTATGAATCTTGAAAGCCCCAAAGATTTTTAGGAATGAATGTATTTACAATGAATATTTACTAAGGTGAATTATGAAAAAACAGAAGTAGAAGAATGTGGACATCTTTAAGACTACAGCATAGGCAGCTTCTAAATGTCAGATGTAAACTTGACAAATAGATGGTGGCTATTCAGCAGTTTCTTCTGAAGACCTGTAGATCTTGCATAGAGTAGAGCTAGAGGTAGAAGGAAAAAAAACCCTGAACCATTCATGGGTCTTTGTCCTGGGTAATGCAAGTAGGCCATCTTTAATCCTGATCATCAGCATCACCCACCAATAAACATTCACAGTTGGCCTTTGTATTTGGTCTCTGATGATTCTTTCCAAGGTGTGACCGAGACATTACTGGTTTTAATCCATACACAAAAGGTTTAAGATTTAAAGAAAACACTAATGGAGGTAAGAAAGCAGAGTTTTAATAAATGGAGGGGAAGGGACAGGACTAGGGAAAAAGTCCTCTTAATTTTCCAACTTCTAAAACAATTTTGAGAGAAGAGGAAATTATAAAAGGAACACTGTTGAGAGACTTGAACACATCCTTTTCATTAAACCAAGACAAGTAACACATGGTGTTCTTCAAGACAAGTCTTTTTCCATTTACAACCCACAGGCTTTTATGCTAGAAATGAAATACTGAAGCTAGACAATTGTATAGAAAGCGTACTCCAAACCCTGTTGGAAAGCAGATTATAGCTACACTATTTTGGTTGTTTTTTTAAATTCACTGGGATATCCAAAAAGCTGCTGACAATGGAAACACGCACTGATAGACATTATTTTCAATGTGAAACAAAATTAGTATTGTAAAGCTAAAACTGTAAACAAAAATTACCCCTGCCCCCACCCCATCCAATATGGTATAATAGAAAGCTTCTTTCATAAGAAATTTCCAAGCAGTATTTAAATTCAAGTTTTGAGACATAAAGAAAAAATAAGAACAAAAAAAACTATTCCCCCCCACCCACCCTCGGTAATTATGTCTTTGGAAAGAGCAGCAAAAGGCTACTTGCAGGAAATTACTCGAAAGGGTTCTGTTCAGCAACTACATACAGCATTTGCTATAAGCCAGTAACTGCTGCATACACAGCTATGGTAAACAGACATGTAGTTTTTGCTAAAATTCTTTGCAATGCCTGCACCGTACTTCTACTGTTCTAGAACAGACAATTTATTATTGTAAATTCTCTAACAATATTCAAGTATTTTAATCATAGCAGTTCTTCCTATATACTTTCAAGACTCAGCATATCCTTGTAGAAAGATGAGTGTGTCTGTGTGTAGATATATCCCTTCATCGTACAGGAAAGTTTTATCTCATTCTGTCCACATACAAAAATATATCTTTGAGGTCTGCAGTCACCCAAACTGTTGGATCACTCACTTCCCTAAAAATCCTCTGCAAACAACTGTCTTTTCCAGATCTCTTACTTCTGTCAATACATCCTGCTAGGGCTGATTCTGCACTGCCTTTTGATTTCTGTAGTCATTAGATACAATAAAGGAGAGTCAGTATATGTCAGGTTGGCCACATGTACATATGCATGCACACACACATGCTTTTTGTGCTAGATAAAGGCAATGCAGAACAAAGCTGTAGAAGAATGACAGCAAGTTTCACCTTTCTCTTTTGAGCACTGTTATGTCTGCAATAATGTCAGCTCCACCTGCAGATACACAGTGAGCATTAAAACTCTTACACATGTGGATTTAAAAAACAAGATTTCAAATGAAAACCCACTCTCCTCTTTAAAAAGCCCTCTCAGAACTCTAGGGCAGCTTTTTTTTTTTTTTAATAGGTTTCCTTTGTGTTTATCTTTCCCTTCTACCATATTTTTTACGCTGTCAGCATATCATTCCCCTTGGGCTTGGTTTCTAGTTCGCCGTCATTCTTGTTCTCTTGTTTTACTTCTTTTGAGTTCTCCTCCTCCTCCTCCTCTTCTGGTTTTACTACCGTCAAGTTTTTTTCTTCTGTCACACTTGAAGGCTTTTGCTGTGCATCTTCTTTGTTGCTCTTCACCACCTCCTGTAGATTGTATTTTCTGAATAGAACATAGTCTCTCACCACACTCAAGCAACAGACGTTTTTTATTATTTCCACCACAATAGTATATTGTGGGTTATTAAGATCCACTTTATTTTCTGGATTGAGGCTGCCCACAATTCCTATAAAACAAGAAATAGTTTAAAAGATGGAAAAATAGCATTAGCACACCCTAATGAAAGAATAAGGGTTAGAGAGGGAAAGCAACATCCCCCTTAGTTGTAACCAATTACTAGTTGCTGTAATTGCTTAAAATAGCAGAACAGAGCAGTACTCTTAGAAGACACCACCAGCAGGACTGGAGTAACTGAAAATCTATTCCATTGAACCTACCAAGAAACAAATACTCAATTAAGGTAGAGCTATTTCATGAGTCATATATTCAAGTGAAATAGCAACATGTTATTTCAATATAGCATTCAGGGAATTCAGACTCACAGTCTTTGAGAAAAAAGCTTTTGTAATTCAACATACTTAAGATTTGAGCAACAAAAATGTATGCCCATTAAGCCTACTTTGCTGGAACAATCTGACCTAAGTTATGTATGCAGTAGTGGGCAGCTTATATACTTGTTTTTAATTCTATGTGAGATATATACATACCTGCCAATTCCTTAATTACTTCTTCCCTACTCATATGACTGTTATTACGAGCTTTGTAAACAATCTGAAAAGTACCCTTATTAGGGGCTTTAAACCAAGGCTCAAAAAATGTTTCCGTGTATTTCTTCATATCCTCTATAAAAGCTTTGCAAGTTCCCGAAATGGGTAACATGCGCAGAATGACTCTTGTTTTCTTCTTTTTAGTGGTATGCATATCCTTTAATATATGGTGTACCAGGTTCTCAGGTTCTACAAGAAAAACAGCCAGGTATGAGAAACAAATTGGAGGCATTTTCTTCCCTCCTCCCCCCTTTAAATAATAAGCTGGGAAAACACGTGCTTGGCTGCACTGCTGTCAGCATCACATCCTTTTCTGAAAAGAGTAGATTTATTATACCAAAACCAGATGATCAAAGATTATTTTGCCAAAGCCATACCACTGCTACCTGTAGTGACTCTGATAACAACAAAATTCAGTGGGGAAGCAAAAGGGAAGGAGGAACCCTGTATTTGTTTAGTATAAGCTAGTTCCTCAGAAGTCACGCTCTGCGGCGTGTCGCTAACGCCGTCGCGAGCGGTTTATCCCCGCAGCGCCGCTTTCGCACCTATGCCCCGCGTCCTGATAAAGACGACATTGTTGGCGCCGCTCTCCACCGACTGGAACCGCCGCAGCTTGTGCTCCGTGGAGGCGCGGATCTGGTCCACCTCCTTCTTCAGGGCCGCCTCGACGTCGTCGTCCTCCTCCTCCTCTTCCCTCTCGCTCCCGGACAGCCGCTCCTCTCGATCTGAAAACTGTTCACACGGGTCACGGCCGCGGTAAGCGCGGAGCGGCGGCGCAGCGCCGGCCGCCAAGCGGGGCCCGGCCCGGCGGGGCCCCTTCGCGAGGGGCAGCGTGGGGGTCGCCCCACGGGGTCGCCGCTGCGTTTGGCAAAGCGGCTTAGCAGCACGGACCGTTACTTTTATACTTAATATAATTCAATGCTCTCGCGGCCGGTGCCGGCACGGGGAGGGGAGGGGAGGGCGCTGGCGCTGCGGTGCCGGACGGTTACCTGCTCGGGCCCGTAGAGCAGGTCCCCGTACTCGCCCAGGAGGCTGTAGGCCTCCCCCACGCACTTGCGCTCGTTCATGTTGCAGGTGATGAGGATGCCGCGCATGCCGGCCTCCAGCTGCC
>NW_020450871.1:7345535-7365169 GCF_003343035.1 Apteryx rowi | reverse complement strand
GCCGCGGGGGTGGGGGCGCCCCGGGGACCCTCCCCGCCGCCGCCGCCGCCGCCGCCGCCGGTTGAGCGGCCTGAGCGGGGACCGCATGCGGTCGCTCCCAATCAGCGGGGCTTTCTCCCTCCCAGAACTGCAGTTCTAGGCTTAAAGTCCGGCTTTTGCGTCAATGATCCCGGACTTTAACGGAAAGGCGCGCTGGGGTCGCAAGGGACCCGGCCGCCTGCGGTGCTGTCGTGGCGCCGGTGCGTTAAATGGCACCGGCTGATGGGCCCCATGACGATGCAGCCAGGCCTTGGCCGTTTCCTTAGCCGCCTGTTTTCCTCATAATGTTTTCATGGTGCAAAGCAGCCGGTTGAAGGAGAAGCTCTATACAGGTAATTTTAGGCCTGGAATAGCAAAGAACATGTGTTGAAACAGAAGAAAACACATGGCCTTTAGCCTGGTTTCTAAAACAAGATGTCCTCCGCACGCCATCGTCCATCAGGGCCTCCTCTCCCTCCAGTAACTCTTGAGCTTCTTGGGCAATTTAAGGAAAATTTGCAAAAAATGTTAAGATCCTAGAAATTTTGTGACAAGAGGTGAAGGAGACAGCTAAGGAGACCTCCCTGAGGACTATCACGCTATTCACACCAGAAAATTTATGCGCTGGAGTAGGGAAAAAGCTTCACAAGTTCATGGCAGCAACTATCAGTTACAACTGCAAGAGCAGGTGGCGTTTTCATCTTATCTAAAGCTTTGTTCCTGCAAAGCCCTTTCTTCCTGAACTGGAAAACTTCCCTACATATTCCTGTGACATTCTCTTGACTTTCTTGTCACAATCCAGTTGCTGTTATTTTCTGTTTACTTCCCTGCCTCCTTTGGGGCACTGTAATCCTCTGCGTAGGGAATTCCTTTAAGGCTGTTCCTCTGCCTTTTCTCCAGAGGATTTTGTTGCATGCATTTCAAAGAGCTATTTAAAATTTTGCTCCTGCAGATTGACTGCAGGTTTCCCTTATTGCTAGGCAGAGAACAGCTTTGTTGTTTTGGGGGACTCTGTTTTGAATCAGTTTCTTTCTGCTGCAGTGAACGTTTCGGGGAGCTGGTTAACATCTCCTTTGATGCTGCCTGTCACAGACATGGGCAGAGCCCCAGCAGGGAGTTCTGGCAAAAGCACGAGACCTGAATTCCAGTGGAGACGGCGGTGTCATCTTCACTGACCAGCACCCAAAAGATCGTTCTGCTCTGAACAGGTAGATGGTGTCTGCAGTCTCTCTGCTGCCCTTAGAGCTGTGGTTTGAGGATGGAGATCATCCAGCTGGAGCGATTTAGGGTGCTGACAAGCTGACTTGTGAATCTTGATGCCCCAATTTAAGTTATGGCTGTCTCCAGCTCTCTAGCGGTTGCCACCCTTAGAGCAGAGGCTGAAGACAGAGGCACATACCAACACTGCAGCCAACCCAGTGATGACAGGGCACTGTGCAAGATGCTGGGCTGTGAACTGGGTGGCAAAGGAGCTGGCACACGTTCCCTTCTGCCTCTCCCATAGGTGGGGAGTGGAGGAAGCAGTAATGCTGGAGCCCCAGGTAGCTGTTTGCTCTGTGCGAGGCAGAGTCCTTACAAAAGCTCCCAAGGCTCCAGATGCCATGACAGAAGCACTGGCTGTGGCCTTGTCACTCACACTGAGGTCTGAGCCCAGTGTGGTGAACCTACATTAGGGAAGCGGGTCCGGGCACTAGCTGCAGCATGCCGGGGATTGATAGTCAGCATCGTCACGGCTGAACGGCTGTGGTGTCCTGAGGTGCCCTAAGCTACGAGCTGGGGGTTGTAGTCACAAAGCCGATCGCAATGCGGTTGCTCCCTGTGCTGCCCCAGCCGGAGCGCAGGTGTGGCTTGGCTGTAGTGAGGCCTTATCACTGTGTTCCCCTGTGGGTGGGAACAGGGGAGGAGAAGGAAAGGGAAGAGATTTGGGATTCGCGCTTTCTCCCTCACCTCTAAGTTGTGCAGAAGCACATCGACTCTTCTCACTGTGCAGGACTTGGCTGCCCCTCGCGTGAGTCCAAAGTACTTGGAACAAACCCAGGAATCCGCTGCTGGGCGCAGTAACAGCACAAGAGGAGGCTTTAAGTGGTGTGGGTGCACAGCCAGGAGTCTGAAATCTGTGTCAGGAGTCAAAGCTGTGACAGATCTCAGCAGATCCGAGGGGGCTCCGTTTCCGTGCAAGGCAGAGAGGCAGTAAGTTGGGACTGACAATCTTTTGACAAGGTAACTGGCCCTCCACCCACCCCTGCAAGCTGCTGGACAGGACGTTTTCTGGCACAGGAACAGTACTGATTTGCCTCTTGTCTGTCTGTGTTTTCCTTTCTCCCTGTTCCTCTCTTTCTTTTGGCTGGGTTTCTCAGCTATGTTTGTTATACGCAGACTGAATGTCACAAATCCAGAAAATGTCCCTTTCCTTCACTAAATCACTAAAATCATGTGGTTTTACAGCTAGATAATTATTAATTCAGTAAGGAACTAGCAATATTTATATTGCTTTCTAAATAAAAAACAGTTGACAATGCATAAAAATAATAACTCTAGAGTTTTCAGAACTTCTGCAAAGTTGACTTTTTTTAAGATGAAAGGCTCTGCATCTTGGATTCTTTTTCAGGGAGTCTTTTAAAGTTTCCCCCTCTCATTAAATGATGCTTTTTGCTGACCACACATCAAAATGCTGTTTAAAGCATGAGTACTTAAAAACTTTTTGGGGCTTTGCTAGTTTCATTTCATTTCTGGCAACCAGTGTATCCCCAGCATTGATAAACTAGAAAAACTAGAAATATCATTGTACCAAGTAACACAGTGGTCAGCCAGTAACTAATGAAGGATTGCTGGATTAGCTGTGAAGCATCTTGGTCCCCACTGTCATTTCTGCATTGTCAGTTGTTTTTTTCATTTCATTTACGGAAGTCACAGTTGAAGTGCTTGGGTAGTGTTCAGTGCCTCTCCATTATGGATGGTAACTGAAATGTGATCTACTGGATTAACAGGGTTTGCAAAGAGGGAAGGAATATGAGTCATAGGAAAGCTACCACACCGACAGGACTGAACGCTGCTGGCTGAATGCAGATTCAGGATCTCAACTGCATGATGGTAACTAGACAGCAGGGACCAACAGTGGCAGATGTGGAACTGTCCTCAGCAGTTATTCCAGTTAACAGTTGGAAGCTATTCCTGTGTAAGTGCAAGGCCTGTATTACACACTGCTTTGAAACCACATGGCTAATACTGGGTTTGTATCTGTGTCACTGTAGCATTTCTCAGAGAGATAATCAGTAAATAACCTTGGAAGAGACCGTTATGGTTCTTGCTGCTGTGCATTTTCTGCTGAAGGTCCCGAGTGCTATGTTCCTGCGGGCTCCCCTGAGAAGATCTCTCCAACTTTGTAGCCAGGGCTATCCAGTTTGCACCTCTCAGAACTCTAAGAATTATGAAGCCATTAAACAACAGTATAGACCAGAGGTGCCAGAGTATTTCAACTTTGCAAAGGATGTGCTGGACAGATGGACTGAAATGGAAAAGGTAACAATTATTTGACTTCTGTGGTGCTAACATACTTCATGCTGGATATCAGTACCAATCCAATAAGCAAGACACTGGAGTTGTGTTCTGATTATGACCTGGTGATCTCGTGCTATTTGAGCTTGAAGTTCCCATGTGCCGCATGGCTGCCCTGTGCATGCGTCAAATAGTTCCTTCCTTTAATCAGTAACTCCAGTGAGAGTGTGAGTCTGAATAAATATGTGTATAGTGAATGAGTCCATGGACTGGACCGCTCTAAATCTGGCACCAGTTCACCCATCTGCCTTGACTTGCACGCTACCTGGATGTGCTGGGCAATCACTTGACTTCCCTGTGTCTCACCGCCTACCCGTAAAATGAATAATATGGTGTAATGTCAAACCTCACCTTCTATCCCAAATGTGAAGTCTTTGCATCAGGGACTTTGAACATAAAAATCTGGATGACTGTGACCCCCAAAATAGACATGAGGTCTATGCAAGGAAAGGGAATATAGAAAAACCATGAAGTCTTTCGCCTTTGTTACTATGTAGGTCTGGTCTCTATAGATGTATGACTGGTTTTGCAGGCTCAGGTTGTTCATGATGAGGGGCTAAACCCATTTACGTCCAAATTGCCAGCAGGAGCAAAGCAGTGGTATAACCCCTCTGACACAAGGTAAGCAATTTTTGCAGGAGAAACAGATTTTGGCAGGCTGTAAACAAAAGGAGCACAGAACAGCCTCTGGAGAAGAGGCTTTGCTCTCCAAAGTGCACAGTTAAAATCTGTTCCCCTGAAAAATAACCTCAGTGTTATTATACCTTCAAACTGATAATAAGGTGCCATGTTCTTACTGCCCAGTGAGTTTTTCACTGACTTATGCAGTGCTACGACTAAGTTCATTTGGCCCCCTTCAGAGCACATTGTATACAAACATTTTAATTCACTTTTCACACGTCATTTAGGTGAGACATTGATCAAAGGTCACATTGTGTGGGCCTATGGTTTTGAACCTTTTTTTTAATTTTAGAAGCACTGAATAGACCCAATTCCAGGTGAAGCTGGACATGAGCTCTGAGGGCTCAGAAAACTATCTGAGGCACAACTCAGAGGTACCCACATTCATCAGCTGCTTCACTGGCACAGCCTGAACCAGAAGGCTTTTTCTTTCTCGGGGCTGATTACAGTACAACCTCTTCAGGGTGTAACACAATGAGCTCAGAAGGGGAATATAAATTTATATTTCTAAAATTGAATTTATGGGCTATTCTTTCTGAAGGAGAAATTTTTTTGCCTTATTTTGAATCAGAGGCAAATTCCGGTTGCATCCCCAGGTTTATTCAGCATTCAATAAATGATGAATGTTTTTCTTCCTCAGGCTTAAGTTAAAGGCAACATGTTTCTTAAATGAAGCATTTGCACTGTGCCCTGTTGTCCTATAGGAGGGAAAAAAGCCTAAAAACCCTGCATTGTGGTGGGTAAATGGTGACGGAGAAGAAGTGAGGTGGAGCTTTGAAGAGCTGGGAGTCCTGTCCAGGAAAGTGGCTAACATACTGTCTGATGCCTGTGGTCTGCAACGGGGAGACAGAGTTATTCTGATTCTGCCCAGGATCCCGGAGTGGTGGCTGGTGAATGTGGCTTGCATGCGAACAGGTTAGTAAAAGCATAGAAATTATTTATAGATACAGATGTTGTCACATAAATCAATCAATCATTGCTATTTAATATACTCAGAACTACAAACATGCTAATGGGGATGAACATCACTGCCATGCTGGTCAAGAACATCCTTCATGCCAAGTTTTGTCTTCATGGTACTTTTAGAACTTTTTGAGCATGTTCTAGCTGTTAAGGAAATTCTGGGAGTCTCTGTACCTCTGTCATTCTCCTCTTTCCAGCACTTGTGGTGCATCGCAAATGCACCCTCTTATTAACTTGCAATGAAATTAGCACATACTTACCCAAGTGTTTCACATGTTCCCCTGTGGGCTATGTTAAATACTCGGCTTCCCAGTATTTACAGCCCGGAATGTCTGAGTGCCTCACGAACACTAGCAGCGTACCCTGTGAGGACGGCTACATCTGTATTTACTGTATTTACTAGTGAAGAATACAAATCCAGAGAGATGGCATGTCCCAGTGGAAATGCTTTCAGCTCAAAGAAAGTCCTTCTGTTGATTTCTTTTGCTGTCCTGTGTTGAGCCTAGTATTTTCTAACTTGCTTTGATCCTCCCATAGAATTTAATCCATTAAAAAGAACAGTATATTTACAAATGCAGATCTAAATCCTGCTTTTAGCTCAGACTTGTCCTACTAATAAGCACAAGGTAAGCTGAAGACTGTTTACAGGTACAAGTATTGTTCTTAAATATTGAGAATATTCTCCTTTAGGAACTGTCCTGATTCCTGGCACACAGCAGCTGACAGCAAAGGACATTCTCCATCGACTACAGAAATCAAAGGCAAAGTGTATTATCACTGATGATTCTGTGGCACCAGCTGTAGACTCAGTTGGGCCTGAATGCCAGTCTCTGAAATTCAAGCTGCTTATGTCAGAGGGCCACAGAGAAGGATGGCTGAACTTTAAAGAGCTCCTGAAGTGAGTAACCACTACTGTGAAAGTGCCACAGAAACAATGAAAGACAAGCACAGTGATTTGTTGTGAACAGGAAATGCTGGCATGTGCCAAAATATTTTCATCCCTTTAGGACTGCACAGTGGAAAAATATCAGTGTTTATGACACTTTTGATTGCTGCAGAAGTTATTTTAGCCAAACATTTTCAAGAATGTGTAATTCACCCTTTCAAATCACTTTATTCATCATTTTGCATATTTTAAAGACATGCTCCTTCTGATCACCACTGCGTGAACTCAAAGCATCAAGATCCAATGGCCATCTATTTTACCAGTGGAACTACAGGGTCTCCAAAAATGACTGAACATTCCCACAGCAGCTATGGCATTGGCCTCACAGTAAGTGGAAGGTATGGATATCACTTTAAATCACAGATGTATTTCTGTAGCTGGTCAAACAGCAGAAAGAAGGGAAACAGAAGATTTTACCAGAAGCTCTTTGTTTCAATTTTAAAAAACAGCAGTTCTATTAAATCCCAACAGGCCTTTTTCCTGTGCAACAAGGCATAGTTTGAGGTTAGCTGTCTTAGTGTGTATTGCACTTGGCAGTCATATAGAGTTACTAACTTCTTTTTAACATTTCTTTAACTTTTTCTAAACTCTTCATTATGTATAATTAATAGATTTCCCATTTACTGAACATCAGCAGAGAACAAGTTTATGAAGTGTGTACCATAAAAAGGGGGAAAAAACATGGGTCTTCGGCTTCTGAATTCATGTGTGTCTGATTTAGACACAACTCCCACAGGAACAAAATGCTGATAGTTCAGAATATAGGAAAGACTACATAGGCTCATGAGATCTTTAAGTTTATAAAACTGTTGTTTAGAAAATTGGTGTAGCAATGCATTTCATTCTAACTGGCAAAGAGTAACAAAACAGGAGAGACCAAACTAAAAAGTAAGTAAAACAAAAAAAATCCTTATGCCTAAAAAATGATTTAAACAAAACCCCAGCAATCTCATACATATTTATTCAACATCCTGTTTTGAGGCGATATTAGCTTGTCCATCAGTATAATTTTTCTTCGAGAAAAATGCAACATCAGTCTATCCTGATGACATCTTCACTGCACTGTGACTCACTCCTGCTCAGAAGTTCAGTCACTTGCTAATCATCATATAGCCAAGAAAAAACGGTGATGGATTTGCTTCATTGGCACATCTGTTGATATTTTAATATTTGCCCTCTTTCTGCCAGTTAGAGATTGTGAACTCTTTCACTGTGTTACCCAGGTACTGGCTGGACTTGACTTCCTCAGATGTATTTTGGAATACATCAGACACGGGCTGGGCAAAGTCAGGTTGGAGCAGCGTTTTTTCCCCATGGATTCAAGGGGCATGTGTATTTGCACATAAGATGCCACGCTTCAACCCCAGTGTTGTCTTTGAGGTAAGCAAGGAGAGCCCAGCAACAGCACTGTTCTCTCTGGCTGGTCTTCCCTAGATTTTCCCTTCCCCCAGAGCTATGCAGGGGGCAGTATGCTGCACAGTTGTAACCTTCACAGGGAAGTAACCAACTGGTATTTCAGTAGAGAAGGCTGTAAATATAAGCCCCAAAACAAGAGCATCTTTAACATCCCAAAAGTTTCATTCTGTGCTCTTCTGAAAACAGATTTGACTGCCCAAACATGCAAACATTCATTACTAGGCCTAAAAGTGAAGCACACAAGAAATGGGACAGGAATTTGTGGAGCACTTTGGTGTTGTTATTAAAATGAGTGACAATAGCAGATAACTGAGAGTTTTGGTTGCATGTACTGTATAACTCAACGTTAAGGAGTGAAGAGGCAGCAAAGCTAAATTTCTTTAACAAATGGCACCAATGTTATATTCTGTTACATCCTCTGCATGCAACTCTGTGAAAAAAAGACCACCATTATTCATTTTACACAGAATCACTTTATGATCATACCCATGTTACTTTGATGGCTGGAAGTTGTTAGCTAACGTTAGGATACACTGAAGAACACTTTATCAGTCATATACCTACAGAACATCTAAAAAAGTAGCTTTATGGTTTCCTTTGTTTTCTACTTAAGTTGAATTATGAAGAAATTCCGCAAGGGGGAGTGCAGAGCTTTCCAGAGCACAAAGCTTTGGTGTGTTGAACTAACTGTAAAAAGATGTAGATTCTGTTCTGAAGAACCTATTTAAATGTAACTGCTGTATATCGGTGTTGGTGAGTACAAAGCTAACTGCTTTTAGGACACTAACATTTTGTTCATGTGTTTCGTAAGCTAAATACAGAGATCATTACATTATCTCTTGCGATGTAGGTGAGACCTCATGTATTTTGGTAGCGACATCTACTTTTTTTATTCTAACTCTCTAGAGTCTGTCAAGATTTCCCATAACAGTCTTCTGTTCTGCTCCAACTGCCTATCGAATGTTTGTGCAACACAAACTGTCCAGGTAAGCAAAAACAAGGTATCCTTATTGGTGCATTTGATCAGAACAGTGGACCAGCTGCTCTTCTCACCTTGACTTTACTTCAAATTTACAATGGTGTAACAGCAAATCTAGTCGTGTATTTCTCCACATCTTGAATCTTACATATTAGGAACAAAGCCAGAGCAAAAATTTTAGGGACGGCATAACCATCACAGATTTCACAAATTATAGCAAACTTGCATGAGGCTTTGAAAAGCAGTTTAGTTTATGATATAATAGGATAATAATGATACAATATCATGATTAACATATTTTCCAAAGTGCTTTTATAGTTAGATTCCCCTTCCCTTTGTTTTTCCCCTGCCTTCCCCCAATACCATGATCTACAAGAACAGTGTGTGTCAGTGCAGCTTGGCAACTCTCCTGTGACTTTTTGTTACCATTTTGTTTGAGACCCCAGTTTAGAGTCTAGGGTTAGAAACACTGTATCAATTATTACATTTTAAAATAATGCAGAAGTAAAAGAGCAAGTTTTTTTTTCCTTTTTATTTGCATTTTTGCAGATTTGTTTGTGTTTAACTCCACACTATTGAAATGGAATGTATAGGACTCAGTGAAGATGTTATTTTCATGTGGAAAGGACCCCATGATACAGGAACACGATAATGAAGGGGATATAGCAGATAGATCACTGTGTCTGCTTAACTCTGCCAATTATTTGCTTTCTCTTTCCCACCAAGCTATAAATTCAGAAGCCTGCGGCACTGTGTGAGTGCCGGGGAGCCAATCAACCCTGAAGTGATGGGAGAATGGAAAGAGCACACTGGCCTGGATATTCATGAAGGCTACGGACAGACAGAAACAGTATGTTCAGACACTTTACAGATACAGCAATAAATTCCATTAGGGTTGCCAAGAAAAAGTGATTAAAATGATTATACACAGTCATGACTTTTAGGGGAAAAGTCAATTATAGTAATCAACAGTGGAAAAATGTAGCTTTTAGAAGTCATAGAATAATCATAACAGTTTCACCCAAAATCCAAGAACTGCTTTTCATTCCAGTGGGCTTTTGAATTGGGAACTAACACAAAAGAAGTATGTTCCTCATTGCTGCATGCCAAATTTTGCTTTAAAACCTTAAAATCTTTACAGCACTGTTACATTACTATTATATTATTTACAGCACTATTTACAGAATTATTTGGAGCTTTGATTCTTAGATCTGGGCGTTCCTGGAAAGGTGCATCAAGAACCGTTCTAGGTCGGCTGGTCTAGAACCATTATAGACTTGACCTACCTAGAACTGTTCTAGGTCAGCCAGTTGAGAACAGCTCTAGACTCATCAACTTAGAACAGTTCTAGACTCATCGACCTAGAACAGTTCTAGGTCAGGTTTGGATGGGTCGTGGGGGTTCTGTGTGAAAGTTCCAGATTTAGGGGATTCCTGGAAAGGTCAGTGCACCTAGAATCATTGCAGGTAGGCATTTTTGTGGGGGGTAGGTGGCCTGTGAGTCTAGAACCGTTCTAGGTCGATGAGTCTAGAACAGTTCACGACTGGCCGACCTAGAACAGTTCTAGATTGGGTCTAGAACTGGTCTGGAACCATTCTAGATCAGCAGGGGGGTCTAGTGACATTCCAGGTTGAGGTTCCCTGGAAAAGGTTCCAGACCAGGGCATTCCTGGAAATGTTCTAGGTCGGTGAGGCTAGAACCATTCTAGGTTCATGAGCCTAGAATAGTTCTCAGTCAGGGGCTCCCTAGGAATGTTCTAGATCAGGTGATTCCTTGAAAGGAATGGCAATGGCAAAATTCCTGGAAAAGGTTCTAGGTCTGGAGATTCCTAGACAGGTTCTAGATTGGGGGATTCCTGGAAAAGTTGTCATTTATTTCTAGAAGTAATCATTGGATATGCGATTATAATGAAGACTTAATTAGCATTTCTCACAGAGATCATATTCTACCTTTATTTATTAGCTGAGCATTTTAAACTTAAGCTGAAGACTGAATATACAAATCACAGTTTTTTGTGTGTTTTTTTTTTAAACCACTTGTTACAGGTGCTGATCTGTGGAAACTTTAAGGGAATGAAAATTAAGCCTGGCTCTATGGGAAAGCCGTCCCCAGGTTATGACGTCAAGGTAACATACCTCTGGTGGCACTATGGATAAGAAGCAGCTCGCTCTCTATCGCGCTCTCTTTGCATAACTTTGTCAGAAGAGGTTTGAAAGCTCTAATGCAGTTGTAGTTGTACCATGTACCATCATTTAACAGTGAATGAAAAAAATACATGTGTTTGTTAGTGCCCTGAACTGAGGATGCAGAATAAGCGATTGGCCCACTCTGTTGCACCATCCTCACCAGGATTACAGAGGTGACAACCTTCTGCTGACAATTAGATATCGAACCTTTAGATAATGACTGGCATTAAATTGCTTAGTTAAGAAAGAGCAGGACTGAATGTTGTTTCACGGTGAGAACAGAACTGCTGAGGCAGATACTAGCACCAGATCAATTTGTAAAATTGGAAGGATTTTAGTATCTTTCTGTTCTTAAATTTTCCCACCACATTACTTATCTTCCTCTCTGGTGGGTCTTACTAGCGTAATTTCCTGTTTGCATAGTGCTTGGAATTCCTCAGAGAAAAGACATGATGCAAAGTACACTGGATTACTAGTATTCTTACAAAGCAGTTGTCAGGGTAAGCCCCCCCCCCCAAATTGTTTTCCAATGAAGAAAAATATTTCAGTTAAGTATTTTAAACGAGCACCAAGATTCTAAACTTTAATTTAATGTTATGTCATGTCATTTGGTTCCAAGATAATAAAATGGTATTTTGTTTGTTTTTAGATTATAGATGAAAACAGTAATATTCTGCCTCCTGGAAAAGAAGGAGATATTGCCATCAGAGTAAAACCTACAAGACCATTTTGTCTTTTCACTTGCTATACTGTAAGGACACTCCTGCGGTTAAATTATATGCCCTGTTAAATATCCGTCATGAGGAACCCAACGCCTCATTTCATTCACAAAGACTCTGCTTCCTGGCTTGAAAAACCTGTGGGGAGGGGACAGGAGTTTTCATTCCTTCCTGCAGATGCTGTTCTACTTGCACAGAGACTGTCCTACCTGGCAAGGGGAGATCCACTTTCTTTCAATAGTTATTTCTTTTATATAAAGTAAAAGGCTTGAAAGACCACCCCCACCCCCCCAGTCCCATAATACTTCATGGCTAGGAGAAGTAGGAGTGAGTCCTCCATTCCAATCCTTTCCCTGAATTAGGGCAGACTTGGGCTCTGTGAAGTGTTTGTTTCATGCACGGCAGAATTTTTTTTCCTTTTTTTGTAAGAATTTTAGTTTCAGTCCAACAGCCAGGAAAAAACAAATGCATAGTGCTTTTAGTTCCGACAACTAGAAACCTTATTAAATTTTATGAGTGGTATCAACCTATAGTCAGGTTTTTCAAGTAGTACTAAGCGTGTGTATGCTGCCTAGATAACCTCTTCCAGGAGTCAGCTGCATTTGCTATATAAAGAGCACTTACTTATTAATTAGGCTGTGCTGATCCTAAACTTGTCATTGGGATGAAAAATATCAGGATAGGAGGTGCTAAAAATACAAAGGAAAAAAAAAAAATGGGATAATCACCTAAAAGCAAATTCTCAGTACCATTTGCTTGCATATTTCTTGCAGCCTTCAGAGGTTCCTAAAGCCATAAGATATTATTATTAAAACTTGAAGTCCCAATTAGTAAAATGTACTCATTTATCACAATTTATGATTTTTATTTCTAGTTTTGTAGCTTAGTAATGTTGAATTAATAATTCCCCATTATTAATTTCCTGTATTACAACTCCCTTGAATTTAATGCACATGACCATATGTGCCAGTCTAAGAAGTTGACTGTACTATAACTAACTTAAATACTGAATATGCTAGAATACAATTTTCATTTATTTTCAGGCAGTTTTGTATGTGAAATGCAATTTAATGTTTCCTAGGATGATCCAGAGAAAACTGAGGCAACAATACGTGGGAAGTTTTACGTCACTGGAGACAGGGGGTTTATGGATGAAGAAGGATACTTCTGGTTTGTTGGAAGAGCTGATGATGTCATCAATTCTGCAGGGTAATTTAACGCTGGTAAACAAGACATCATTAAACTTGAATAATACTGGTGATTCAGCCATGACATTGTGTTATCAAACATAACTAACCCCCTTTCTTCCACTTTAAAGATATCGCATTGGACCATTTGAAGTAGAAAGTGCCCTAATAGAGCATCCTGCAGTGGTGGAAGCAGCAGTTGTCAGCAGTCCGGACCCCATCAGAGGAGAGGTAAACAAGTTAAACACACTTATTGTCTCATATATAGCTTGTGCACGGCAGAGCTAATAAACCCCAACTCCCAATGGATTTGTCTAGCCGTTGGATGAATTTTTAAACTAAATTTAAATCAGTATTTGCACCCTATAAGACACTGGAGATTCCACACAGGAGCAGACCATCCAAGATGGTTGCCCCATAGCCAATAAGACAGAAGTACCATGCAAAACTTCTCCTGTCACTAAAATACTTAAAGTCCTTGGTAAGTATTGAGCATGCATAAACTGCCTCCACAGTCCAGACAAATACTGAGCACACACAGACTTTGAGAAAACTATCTGCCCTATACATTAGTTATTCTGCAGTTTGTCAGCAACTGTTTTGTTTAAAAAAATCAACATCTTAGTGTTGTGTTATTTCATCAGCATTTGAACCCCCGCTCCCTTATTTTTTTTAAGGTAGTGAAAGCCTTTGTTGTTTTAACATCCAACTATGTTTCACATGATCCGGAAAAATTGATGAATGAGCTACAGGACCACGTTAGGAAAGTTACTGCTCCATACAAGTATCCTAGGAAGGTGAGTGCTTAAACACACAACTATTTTAAGTAATTATTCATCACCATAAGTGAGTTGGCATTAACTACCATATGACTCTCAAATATATGCCACTGAGGTTAAGAAAAAGTCAAACTTTAAGTAAATATCTTATTTTTTATTGCAATTTCCTCCCTTTCCCAATAGATGGAGTTTGTTCAACAGCTGCCAAAAACTATTAGTGGGAAGATCAGAAGAAATGAACTTCGACAGAAGGAGTGGAGAAAAGTTTAGAATTACTTGCTGCTTTTTTATAATATCTTTTACAAAGTAAGATACTGCTGATTTACACTGTAAAGTAAAAGACATTATATTATGGCCTTCTTAGTTTAGGTTTTCACAAATTCTTGTCTGAGTCCCAGCCTTTGGCTGTCCCACATGCTACAGTAATAGCCCATAGCAAGAAAAGAGGCAGACTGGTACAAATGAAATGGGAAACTAACACAGACTAAAGTGCCACAGTTGGTCCACATTAAATAAAATGCCTACAATGGTTTATTAAGTTTATCTTTATTGTTACTTAATTTAAATAAAACAGGAAAAGTTTAAGAGAGCACTGGTGTTTACAGAATCACTTTTCAGAAGTGCAACAACTCAGATACATTTTTAAAAGTTACAGCTCAATACAAGTATGTTTAGAAAAATGAGTATAAATAAAATCTGTATCATTACAGTGATGTTTAAAGACTGGACTAGTAAAGAGTTTAAAATACATGATAAAGTAGAAATGTAAGATATTTAATGCCAGCTGTTCATGCTTTAATTTTAGCACTTGCAGCTTGATCAGTTCTCTCACTTCATTAATGAGATAGTTTATGATATATGGGTACTCCGTATGCTTGAGCAATTTCCACTTTTATCTACCTTAACCAAGCATGTCATTTTTGTCCCATTCTCAGAATGCATAGCTAAGATCATTTGACCATCCTGATTATAGTAAGCAGGAAAAAGTAATTGAGTTTAAGATTTGGACAAAAAAACATCAATTTTCAAGTTCTCATAGAGGGTCTAAGACACAAATACTTCTTGTTGGAAGAATTTCCTGAAGTATTGGAAGAAGTTCCAAGAGAGGTTAAAGTATCTTCATTCACAGTGAGAACGTTAGAAGATTTCTCTTTTAGAAATGCATATTCCCACTTGAAGTATCCACAGCCTTTCTTATTACCTTCATGCTTACCAACAGGACAACAAAAAAATGCTCTGCCATGATTTGGACCAGTATTTGATACATACAATCTTTTAGCTCTTCGACCACAATTACACAGAGGGGGGGTTGGTTTTTCATTTTTCGCAGCTCTTGCAGATTGATTCAAATTGACTGTGGAGTTCAGAATGGCAGGAGACGCCCTGGACAAGTTTGAACTTCTTAAAGGTAAGGAATGATTAAAAGATGCAGTCTTCTCTTTATATATAGCAAAGGACTGTTTTTTTGCTGGTGGGAACATTTTTGGACTTGTTGGCTTTCTTTTAGGAGCCTCAGAAGAAGTGGAATCATTTCCAGTTAATGCTGAGTGTGATGAAGTAGCATTTACCTTTGCAGATGGTAACTTAAAAGCAGAAAAATTTGAAGTCTGCCTTTGGACCATTCCTACATTATAGATCGTAGTATCAGGACTTTTGTAAACGATAGACTTCTGAGGCTCCACAGGTACCACAGTTTTCCCCAAACTTTGAAGATCTGAACTCATCACAACTGATACTCTAGAAATTGTTGTTTCTTCAGACACTGTTAAAATATCTGTACTTGAGTCATCTTTAAATTGAACACAATCTGAATTTTGTTCATACTGTGATTCTGGTATTAAAGCTACATCTTCCCAGTCAGTCAGCAGAGATAAACAATCAGAACTAGTACTAATATCCTCATCAGAGATATTAACTGAGGAGATGGTAGTGGAGACGAGCACTAGTCCTGACCCCTGTACTGGAGAGCTATATTTGGCAGTACTCATCAGATGCCCGTTGTTGAGCCCTTTCCGAATGCCTGTATGGTGAGACAGCTGTGGCTGTCCAAGAGGAAGAGGAAATCTGTCAGCAGATGCTGTTAAAGAGCTTTGGGCTTGATCATGTAAGTCAGTCCTTGAGCTGCTGCTAGATACAACATGGATGTCTGCAGAGGAATTGATGGTACTTCTCTCCTGTTGTTCTTCCATTTGTACACTGGAATTTTTCATAACCCTGGTAGTACTGTTGTGGTTTTCCTCAGCTGGAGAGCTTATGTTGCAAGTTGTATCTCTAGATGTTTCAGGTCTGCTATTACTTCCCAGTGGAGGCTTGTCAGTGAAGTTTATACTCAGTGTTCTGGAAATCAGGTTCTCCTTTGGATGTGCCTGGGGAGTCCACAAACAAATGGAGATTTGGAGAAATGAATGTCCAGAAGTAGAAATCAAGGTAAATTAATAAGCATATTAGCCTAATGGTGTTCTGTTCAATTCATAGTCAAGATGCTGGGTTGTTTATTTGAATAGCTCATCTTTCATCTGTATGCCAGGTTCTGAAGGAAGTAGAAGGGAATATGTGAAAAAGTTACTAACCTTATCCAAAGATTTAGTAACCTTCAGCATACATCCATCACAAATCATCCTCCAAGCAAGACGGGCAGTATTCCGAGAATCATCCAACCCTTTGAAAGAATGGTTATATTAATAGTCTTCCTTTTAAACTACTACTGGGGATATTTATTATTAATGGAAAAAGGGCATTCAGGTAAGACTTACATAAATGAAAGGGATTCACAGAACTCTGACACATGGTTTTCTAGAGAACAGTTCAGAAAAGGACAGTGGCAGTAAAATTCCCTTTGCTGAACATCTAATGGTCATCTAACCAGAGTTTAATATATGTTCATGACTACTAAAATCCTTGTTTTATCACTTATATCAAATTCATTTTGTGCTCTTACACTAATAAGCTGTCCAGAGCTATCCAGTAAGATTGAGTTTCCTTGATTCTTCCTCAATTTCCTTATTCTTCCCCCACTGTTTTTTCTTTTGCACCCTAATAATTTAATGTTTGGCCATGTTGTGCAACATACACTTAAAAGTACTAGGCCAGATTTCAGAAGAAAAAGCATAAACTTAGAGATGACAAACTCTAATCTCTGAAGCATCTAGCCTTTCTTATTTTGATGTTTTTATTGAACAGAGCATTACATAACTTGAAAAAGTTACAGTAGCTATTTAGCTTTATTATATATATATATATATATATATATATATATATATATATATATATAAGAAAAGATGAGGATCATCATATCATACTCGAATGCTCCCGTCCTGCAAAAGCCATCCCCAAATCCTGCAAAGCACCTTTTAGCCCTTTAGGCTTCCTATTATAGAATAACTAAGAAAAAAAATGCAGGTGATTAATATACAGCATTTCGTAGCCTCTTCACAATGAAGTAAAGCCATTTCAGAAGTACCACCTCACGAATAATAAGTCTCACAAAGTCATTGTGCAAGTCAGGTGCCTTTATTTTACAGTTGGGGTAAGTAAGCATAAGAGTAACTAACTTACCCTTTAACAGATCAGTATGGAAAGAACGATGAATCCCCTTCTCTCAGTCTTAAACTAATCCATTCCATCTTAGCCCTGTAACCATTCAGTTGAACTTTATGGCTGACTGAACTGAATAGCCTTGAAGAATACAACTATAAATAATATCTTGGCAATATTATTTTATATTATATTACGGCGACTGTTGTATATTGCAAAAGCATGGGCGTTAATACATTTGGCCCAGGTGTAAATGCCTTTCAAATGAGAAACAACATATTGCTACTCAATCCAGGTATCTCGTTGGACCACAAGAGAGGGCAATATTCACACTGTTTATTTTTAGAGACCTAATTCTGCTGCCTAAGTTAGGAGCCTAAGTGCCAGGAGTCAGTGGACAGGTAGACTCCTGGATCATTTTGAAGTTCCCCTGACTACACAGGGGAACCCAGGTGCTGTTAGCCCCTACATTAGAACTCTAAAGATCCAAATACCTCTCAAAACATGCATGTTGCAATGTTAAATGAGGACTACATAATACACATTCATTTTTTCAATATACATTCACATTCATGTAAAATATATATTCATTTTTTCAGTATTACTCATGCTGTTCAGAATACACTTACTAGGCAAAGCCCGGTTCACACGCTGGGGCCATAACTACTCTCTAAAAAGATAAGGATTACTATCTTCTACACAGCAAAAGGGCAGTAATGAGAGCATGAAAAAACAGGGAAGTTAAAGCAGCAAGCAGAGCAAAAAATTTCAGAAAAGGAAAAGCAGCTGGAAAAAATTCTCCTAGGATTATCACTTATATAGTGTCATTTATCAAACACCACCACTTACCAAGTCGTTTTCCTAGAATTAAGATCTGTATTAAAATTCACGTAGTTCTAGGCCAGGGACTGTGACACTGAGTGATAGTAACATACATGGAAAGAAAACAAGTGGCTAACTAGTCACTCGAATATACAATATTTGTTTCTAACTTTAGATACAATTAGTATTGAGGTGATAATATGGGTATAAATGTTTCACAGTACTGATTTTCTCACTCTGTATGTTGCTTTGAGATCAATCCAGGAATTTAAAATGTCAGGTTTTCGCAGCTGCTTCCTTTTACACTCATAGTGCAAACAGACACCCAGGTCCCAGTCTGCACAAAAGAACAAATACAAATAAGCCTTTCATTTTTTAGTCCTGATGATTACCAAACAGGTATTTATTATATCTGAAGAAAGCAGAGGTTACTAAAAACACTAAACAGTTCAGCAAGAAGTAATGCAGCCATTTACAAAATAGGGTATGCAGAATATGAGACACTTGTTTAATTAGGCAGGTAACCAGTAAAGTTACATTCATCACTAAAGAACTGCCTAAACTTGGCTTAAAATCTACATAAAGGGACAGAACATCAACATACTAGTAGCATCCTGTACTGCTGAACAGGAAATACGAGGTAACACGTCCATATCAAAAATTTTCAGGTGAAAAACACTAGGATTGTTTCAGTCAAACATCAGGACAAGTGAGTACCTTATCTTAGTTAACAGTGACCTCATGATAGGTGAAGATCTTAAAGATCTCATTAAATCATTTAAGCCCATAAGAATGTTGACACAATGCACTATATGTAAAGCAGAAAAATGGGGTAAATATTGTAGACCATAGAGACAAAGGTGTAGTGAACAGATCAGAATTTAATATTTTTCATATTTTTAGCCTTATCCCAACAAGATATATCCTTAATACCTAATAACAAGAATTTTGGACATATGGGTGTAAAAAAAAAAAGTGGAGGGCATCTCACTAGCACCACCAAATGTTCATTTTTCTGTGCATTACTCCACAGTCAAAGCAAAGGAAAATTGTATTTACCTGTCCAAGTAACAAAGGTACATAGTTTTGCTTCTGACGTAGAATGGTTTGGAATATCTGAATTGAATAGAATTTTCTTCTCCTTTTGTATCTTTTGAATCCATTTCAAAAACTGTGATAAGCAAATATTTAGAGGGATCCCTTCATCAACTTGATTCTTTATAAAACAGAACAAGAAGTGTATATAAAGGTGTTAGTACACACTGAAATTAGTTTGAGGCTTACCTCTCAAAGAACGATATGTTAATTGTTCAGCCTCTGATAATGGTTTTTCTGTACATAATCTAGAAAACATTTCTGCTGACTTAAGATCCTAAAAGACTTGAGTGAAATTAAAGGCCTCTTTAAAATGCTACTGTAGGGCGATTATACCTGTGTTATGCCAGTCAGTTCTGTACAGAATTCAGAGAGAATGGGGTGCTCCTGAGGCTGGACGTAGGTGTGAAATTCAGATTCAATCTCTCCTGTCGCTGTGTTTAGCAGGACTGCTGGAAATTCAACTATGGCAAAAAAGAAACAAGCAAACAACAGCAACGAAAAAAACCAACAGCCCCACAACAAAACAAAACAAAGCCAGAAGAGCTAAAGCTATTCACAGAAACGTGAGGTCACGTTAATCAGGGGTCGAAACGTCAGGAATTGAAGCACCGCAAGGCACCCCCAGCTCTAGGGCGCCTCTCTCGGGCAGGGGCCCCGCCGGACACTCACTGGTCTCGGGGCGGCGGCGCCCCGCGTCCCGCCAGCACGTCGCCTCCAGGTCGACGACGGTCACGTAGCCGAAGCGCTGCCC
>NW_020450871.1:7300790-7344975 GCF_003343035.1 Apteryx rowi | reverse complement strand
GCGGCCTCAGAGCAGGGCCCGGGCCCGGGGCCGGGGCGGCGGCGCGCCATGGCGAAGGGCGTCTGCGTGAACGGCTGCAAGAGGCCCCGCGGCGGCGGCGAGGACGGGGAGGAGCCGCGGGGAGCCAGGAAGAAGAGGAGGCTGGGGGATGGCGGTGTCTGCCCCCATGGGCCCAAGCCAAAGGTGAAAACGACGTCAGAACTTTTTTGGCTTTGCACGTGCACCGTGAGGGGTCCGTTGGGCTCGTGTAGCCCTGTGTTGTGTCCGACACCTGCTCAGCAGGCTTATCGCGTTACTTATTGGGATGCTGGAAACAGCAAAGGCCTGTTTTTCTTCCCTCTAACTAGAGGTTAGACTAAAGATAGGTACTAGCACTGTTTCTACTGCAAAAAAAATGTGGAAAATGAACTCATTTGAAGTATTAGTCATTTATATTTAAGGAATTTTGTTAAAAAATAAACTCTCCAACATCACTTGCCCTATAGAAAGTAGATCTTGGGAGCAGAGTTGTGTCTGGTTACTTCACACTTGACACGAGTCAGCACAGGAAGGTCCATCTGAACACAAGGAAAAACTTCTTTGCTGCGAGAGTGACGGAGCCCTGGCACAGGCTGCCCAGAGAGGTTGTGGAGCCTCCTTCCTCGGAGATATTCAAAAGCCGCCTGGGCAGGGTCCTGGGCAATGTGCTCTAGGTGACCCTGCTTGAGCAGGGGGTTTGGACTGGCTGATCTCCAGAGGTCCCTTCCCACCCCAACCATTTTGTGATTCTGTGAACCCAAAGTTTCAAGCTCATGGTAACATGTTAGTCACCCAAGTTAAAATTAATTCAGTGCCCAGTATGGGAGAAGAGTAAGCATGTCTGAACTGTGAGATGTGGCTGGTTTGTACCAGATTAGAAACTGAAATTCCTGTGGTTGCCAAGTAGCCTTTGCGTGATGAAAAGAAATTTTTGCTGGTTATTTTGCAAATCTCTAATTAGGCTGCATTGAAAACAATGGTGGCATTACTTATTTGCCTAACATAGTATGAGAGGTGAAGGACTAATAATTATTATTAGCAGGTGATTCTTAACCACTTGAACCTAAAGGGTTGTCACCTCTGTTTAGCTTTCTTGCTCAATGACAAATAGCTTTAAAATTAAACCAGCTCAATCCCACTGGGGCAGGCTCTGTCAAACTTAATGGGCACAGAGCTTATTAGCGTGGTGGGGAAAAAACATCTTATGGTGGTTCTTTATCCTGTGGGATTTGATACTCTGTTTTTTTTCTTTTTATGGTCTCTCTTCCTGCACACCATGATGTCTTTCCATCACACAGCAAAGATTATCTTTAAAATTTTTGCAGATTGTAGGAGCTCCACTGGATCAGGCCACATGGCAAATGGAGGTCTCTACAATCATTTGTTTGCTTACTATTAGCTTTTAGGAGAATTCATGAGTTGAGAAATGTGGCTCTAAGAACGGTTGTGTTGACTTGTGAGGTACAGTTTCGCTCCATCTCTTCTATCTGATGCTTTCTTTCTACAGTTTCCTTAGAATTTACTGAAACTTTTTTTTTCCTGCAGGGGTCAGCAAACCTATCTCTCAAAACAGATCACATAATGCAAATGAAGTAAACAGGCTACATATAGCCCTTGTATAAATGCCCAGAGCTCTACAGCACAAGTGGGCGAATCGGTTGACAGAGCAGAACACCATGTTTGCAAATTAAATAACCTTAAGTCTCCCTAGCCCATATTTCTACATATGTTAGTCCTTATTAAATACATCTTTCAGATTAGGGCAGCTGGGTTACTGAAATATTAGTTAGTAAATTTAGTATTAAAGTGTGATCTGAAAGGGAACTTTTGTCGATAAGGATAGGAAAAATTTAAATGTAGTTTATTGTACCTAAATAGTAAATGGTTCTGTTTTACCATATAATTCCCTTCATTTTCCTTGAACTTCTATGATTACATAAAACCTTTCTTTACTAACATTTCCCTTTTACAGGAAAAGTCATCGCGCTTGTCAGCAGCGCTGTTTGGTGAGGACTGTGAAATCAGCCATGACCAGATGTATGAGCTGTTAAAGTACGCAGCTTTGGGAAAATGCCACAATGCAACACAACCCAGGTATAACACATGTTTGGGAAGCTATCGTGTCTCCTGTCCTGCAGGCTGTGAAAACTTATGTAAAGCCATACAGTCATGCTGGTTTGGGAATCCTTGCAGCGCGGTTGCCATAATGACCACCTGTATTATATAGATACAGTTGTTGTTAGACCTGGCCAGAAACCAGGATTCCTCTGCTGCCAAAAATGCGTCCATTTCATAATTTTGTTTCATGCAGTTGTCAAAAACTAAACAGCTTTTTGTGGAACAAAAGTTTCATACTATGAGGAATGAAATACCATGTTAAAAATATTAACATGACATGTTTTATGTCAGAAGTAATTGAAACGCTTTATAGAGTGTTTTGGGAGAAGCGTTTTAATCACTTTGCCCTTTTTTAACCTGAACTTTTCAGCAATGGAAGGGAAAGACTGAGGAGGGTATATAAAGGGTATATAACCTTGGATGGGAAAAGTACGGTGAAATGTAACAAAGCTTGAAATAAAACTGAAAACTTGAGGCAAAAGTGTTCTCACTTTAGATTTTTAATATTGATTGGAAAATGATTTTATTAAACTTCCCATTTTGATAAAGCGATTTTACTCATCAATTTTGTTGACTAGACTGCATCACTACAGCTGAATTTATTTATGTGTATTCATATTCTGATGCATATAGATGAGGCAGGTTTTGATTTGAAATGCTACTGATGCAGAATTCAGCTACAATTCATTCTCTCTCTGTCTGCCATATTCTGTTGCTTCCAGGAATATGTGGCTGGTTGAGATAAGCTATAAAAGCCCCTTCTCATTGAAGTCATTTGGCACTCTGCCATTGACTGACATGAAAGCTGGACTGGCTCCAAGTTTGTTTTTAAGAGTATTTGATAATTGTTTTCCTTTGATTTTTTTTTTTCATTGCAGCTGGTGCCATATTTATCACCAAAGCCACCTGGCTGGGGTTGTGGTTATTGTTCTGCATGAAATGAGCCAACTCCATTTCTACAAATTCTATTTACAGTTCAAACACCTCAGAAAAGTGTTCCGGCATGTAAGTCCCCAAACTGTATTGCTGCCTACTACACTTCTTCCAGTCATGAAGCCATGTCCCAAGGTTTATTCACTGCAGTGAAGTTATTACCTTACCAACAGGAAGTGGCCATCTTTGAATCACAAAGCAAGATAATGAGAGGATCTACTGGTAGCTTTCGTCAGCTCAGAGCAAAGGCCAGAGCTTTGGTATTCAGAGATTTTTGAGACTTATGTCTTTGAAGCCCTTGCAGGTGAAACATTTATACATCCATGTTTCAGCACTCTGATTGTAATGCTTTCTGCATCTTTAAGATGCCAAGGAGATTAAAAATTATCTCAGTTGATTTGGAATTTACTCTGAGTGTGAGTGAGCAGAATTTCAGTAGTTGTGCTATTCCCACCAGTTGGAAATCTCACCTTTACTATTTGTACTTTATGTCAAGTTTCTCCCATTTCCCAAAAATAATATTATTGTAATTATTTTAATTTTCTGAGTTACAGCCAACATTTCTGAAGGAAGAAAGATGTACTTTGATTGAGACTTCTAGAGAATTCTCCCTCAAATGCAGCAAATGCAAATCACAAATTAACTGGAAAGTTTGGAACTTGCTTTAGTTTCTGTCAGTGAAAGTCTGAGATTAGCCTTCTTGATCATATTGGGCAAGGCAGAGCTATCCTTCAGTACAAAGACCTGTGGTGTATACCATTAAAACAGGGTTTTCTTTTTTTTTTTCTCTTGAGAGAATCTACAACATACTTCCACTACTTATAATTCCATCCTTCTTCTGCAAATTTGGATGGTTTTAGGAATAAAGAGACATCTCTCTATTATTTGCAGCACTTTACCTGATTTTTTTTGTTACAATTCAGAGCCTATAATGTGTCTCTTTTTTCAGAGATTCACGTTACCACCTTCTTCAGCTAACTTCCTAGCCAACCTGTATGGAGAAGGAGCAAACCTGAATCCTCAAAACACTGCACAAGGTATATTGCTTGGTTTTGCATCATCTCTTTCAACCACAGTGATTCACTTTGAATAGTAATTTAATGGCTATGCATATTGTGCAATCCCAACATGCTGCTATGGTAAACTTGTTTACAAAGAAGAACACATAATGGCTTAAACAGTGAGGCTAGTTACCCTAACTAGTTCATTTGCTCTCTCTTGGGCTTATTATCACAAGTAAATGCAAAAAGCAGAGGGAAGGTTTTTAACATATTTAATCCAAAATTCTGATGCTTCCTTACCCATTTTATGATCATTTTATTCTAAGATGTGTCTAGTAAAAGATACAGAGATCTAAGATAGATTCAAGCTAGATAGTTACACATTTGTTACTAATTTTCTTTGTTATACTGAGCAGCAAATCAAGGTAAAGAACAGGTGTGTTGACAACTGGTTTCCTATTTTTATACTCTTTATAGAGGTGATTGTAATCCTACAGGCTTGTACAAAACCTGCAAGAGACTGCAATGAGAACTTCACTGAAATCTTTAGAAGTGTAACACAAAGAACATTGAATTCAAGTCCTAAGTGGGAGAATGAACAGCTGTTACTTTCATTGTGTTGAAAAGTCCTGTAGCATCTGGACTGTAAACCTACTGCACAGTCACAGATCTGAGATGTCAGGTATATTTTCCTTTTAGTGTAAACTGCAGAGAATCCCTGAAGGTTTAACTTCACACACCTGTGGATTCTGGGGTCAATTCAATGTTTGTTTCTTTGTGAGCCACATTTAAAAACACATTTGGTCCTAATATTTGTGGGAAAGAATTTCACAGAGAAGGTTAAAAAAGAAAAAGAGAGAATTTCTTTTACAGCTCACAAAATAAGAGACTATTTTGCTGTCATGCTTGTGAGGAAAGTATGTTCTCTCTGTTACTGAAAGGGACATGGCACAGAGACTTGTAATGTGACTTGCCCATGATCAGCTAATAGTAGCTGGACTGGGAGTAAGATTTAGGTATCCTGAGTTACAGTTCATTGCTTCAGGTAGTGTTTTCCTTGAAAAGGTGCAGCCTCTTAGTGTACATACTAATGGAGAAAACTGACTGCAAGTAGGGATTGCTATCTGAGCTTGACAGATGATTCTGATTTCTAAATGTGTATTACAGGTTCAACCTCCACTAGCAGCCGATGTATTCCTAACAGCTCAAATCTGCAGTGGGATCCTATTATCCAGAAATACGGAGAAGAAAAACAAGGCCTGACTAGCTATACTTTAACTTTAGAAGAGCTGAAAAAAAATGATTATCCCATGAAAGGTCAGTTTTTGAGAGTTTTTTAGATTTTTGACAGTTAGTGGCATGTTTGATCATGTAAGATATGTCCATTGTACCCCAAAGTCATCTCTGCTGCCTGCCTGCCTTACTAGATATGTGATGAGTTATATATGAGAGGGGTCTTAATCACAGGTATCTTTTCATTCTAGGCTCCCCTGGGTGTGAGGACTATATGCACACAGAGTGTGATCAGCAGAGGACAGACAGCAGCCCCCTCTTTGGTCTTGATTGTGAAATGGTAAAAATAAATGTGTGGCCTTACAGAGCATAGTCAAGCAATTGATCTATTAGCTATTCTACAGTGAGCCACGCACCCCATGTATTTGCTAAACCACTTCCAACACATTAATAACCACTGCCAGTCTCTTCATTGGTGGCACCAGTGCTAATGCAGCCTTGGGAAGGACTCAGAAAGCAGTTCTGAAGCCAAGAAAGAAATGTTACCTTTGTCCCGTGCAGTGCAGCAGAGCACTTGGTTCTGTCTCAACTCTCAGAACAGCAGCTAGATCCACCAGGCCTGTCCCTGATGCTGCAGTAACCTCCTGAGGAATTCTTCCTAGCCCTCCCCAAGGTTTGGGAGGGGAAGGATTTCTCCCTACCACACACACCTTTCCTTTACCTATCACAGTTCTTCTCACAGCTTGCTGTGGTGAAGAACCCTCCCTTAGCATAGTTTTGACCTTGCAGAAATGCCGAATTGTTATCACCTTTGAGTGACTAAAGATACAGCCAAGCTCTGCTTTTAAATTACACAGCTTCTCCAGAAAAGATGCTCTCGATGTCCGCTGCACAGTGCAGAGTATAAGCTGATTCTGTGGAACTGGCACTTCTTCATAATGGCTTTCTCTGTGATGCACTTGCCTGTTTGTTTGCTGTGCTTATGGTGGGCCTCTAAGGGTTAAAATGAAGCATGCTACAGTATTAAGCAGCTAGCTGCAAGTGGTAGGTCTCTAAGTAACTCCTTAGTAGTGGTGCTGGCTGTAGCCAAAGCAGATGTTAGCCAAGGTTTTTGGGTGGCAGGCATCATGCTGATTCACCATCTGCCTCTGCTTCTCTCTGACAGTGCCTGACAGCAAAAGGGAATGAAGTCACTCATGTCTCTTTAGTGGATGCACAGGGTCAGTGCCTCTTGAATGAACTAGTCAAACCGGAAAGCAGGATAGTGAACTACCGCACCAGGTGACCTGCATATACCTTTTTACCTCTTTGTCTTTAAGATCTGCAACCCCTTCAAATTAAGCCTGTTAAATGGGACCTTTCGGAGGGCTTTGGCTTGTACACTTTCACAGTTGTCTGCTCCATTTCACTCAGTGTTAACAATACAGTTCTTACTATGTGGTTAGAATAACTAACATTATGCATGCACTTTTCTGCTACCTAGTGCCCCTGTGTCTAGGCAGAAGCCTTTTCATTCTGAAGTGTTCCAGGAAAAGTTGTGTGATGGGTTAATGATACACAGCACAGATTACCCTTTCCCTGCTGGCTATAAAATAGGCTACAGGATAAGTAAGAATATGGGATTGTAGCCTGGGTCTCTCTGCTCCATAGCTAAGTTTGCGCATCTGTAAAAAATGAATAGAGCAGCTCATCAGCTTGCACACAGCTCTAGGGTTGGGCTCAGTTTCATAATAAAAGCAGGCAAAACTCAAGCCATGTCTTCTCCAAAGTTTGGTCCAACGTTAGCCTGGAGGTAAAGTGCCAATCCCTTCAGGTTACTTGGAAGCATCTCCTTTCACATCAACCTTGCAGTGTTTCCTTACCTGTGCCATCTGATGCTAAGAGCAGCATCATTTAAGAATAAGTTATCCTTGAGAACAACCTTTAGAAAGACCTATGGTAGCACAACAGTTTAATATCCCTGCAGTATGTTGGAATAGTTTCACGTAGGAAGCAGTAAATAACATTCTGTCATTAGTCTGTAACACAGAGTTTATATTTTACATGCCCTGCTTGTAATGTCCTCCAGTAAGTGCTGTTGCTAATGTGTTGCTTTTGCCTTGTCCAACTTTTGTTTTGAAGATTCTCAGGAATCACAAGGAAAATTCTTCTTCCAGTGAAAACAAAACTGGCAGACATCCAAACCAGACTAAAAAAAATGCTTCCCCGTGATGCAGTATTGGTGGGTCATTCTTTAAATGCTGATCTTCAAGCCTTGCAAGTGAGTATGCTTTAAGAGCGTTTTTCCCAAGCCTGCGATATTCATTTCAGACCTAAAACTCCCAAACAATTCCTGGTTTTATTAGTAAGCACTTGTTGATAACAAAGGATTGCTTTCTGTTATGAACAGCCTTATGTCTGTAAGTATTTAAAAGAGAAGGACTCCCTGTACCTCTGTAAAACTTGCAAGGTGTTGTTCAGAACCCAAGGGGAAGGGAAATGTCTGTCCAGAAATAGATGTAGTTGCAACAGCAGATTTACCTCTCTGCTTCAGCCGGGTGCTTTTGATAGCTCTGTCATGGGAAGAAGTTAAGTCCCTTCTACATTTAATTTAACAAACCTAATATGCTTGAGTTATAATTACTCTTTCTAACCCAGTCTGGATCTTCCTGATAGAATGTTAGGAAGGAGATTTTGGCCTGTTTCATTATTCTTATCTGCTACGTTGTTGTGGACCAGTTATCTGTCAGTAAGAAACTGCCAGTTGAAATGAAAAGGCAGAAGTACAGATAGCCATGGAACTACTACCCAGTTCCCTGAGACTGCTGTTATATTAAATGCATGATGTTTCTCTTCTCCAGATGATCCACCCCAGTGTTATTGATACTTCATTGCTTTTTGCCAGAAATGAAGGTCGAAGATTTAAGCTAAAATTTCTAGCCAAAGCTGTTTTAGGGTAAGTTTATTACTGCATTGTTATCGGAAGTATTAGAAACTGCCATTGGAAGTCAAAGGGTCCTGCTCTTCCACCAGTAGCATCAGATTTTTTTTTTTTCTTCAGTAAAACTCAAAAGGAAGGAGAAGGCTGTACAAACAGACTGATAAGAAAGACTTTACTGCCTCCTTGAAAGATCAGGCAGTGTAATAAATTGGCTAGTCTTTGGGCAAATGGATG
Source organism: Apteryx rowi (assembly GCF_003343035.1). NCBI lineage: Eukaryota > Metazoa > Chordata > Aves > Apterygiformes > Apterygidae > Apteryx > Apteryx rowi. The sequence continues at coordinate 7,336,518 of NW_020450871.1, read as the reverse complement.
CTGTGACACAACCAGATTTGAGTCCTTGTTTTGTACTTGAACCACAAAACTAGCTTTTTTGCAAGTCCGTAGCACTATCAGTGTGTTGAATTGTAAAGCAACAAAGGCACTCTGACTCACACAAATGAGATTTATTGCAGTTATCAAGAAAGAAAAGCTAAGGTATGAAAGTATGGTATACTGACTTAATTGTATTCCTCAGTGTACTAGCTACTATTGGATAGTATGTGTTAGTGATACAGTGCCCTCCATTCGTAAGGTGAACGTTAATACTCTGCAGTGCCACACTTTGCTGAGTTGAAGTTTGCCTCCCTGTCTGTGTGCAAATTGTGAGTTGGGTCATTGGTCAAGGAAGAAGTCAAATTAAAAATAGTTGTGCATCAAAGTACCATGTATTACCACTGCTTCTGTCAAACCATGTAAACAGTGTTTTGCTCAACATTGCAAAAACATTTCTTGCAGTAACTTTTGGGAGTATATGAGTATATCACAAGAATGCTGCTGCACAGAATTGAAATCCTTCTTGAAGAGGGGAAAGCTATTTTGCCCAAAAAAGGCACAGTTTAGAAAAGACAAGATGTTCATCAGTGTGGGAAAACAGATAACCTCCCTGTACATCTAATTTTGATGCCCTAGGAAAGAGATCCAATGTGAACAGAAGCTTGGACATGATCCTGCAGAAGATGCTAGAGCTGCACTCGAATTGGCTCAGTTCTTTATTGAGCAGGGACCAGCAAAGGTAGCTATATCTAATTAAGATTTCTGTCCATTTTGTAAAAGACCTTAATAGCAGAGCACGCAAGTTGTTGCACTTATGAAGAAAAAAACATTTCTGCCCAGCCTCTTTTCGATTTAAAAGAGAAAATGGAATTGTGATATAGGCCTCAATTTTGGCAGCTTTTTACTTTTAGCGTATAACCAGTAATCTCAATAATCTGGACCATTACCAGTGTTTCAGTACTCAAACACTGGCATGAATCAGGGTTGCTGCTGATCTCAAAGAGGAACACTGAAGCAAAGACTGATTTGGACACTTCCAGCCCTCAGAACTGCCTGCCGTTTTGCCAAATGAAAGAAGTGGGGACCTTATATGTCATGTCAGGGATTCAGCTTGTTTTCTGAGTCTCTTTCCTGTGTTGCTGGTTTCTGAGAGGACTTTCTGGAGATAATTGCTGGTTCATGCTGAGAGTGCTGCATGCTTGAAAAATGACATCAGGAAAGAATAAGGCGAGAAGTAAATGCCCGTGTTTCTCTACTATGATGTGCCTAGGTGACTCATAAAGAAGGCGCATGCTTTTTGGATAGCAACAATTAGCTATAATGAAAGACAACTACTGATCTTCCTCCTTCCCCAAGGTAGCAGAACTAAACTTGGAGATGCTTCTGACAACCGAAAGACTGACTGAGATATCACAGAATAAATCTGCGTTACAGCTGCAACAAAATACGATCCAGAGACAGTTGAATGATCCTCCACATTTATCCAAACCATGGTAATAAGACTCCCAAATATGCATGTTTTTCCTTTGGCTGACTCCTCAGTGAAATCAAAGTGTGTTATGTTTTCAGAAGCAATCGGTATCTTCAGAGAAATATAGGTAATTGTAGAATAGCCATTAAAAACTTTCAGAAGGTGTATCTTAGATTTCACAGAGTATTCTAGGCTTCTTTTGATGTTGAGGACGAGTATTCTTTAAAATTTTCTCTAATGAACTGTACCATTTTTCACTGACAGGAACTTCTTGAAAGCTTTTGACTTATTACATTGATATGTAGTGTGATTCATAGCTTTCTTTTGTCTGCTAGTTTTTTAGACTGCTTGCAGATGACTGGCCAAAAACCCCTCCTTTTGGGCAGACAGGAACTAGACTCTTCTGGCTTGTGTCAGAGTAACCTGAGCACTTCAAACAAACAGGTGAATGGACTTAGAGTGGGTTGGTCTAAGGAAGCATCAAAGTAGTTCAAAGAAGTTCTTCTTGTTCAGGGAGGGCAATGATTCCTATTTTAAAAAGCTGACTGACAGTAATCTTAGCAATAGTAATACCGTGTTAGCTAAATCTATTTTAACATTTTGGAAGTAAGCTTTGATCCTGTATCATCCTCTCATGACTCACTAAAGAAGACTTTCAATCTAAGTGACTCCTGCCTGAGGGCTTCCTTGGACAGTAATGAAAAGTAAAGTTGTGAATTAAGCTTGATAGCTTTGTTTCTGATCCTTTGCTGTACCACTGCTTTGCACCCCTTTGAGCCTTGCATATGCTGTTCCCTACAGATTCTTCAGAGAGCCCTAAAAGATGTTCCACTGTCCACTTTCAGTATCATTCAGTTCAGTTTGGATCCAGAGTATGTTGCACCTCACCTTCTTGCTGGAATTTGTGAAAAGGTAATTTTTTTTTTTTGAATGAGCATATTCTTCATTGTTGAGTTTGGAAAGAGACTATGTATTTGGAGGCACAGGCAGTTAGTTCCTCTGCTTTGTGAAGTTCCTACTCTGATTTGTGTTCTTGCAGGTGAAAGTCAAGCTGACTGACATGCTGACAATTTACGCAGGTCCTTTTGATGAAAGCTTTTGCCTGAAGTCTGTGAAGAAGGAATTTGGGAGGTGTGGGCCAATCCGATCTCTTACAGTAGTGACAGAAACATACCAGGTAAGGACCAGGCAAAGCATTCAGCTTGCTGACACACAGGGAATTCGCAAGTAATATCTTGGAAAGATGTGAATTCAAAACACTTAAATGCCACTTATTCTGTTTTTTTCTGGCAGCACAGCTACCAGCCATGAGGCTTCAGTGTACAAAAGCTGTTCTGCACAATGACAAAAATAAACACAGCTCGTACGGCATAACTGTTCAAGCTAGTTCCATAGGGTGACCATGAGCTGTTGAAAAAGCACCACCATTTAGGGGAGAGGACTTTAAACTGAGCACTGGGGAATCTGAGATAGATAGTTTCTGGCCCTCCTAAGGGAGAACGGATGTGCTAAGGTCTTTAATGGCAAAAGTGGTGTTATTAATTGCTGAGCTAATTAAAACTTGTTTCTAATAGCTAATGTGTATGGAGTGTTACATATAGAATATAGAAAGGTTTGGGAACTATATTAAAAAAATACCCTTACTGAGATCTGTCTTGAGAAAGGGAGGACTAATGTATTTGAAAAGCCTGAAGTGTCTTATCTGTCATCCTGTTTCAAGCCCTATGTCTGTATCCAGTACGAAATGCTGGAGGCTGCCCAGCTTGCTGTGGAAAATCTGAATGGAGCTGAGGTAGCAGGATGCTGCATTAAGGTAAACAAAGCAAACAGCCAAAGCCTAAGTTAGGCTAAGCACAGGAATAGCATATGATATGCCTCCTTTAACATCTTCTGTTTGCAGCACAGTGTTTGGACTAGGTCCTGGCTGGCTGTGCTGTTACCATCTCCCTAGGCCACTAGCACACAGGGCATGTTTATAGCCCTCTTTTCTTTCTTTCTGCCTGCCAGCAGGAATTCTGACCTGGCAGCTGCATCTTTAAAAGAAAGAGCTGAGTAACTGGGTGTTAAAATGCCATATACATAGCAGGAGCTCATAGTTACGTAGTAGTTCTGTATTACAAACATGATTTCTTCATTTTTCATAAATAATCTAAGGTAGCCTCCATTAATCACATTTTTAAATAGAAGGAAAATAGCTAACCAGGCTTTGGTAAGGAGAAAAAAAATCATTGAAAATAGAAACTCAAAACACAGAGCTGCTTAGGCTGACATGCTAACATTTATCCCTGTTGGATCCACTCCAGGTTCAGAGACCTGTCACTGGAACGATGCTGGACTGTGATGTTCTCATAAAGGAGCTAGAATTAGATATAGAAAATGAAGGTGTGATTTATGTGGCGGGTCTAAAGAAGTCATTAACAGAGACAGACTTGCAAGAAGAATTCAGCCAGTTGAAAGACCTAGAAGCTTTGTTCCTGCCAAGGGATCTCCAGAGTGGAAAGCACAGGAACTGCTGTTTCCTCAGTGAGTAGCTTTGCCTGCAGCCCATTTATTTCCTTCAGGCTCGTTCAGCAGCCTTTGGGGACCTGCACAGACACAGCAGGAGCAACTGAAATTTGGTGTGTACAAAGTGGTAGTATCGGAAATGCTCCAGTGAAAGCACATGGTGTGTTGCTTTAAGGAGCAGTTTACAGCTAAATATTTAAAGAAAGAAAACTGCTAAAAAAAACCCCCTTCATCTAGAAAAGTTCCAAAATTGGCTCCAGTCCAGAATGAGAGGTAACTACTGTGCAGCTACTCACTGACAAGTGGTCACCTTTAAAAAGGTGAGGGATGAACAACTGGATGGATGCTGTTGCATTTAACTGGCATGTCTATGGCTCTGATGCTCATCTGTAGCAAGCTGAGGATCTCCTTACTGCAGTGATTTCAGTTTCTCATCTCCCTCCTTTTCCACACCTTTAGTCCTGCCCTACAGATGCTAAGGAAAAGGGCAGCAACATCACTGGCAAAGCATTTTCCCCCTTCTTTTTGTTTTGCAGAATTCCAGAAATCAGAAAGTGCTGTGGATGCCCTTGGAGTTATAAACGGATGGGCAATGAGGGGCAGCAGGCTAAGAAGTAGGAAGGCTCTTGCTCCAGGTCACCTCTGGAGATGGATTTGGCAAATGGATCACCACAATGGGAAGCAAAGAGGAGACAGCTTATGTGAGAAAAAGGAGCAACAATCTGACCTTGTGAGTTTAAAGCTAAGTTCATCTTTACTGTAGTTAATGAGAAGGTCAGTGACATTGACCTGGGTTCTACTCTGGGAACCAGAAGTCATAACTTTGAGCAGACTTAGGTGCAGAGCTGCCTGTAGCAGGGTGATCTCTTTGTGCTGGAGCAAAGAGGCTGCAAAGCAGTCTGAAGACATAATATCAAGCAAGATAATGTGGCATTTGTGGGGCACTGTATAACCTGGAGAGCCAGCATAGCTACTTTGGGGGCAGCAAGCGGTGCCGCACAAGAACTGAAGCCTGCCACTTGAGAGCAGGCAGAGCAATACACAGGTGCAGCAAAGGGCATGGGCGTCACAGAGAGAAATGACTAGTTGTGTAGTCCTACAGGAAAGAACAGCTCTAGTTGCAGTTCTCATTTTTACTGGAGGAAGCGGCAGTGCCATTTAAGTAGGGCTGAACCATTGTGCTTCCAAGTGACAGCCAGAAACAGAATCACTGCTCTCCTCCCTGACAGTGCCATGGGGTCAGTCTCACCATAAGCGCAGATGAATAGGGGATTTTAATGCTTATATTCTGTTACACAGGAGCAGGAGCTAAGGAAAAAGCTGAAGAAGCTAGATCAGCATATCTGGAAGCTTTATAGAAGTCTGCAGAATAACACCCTGTGCGTTGTTCTCTTTCCTGGAGTGAACAGGTAATTTGCCACCTATTTTGCAAAGAGACAAGGAAAATACATTGCCAAACATTTTTATCCTAATCTATGAAAAATTAAAACCCTGCACAAGGAAATGAAAATCAGCTGTGAGAAGGCCTGAAGAAGCTGTTCTACTTACCAGGCTGACTTTCATGTTAGGCCAATAAAACCTGAACAGTAAATCCTGTCCATAAGCCATGCCTGAGCCAGAACCAAGTGCTGAAACCATTTGTGTAGCTGATGGTCCAGATTAGCAAGGCTGAAGCACATACTGTTAATTAGCAGTATAGTACTTATAAGGTCACCTACCATCCCTGTCAGATGTTTCTTCTCTAGTCTGAAGTTGGTTCAGCTTTGCTAGCAAGGCAAGTTTTATGTGCCCAAGAGAACTAAACCAAGTTTCCACAGCAGCCATATTTTGGTTTGGTTTGTTGTATTTTTTTGTTGTTTGGGTTTTTTTTTTTTTTTTAAACTACCTCACCACTGCAGCTCAGGCCACTATCTGCCCTTTGCAAGGCGACAGTGCCCTGAGTTGAGTTGGGCTTCAGCGCTAGTATCGGGGATGCTGCTAGATGAGGTGGGCTTCCTGCACTTCAAACCCTGGGGCCTGAATTGCCACAGTCATTCAGTGCTTAATAATTAACCAGAAAGGTTAAATCTTTCCCAGGCAAGGCCCTAGCTACTGAGTACATACTGATTTCAACAGACTTCACTCTGTTCTCTTACTGTGCCACTGTTCAGACAGTCAAACATAGGTCACCTCTACCCTTGCTTTTCTTCAGTTTCTCTTCAACAGAAGGGAGACCCTTCCTTTGCAGAAACAGAAGTATTTTATGCTGAAATAGAAGCAGGGAGACAGAGCTGCTCTCAGGAGCATCGCTTCTGCCCGGTTAGGCAGCTAGGCCGGGTTCTTCTTGCCTAGTTGAAAAGCTTCTTGAGGAAAAGCATCATGATGCTGTGTTATCCTCTAGACCAAATACTCTCTCTCTAGAAAGGAGATGTATTCCCAAGCCAAAGTACATTTAGGCTCAATGCCAGTCATAAACAACTCAGCAAGGTTGCATGCCAAGGACTGCTCTTGGCATGCGCTGCTCTAACAGTTCAGTTTCTAACTTTTTAAAAATAATAATTATTTTTAAATAACTTGTTTCCTTAAGTAAAGATTGTTTAGCTGCTTCTCCTACACACATGCCAAAGGAATTGCCATCTCATTTTGTATGCTATTATTCCAGCTTACCAGAAAACAGTTGATTGTATATCTAACCTCATGCAAATGGTTTCTTGCACAAGCTCTTCATCAACTAACAGCATTAGTTTAAATTGGCCACGAGGGAGGCCTGAACTGAGGGCTAACCTCTGCAGGGAGTTTAGGAGTGCACATGGTCCTTAGATCAGCAACTGCCTGCGTTTGAGCTGTAACTGAGTCAGCCTTTTCACTGCTGAACAGTCATTTGCCTCTTATCTACCAATTTATCACCTTGCTTTGTTTACTAACCTGCGAGCTCCACTAGAAAGGTTTGGGCAGGAGGTATCCGTGGAGTTACATACTGTCATATTTCTTCTGGAACAGATTCACTGGCCTCAGCAGGTCCAAATTTACTTCAAGTGCCATCTCCGACTAGGCTCACTTAGCGCAAACTTGCCTGTTGTCTCGCTTCAGTAAGGTGCATGAATCCAGCCCATTAGCAGAATAGGCAGTTTCAGGAATTTGCATCCAACGGAGGAGACTAGATGCCCTCAAACACTAGGCTCCCATCTCAGGCTGTTTAGTGGCTTGGAAGAAGGGCACTCCAACCCAGGCTTGGAAGAGTTTCTTGCCAAGTGAGGTTCATGAATTACTGTTTTCCAGAGGCCTGACAATTCATAGGAGGTTTCTTGTTTGAGAAGAATGGCAAATAGTTATTGGAGGAGGAAAAAAAATGCAGGGTTTTTTTTCAGCCTACTGACCCTGAGAGTTGCAGGCCTCTCACTACTAGACCAGTTAGCTTATACGCATCAAGACTACTCTGACCAGAAATAACACTCCTCTTGTTTATGTTGCAGCATGCATGGATCACAGTCTGGCCTTGGTCTGATGGGAATAAAAGATGACGGAGAGAGGAGTGCTTGTTAAATTGCCAAGTTTTTAAGCAAAGTCTTTTGTTATGATATTTTTAATTACTTTAAATATTGATGTCTTTGTAAAGGGCTCTTACCATAAGAACAATAGGCTTTCACTCTGTATCTTTTATAAAGTCTAAAAATAAAAGCTATTCAAAACATCTTAAAGCACAAACCCTTTTCCATTAACCCTTTCTTGCTGTGTCACTGTCCCCTGGCAGAGAGCTAGGCAAGTGCTTAGGAAGGGCTGGGGCAACGCAGGGGAAGTGCTGCAAAGCAGCCTATCAATACTGGCCTGAAAGCTTTAATTCAGCAAGTGGTTCATGCAAAAGCCTGACATGCCAGCTGGATTGGCTTCACTAAAACATTGCAGCTCATAAAACAGCAGGCCAAGTTAGTGTAGTACCTGCAGCAGCTGCTCAGAGGTTAAAAGCTGTTCTCAGGAATTGTGAGGATTTCTGGAAATGTGCTGTGCCAGCTGTTGAAGCAGAGTTGCTGCTTGCTTTCCGGGAAAGCACTGTACTTAGTCCATGGAATGGAGGAATTGGTGATTCACACTTTTTGGACAGTCTCCACTTTCTCCTCCCTCCCTGACCGCCCCCCCCTTTCCACCCGCCCCCAAAAAAAAGAAGTTACACTCCGACTGCAGAGGGAGGGGCAAGGGCCATTTTAAGGAAAATGCACGTCTAGGCAAACCTCACACATCATCATGTTTTCAGCAGGGAGCTAGAAATGCTGAGTTGCAGTAAGAGTCAGTGCACTACTACTACTACTGCTTTGCAACCTGATGGCTTTAGACCTCCTGCGCTTTGCAGCTATTGCCACTCTCACCCCTTTCGCATTAGCAAAGTGACTGTCCAAACACAAGGATGCCTAGGAGAGCTTTGGGCACTGAAAAAAAAAAAAAAAAAAAAAAGAATTGTTTGCTACAAGGTTTGAAAAAAAAAAAAAAAAAAAAAAAAAAAAAAAGAATTGTTTGCTACAAGGTTTGAAAACTCAGGAAAAGGGAAGACTAAGGATTTCTTGATCTGAATTAAGAATAGGCCGAAATAAAGCTGAAAGTTATTTCAGCAATGATAAAATACAGCTGATGATAGACTATCACCCCCCTACTACCTTCCAACCCCAAGTTCACTTTGCTGGGCTCTTTAGCAAAGACCAGTTTATGGAGAAGTTAGGAATTGGTGCATGGAGGAACGGGCAAAGAAAGGCAAAGCCGATGAAGGCAAATGTAGCACTGGTCCAGAAGCAGCATTAGTGAACTGGTAGTAAGTGCTTAGATCCATGCTGTTCATAGCTAGCATTTAATGCCTCTAAAATGCTTGACATTAAAGCTCTTTTAGACAAGAGAAATGTGGCCAAGCTCTTTTTTTTTTTTTTTTTTTGAAAGATATTTTATCCACTCCAAGTGAGCCTGACAGCTTAAGGTTGTAGCTATCGCACACAGGGACGAACATACCAACACCTATGTCAGCACTACTACAAAAACTCAAAGGGAGCCAGTCCCTTCCCGCAGCGCTGCCAGCCCCGCTGCTGACCTGAGCGCCGCAGAGCACGCGGTGCCGGCAAAGCGCCCCTGGAGGGGCACAGCACACTGGCCTCCCCATTCACCCCGCGGTAAGAAAACGCTCCTGTTAAGACTGCTCACATCCAGCATCTCCTTGCTGTAGAGACTTGCACTGCACAGTTGAAAAAAAACCAGCTAGTTTTCATCTTATGCAGTGGTAAAATGATGTAGTCACCTCCCTGCATGAACTACACAGGATTTAGCAAGCATCTAGGATCCCTGCTTGAGAAACTCTGGAGATGACAAAATTGGCAAGAGTCCTATTTATAGGCATGAAAAAATAATTAATTTTTTCCCTTTTTAATTGAAAATGTAAAAAGGACTTCAGCTTTAAATAAGACATTTTGTACAAAGCTTCAACACAAAAGTGAACACCAAAGTGTGCATTATGTAAACACCACAAATGTTACTCATTTGTTCAGTATCGCACAGAACAACGTGCAAATTCCCTTTCCAGTGGATTGGATTGCTGTAGCTGTTCTCCTCCCTCCCNAATACAGGAAATCCAGAGGCTTTGGAACATTTACAAAGCTACAGCAGTCAGGATACATTGTAACTAAAGTCTTTTTTTTTTTTCCCCCTTTCGCCTTTAAGGGTCTGATCATTTAAATATACAGAAGTACTTGTACAATAATCTCACAGGTAAATGAATGGCAGATTGGATTAGAAAAAGCACCAAAATATTTAATATACATCTGGCACAAATTCCACAAGAGTCAGTAATGGACAAACCAATACTTTGCTTGTAAGAGAAGAAAAACTCAGACTGCACTTACTTAATGCTCTTCTTTCAAAAGGGACTCAACAAAAAAACATTGCACTCGGAATTGCTATCAGGTAAAGACAACCTCCTTATTACAGCCTATTTGCATTGTGCATTAGATGATTGCACAGTCTATAATACGCTGGTTCCATTCTGTTCCAGACAACAATGGTGAGCAAAATTTGATACAAGAAAGTAACTAACTGTAAAACTACAAAGCAAATGGGACTCAGAAGTAGATGCAGCATCTTGAACTCCTCCCACTTTTTCTCTAGATCATTTCAATTGGTTTCAATTGATTTGGCCACATCCCTAAAAACAAACAAACAAACAAACAAAAAAAAAACCCCAAAACCTACATGAAACAGAATTTACTCCAGCCATTTTCAAGCATTACATTTGACATAGCACGTCTGCTAGTGCTGTCTACCAGAGGAAGCATGGTTCTGCTCTAAGACAAGCAATACATTCATCGTTTTCCAGAGCGAGAAAAATTGGATCACATGTGGTATATCTCTTAGGTAAGTCCGAAAAGGCAAAAATGACTCCTGACACTAACTTATGGCAGATTTGATCCTATTTACCCTCAATACATAAGCACTAGAGAGATGATTGAGCAGCTAGGTGCATTCACATATAATTCAATGAAAGCCAGACAAAGTTGTGCTTTCATTATTTCCTTAGTTAGTAGTTACTTCTCTGACAGAAGATGCACTATCAAAACACATTCCTTCCATAAAGAGTGACTTAAGACAAAATTGGGGCCCAAGCTCCACAAGCAAGTATGCCAAGAAGCCTAACTGCATCAAGTAGCTCTCTCGAGCTGCCAGGTCTACCCCCTGCAGCCTGCTAATGCCTCGCAGTTGTTTCATGCCCTCAAGAGCAGCCAGTACCAACCCCCAAATTGCTGGGTTAGACCCTAATCCTGCAAGTCACATCCATTTCCCTTGAAACTCGAGATAATTCACAACAGCACAACCACTCCTGCCAGCCCGTTTCCTTTTTAAAAGGCTATTTTAACTTACAGATAAGAAAGAAAACATATTTTTAAGGTAACTATGTTTAGTGTGACTAAAAAGTCACAACAAAATACGAAGCACTATGCTATGACGTCCTCCGTTAATACATGTGGGACTAAAAAGCAGCAGCCAGCCTTGGACACCACTGATGCTCTGTGCAGATTTGCCACCCCTGGTCACACGATCACCCCTCTCACGGGCCCAGAGAAGAGCAAGAGTCAGCAGCTGTAACCGCAAAGCATGGCAACATTCAAGTAAACACACGCATTCAACAGTAGGCAACCTTTAGTCCAGATATAATTTACAGGAAAAAAAGTTACAGCAAGAACGTTTATTGAGGATAAATGTTGCTTCTGTCCGTGTGTAGAGTGACATTATCCAAAAAGGGCTTATCTGTAGAGTGCAAGTACACAAAGATAGAAGCATATATATAAAACAACAACAACAAAGTTGTAAAACCTCCAGAACCTGTTAATGTTTTAGAAGCTAACTACAGAAGGACTGAGGATTGCAATAGTAGTGAGGAACTGCTGCAATTTCAGTGATTTAAGGCAAGCTGTTTGCAGGACTAGTAAATTCATGCTCCTTTTACCTGTCATCTCCTAAGTCACCGCCATTCCCTTGAAATATGTGCAAGACAAATAGTGCAAGACTTCACACCCTCTAAAGCAGCCCTAAAATTGGAAGAATATTCTTGTAGCAACACTTGCTACAGCGTGGCATCTATTTCAGATTTATAATGACAATAATCATGTTGTATTTTTCTTTGGGGGAGGAGAGGAAAGGAGACAGATGTGTTGCATGAAAAAGAGATACCACCCAAATGCATCAGTGAATGCAACTGAGCATTGAAACCAGCGGGGCATTTCCAACACACTCCAGAGCTCTCCAGCTTTGCTCCGAGAGTAAGGGCTCTATCCTGACCAAGATATTGGCCTTAGGGAGTAAAAGGATGCAGGCAGCCCTTACACTTCTGCAGCTCCCGGCTTCGCTGGGCGTTACGGGTACAGCCCAACATGCAGCAAACACAGTATTTTTCATCAGAAGAAAAACACACTCATGGCACTACATCAAGTGGGGTCCGAAAGCTTTTCAAGGGCAAACGGAAAGGCTGATGGCTTGCTCTGCTGTCAGTACAGGCGCCCAGGCAGGGAGGCAAACGCCTGCTGAGGAAGGCCCCGAGCCGCCGGCGACTCTGCTGCGCTCCAAAACTAGCACCTGGAGGAGCTACGCTTCTGTCTGCAGTTCAGCTTGGCTCCCTTTCAAAGGGTCGACTGCATGCAGATTAAACGCAGCATACCAGAGTACACAAATAGATAATACTTAACTGGGCTCAATTAAAAAAATAAATTACTCATCCAGGCATAAAATCCTGGAAGAAAAGGATGGTAACCTTAAACTATTCAAGTCTAAGAACAAGAGGTAGAGATACCTACGTACTTCATGGTGAAGGAGTTACAGCCTTCTGGCTTACAATCTCAGGTATTTTACTTCAGTTGACAATACAAATCCAAAGATTCAATCTTCAGTAGTCCAGAGAGAAAACTTAACACTGGTGTTTGCATTTGCACACAGTAAAATTTGAGCAGACACTGAGCTTTCACTATTAATTTGAAAGTTCTCTCAGTGCTTGTCTTTTGCGGTATACTGAGATGCTACCCTGAAGAACTTGGACTTCCAGGTTAAGCATCTCCCATTTTAATACGAAAGCCTAAATTCACATGCACACATTTTGAGCAGAGTGAGCTCAAGGGCAGAATTTGGTAGGCAATTTATATAGGATTTTCTAAGAAAGGACCGCACTGCAGCACCCGAGGCTGCAGGACCCCCAAGCCTACGACAGCTGCTCTCTGCCAACGAACAGGGACGATACAGCCCCAGCCAACAAATCCCATCCCAGCTGAGGCGGCTCTTAATACCTGGCGCTGCTTTAACTTTGCTGCCTCGTTGGAAGCAAGGCTCAGAGCAGTAAGGAAGATACTGGTGTGGACAGCGCCATGCAAACACTACAGTCGTTAGTGAGCGCATGGCCGTTTCCAGGAACCAGGCGCCGCAAGCCGCCGGTTGTCCCGGGACACGGGTTCCTCCGGCTCCGGCAGACGGGCGAGGAGTGAAGAGCCCGCAGCCAAAGCTGCGCCACCCCTTCGACAGACACGCTGCCCCTCGGGAAGAGCGGCCGCATCTATCTGTGATCGAATCTTAAGGCGCTCAGTTTTCAGCACACTGGGGTAAATGAGTTTTATGCTCTTACACAGACTTGGCTGAAAAGCTACCGGGTTCAGAGGCTGATCCAGGAGCAGATCTGCCACCCCAGCCTGGGGAGGCCAGCGCTCGCCCCAGCCGCAGGCCGAGGCCAGCTGCTTTCACCCCACCTGCACTGATTTTCCTGCGGTTCCTGCATTACAACCGCACAATACCAGAGAGCTGTAATTCTCCACACAGCATAGCACCAACAGCAAGTAAACTCACAGTTCGGCATTCAATTAATTCACTCAGTCATGTTTATGGCCAGCTACGGGCTGGATCCTGTAAGCCCTAACCGGAAACAAAAGTCTTTGACCTCGGCAACGCACCCACACAAATAAGATTTAGTACAACTGAGCCTCCCATCAACTGGGGAGCCGAATTTTAAAGGTGCTGCAAATTATAACATTGTGCAGGTAGTCAGTGTTTTATTCCTAGGGAGTAAAGTTTCCAGGAATTACATTTCTTTAGGTTTATAAGGGAAGGCAACAAAATGCTAGTGTGGATATCAAACCAGTTTTCCAGTATATTACCTAAACTGTCAAAATGCATATCTAGAGTTATTTATCCCAAGTTGTAGCAGATTCACTTCATGCATCAAGTTTTTTAATCCATACTAAAAATAATAATAATAATAATAATAATTAAATAGTTCCAATGGTTTCAAGAATTTCATCAGCATCATTGCCCACTTACAGGCCTCTGGCCTATGCATTAAAGATTAAAATTATATAAAAATGAAGAGTGAATGTATTTGGCCTATTCCACAGAAATTCACAGTTTAACCATTAAACGAGCATATTTTCAGAGGCTCCAATATCGTTAAAGACTTCCCAGAAACATGTACAAAACCCCACTCCCACCCCAGATGCTCTGCCGTTAAGAAGTAAGGTCTGTCGTTGAGAGAGGTCCATAAAATCATCAGGCAATGCGAGGCGAGGCCTGACGCCCTCCGTCACCTGCAGCACTGCGAGAGCTGCACCTTGCCTTCAGCTCCTGGTTTAGAAGTTTAAAATTCAGACAGGCCTGGCTTGTACTTTGTAACTTGTAATTCACAAGTGAAATTAGACTAGAAATAAATGGCTCTTGGCTAGATAGATCACTTGGCTATGTGTACAAGCAACCCAACAGGCTGGAGCGGCCCCTGCCAGGCAGAGCAGCAGCACGAGGCTCTTCTCTAGCACTGAGGACAGGGGACTTCAGCCGTGGGGAACGGTACGTCCTTTCCCCAACGGGAAATAAGACTTTTATCTTCCCGTATATTCACCACCACTATCTTGGAAAAAACTGCAGTAGGCTCAATGTACTGAAATGGTTAAACCTTGATGCGTTATAAATTAATTTCCTTACTGCAATCCACACTCGGAGCACAAGGCAGATGCTTTCCTTAAAGGACTCCAGCCCTGATCCCCGGGAGCTGCCGCAGTTCAGTGCACAAACCAGCAGTAGCCGCTAGGCTGATCTTGTGCGCGTGCACATGCACTGAGTACGCGTTTGAGCGGTTAGTTTTCACATTTTGGACATTTTAAATTCTCTTCAGGAAGAAAAAAAAGAAAGTGATGAACAAAGCATTTAATAGCTGAACGAATGAGTAGTCTCAAATTTATAAATACAGTCTTCCTTTACTAACAAATCAGGTCGACATTTGCAACTTTTGCGAACAAAGCAGCCTCTGTTGGGGAAGATTTTTTCCCCCATAACAGCACCAGCAAAAGTCTCACCCTAAATTCAGTTGTACCAGCCTGAGCGCTTTGACCCGCTTTGCTCACCAAATGGGAACACGGCGCAGCGGCCAGACAGCGCTTGTGCTGCGGTAGCTGGGAAGGTTACAGCAGCAAGGACAAAGCTATGGTGTATTTACCTGTAAGGAACGAAGATGAGGGCTCCTCTCCTGCAAAGGACAAACTCACCTGCCTCTAAAACAACTGCATTTGTTTTCCACAGCTTAACACATCTCCTAACACAAGAGCTTGCAGGAGCAGCATGGATCAAACTCTCCTTTTGCCAGGTGAAAGAGATGCGATTTGAGGCTTGTGGGTTTGTTTCCAATAGTTTTAGATACCCACGTTTTGTTAGTGATTGATGATCTTGGACCCAAGCTATTGCATAGGCTGTGTACCAGCAAAGCCAATTACCAAGTTCAGACAGATGTTCCTATCGCCGCTAACCCTCCTGGGGCACAGCGGATTTGCAAAGCATGCCATCTCGGGTCTAATGACAAGCTCTATTTAAAATGTGTTTTCCTTTAGCTTTAAAACCTTTACATAGCACAAAAGCCATTAGATGCTATGGACGATTGTTCAGGTTTTTTTGTTTTGTTTTTTTAATTGAAGTCATTTTATGATCCTGAAATGCAGCTCTGAAAATAAAGATGTGTAATGGAAGCGTATCAAATTCGTTAGGCCAATGCTTAGCTTAATAGAAAGCCTTGGCAATCATCCCTTTTACCAAAAAGTGTAAAAAAGTTGACATACTAAAATTAAAAAAGGTAGCATCAATAACCAAAAAAGTTTCAACCAGTGTTAATAAAACTCCCTTTAAGTCACAACAGTTTCAACAGGCAAATAGTCCCAATACAGGCATTTTAAAATAATAAATTGACTCCTATCCAAATATTACCAAATCAGTCTAAAAATGACGCATCTACACTTTTGTCATTAAGAACACATTAAGAATTCACTTTATCATCAGATGCCAATATTGTTGCTCCAGAAAGTGTGGAGTATTAACTGCAATTTAGCAATTAAACATCGTTTTAAAAAAAATTGGTTTGTCAATATTAATGCAAAAGATAGATCCTTACATAGAAGTACTGTGCTTGCCAGACAAGTAAGATAATACTTTAGGTATAAATCAAACATATTAAAGCAGAGTTATACCACAGTTTTCCTTGAAGACTTAGGGTTTGTTTATTTGTTTATTCTGCTAATGTTTAGCAAACTTAAGAAGCAGAACCTTTGGTTCTTTTAATCAAGTAAAAATATTGTCATATAACCACAAAAATACAACTTCCAGAGAAAATGGAAGTCCATCAAGTCGCCCACTTTCAATAAAACTGAGGTAGTACTGCTCTTTTATTATATGATGTGTAAGAGATTTAGATACAAATCATCATCTACCACTCAGTTGACTGACAGGTACAGTAGTTTTATAAAACAACCCCAACATTTAGTTTGATACTCTGAAAAAAAGGAATGATTTGGACTCATTCACTAAAAGTTAGCTTAAAATGGGAATTAGCCATATTACAAAAAGCTGTTGCTTATGTTGTTTTTAGAGCCTTATTACCAGGGGATTAATGCATTTATAGTTAACAGTTAACACTGCTTTTCATCTTGGTATAAAACCTTAAAATTATTACAGCCTAAAATTTCAACAATGTAAACAGCACTACACACAGTACAGACCTGCCCTGACAGATGTAGTATGAAAAACTTAATCTGGCACTGTATAATTTAGCAATGTTAATTTAACCTAACTAAAAAGATCTACATTGTGCAAGAAATATCAGACTTACTTATACTAATCTGAAGTCTTAAAAAAAAAAAAAAAAAAAAGCTTAACTTGTAGCCAGGGTCAAATATTTCAGGGCAAGAGTAAAAGGAATAACCAAAATTAAGAAAGTGCCTAAAACATGATACAGCATTTTAGAGCCCTTTCAAATACAAGGCAGAAAAAGGTGTAAAGTAGAAAAATCTGGAGCCTCAGCAATTTCCAAAAACATCCAGAGTCTACATTTCATGAAGGGCAGCAGGCTGCTTTTGTCACTGCTGCTTAAATGCTGAAACGCTGTTAAGTCTGTTCTTCCGTACACAGCCCCTCTGTGTCTGAAGACGCAATAATACATTTGGTTTCCTCTTCCTTTTTCCTTCGTTCCATTTCCCACTCCACAAAGGTATCAAAGAGACTAGGCCAGGCCTCGTCTTCACTATAGTTGCTAAGGTCTGGTCCAATCACCTGAGTAAAATTTAGAAACATGTTCCACGTGTCCCGGGAGATTCCCTTGATTCCTGAGGGGTTCTCGATTAGGAAGTGTAACCACTGGTCCAAAATAGGGGGTTTGTTTTGGGTGAAGACTAACTTCCAAAGGGCAATGGCTATTTCCCGATGTAACGACCGCTGTCCTTCTTCAGAGTCCAGGCCAAACTGGAAGGTGAAACGATAGAGATCCTTGAACTTGTCTTCCTGCTTGGCTTCGTTTAAGAGGCTGGGGAACCTTGCACAAATGCCATCAATGCTGTCTGCATTTATTGCTTTGCAGCCTTCAAAAAACTCCTTCCTATTAAGCAAGAGAAGAGAAATTAGTGAGAACGCTTCTCACCAACCTCACACACTGAACAAAGTCCCATCTCCATTCAGATAGGCCGAATCAACAGAGAGGTACCAAGAGGTACCCCAGCAACGTGCTGCAATACACGGCACGCTCCCACCCCTCTGCCGGGGTCTGAAAACTCTCGGCAATGAGAGCTGCCAAGAGGACAGCCATTTCCAGTTTCTTATGAATTGGGGACCACAGTCAGAACCCACCCACCCTGTGCGGCTGGGGCATTACCAGCGTTTGAAAGATATTTCACTTTACGGCTTTCTGACTACTTGATATTACCATATCCAGTGCCTTTCATTAAAAGAAAAAAAAAAAAAGTAAGCGCACCACAGAAGTGCAAACACATCTGAAAACACTACATTTACTCCCTGAAGCCTCGTACATAAACCAGCTTGATCTGATACTGCCCGTGCCTAAATGCCCATGCTCTGGATGAACTGTTCTCAAGGAAAAGAATACTTCAGCTGTGGCTTTCCTTCAGTTTTTGGTTTCTCTTCCAAGACTGCAAAATAAAAAGGGTGCCAGCTGCGATGCCAGAGAAGGCACCTGCCGAAAGAGCGGATCAGAGCACGGCACCACGCAGCCAGGCTACAAGGCAGTATCTGAACAGAGTCAAAGCAGCAGTATATGAGGCCACAGGGGTAGATGGCTAGCTGTGATTTATCTAATGCTCATGAGCAAGCGCCACAGCATAGTAACCAGCCAATACCAAGGGAAACCACAGATTCTGACGTGGGACGGGGTGGAGGGAGGAACGGAGACAGCGCAGTGCTCCGGAGCACGGACAAGCGCATTGCTTGCGCACTGCTTTCTGTAATGGGAGAAGCCAAAGCAGCACTTAGCACTTGCTGGATCACGTCTTGAGACCAGCACCAGGGAACGTACCGTTAAACACTGGTAACCTCTCACCCGGGCATTTGCCATCTCTCCAAGAGAATCAAAATGGTGTTAGTAACACTCAGGCTGGTTGGGCAGAGTCGTAGACACTACTTGTCATTCCCTTACCACGTTAGCACGTCTCTGCTCCTTCCGCCCCTAGTAAATCCACATTTGCACTCCACCGAGTACTCTCTTCCATTTGACACGCACCCACATCCACGACACCTCCGAAGAGGCGGGAAAAGCTATCTGTGCTCAGTACGCGACAGAAGGTTTCAGGCTCAGAACACCCAAGTAATTTTAATAGTTATTAGCTGAGTTAAAATAGGCACCATTACTCAAACCAACCTAGATAGGGGGGAAAAAAAAATAAAATTCTCTCTCAGAAAGTGTAGGCAAGTCCCTGTAGGAAGCCTTTACTTGCTCTTACCTGGACAGTGATATACAATCAGGTTTGGGGGGGGCGTTGGCATTACTGGGTTTTTTGGTTCTCTTTTTGCTGGTAAATTTTAATCCTTCTGTTGTTTCTTGTAGCGTCAAGCATGTTTTATAAGCCTGCTGACTGAGCACCTTGTCCAGAAAGACAGACAGCGCTTTAAATGCCAATCACTGCCAACCAGCATGAAACAGCTACCACAGTGTCAAAAACCTTGGGTTTATTTCTCTATCTCTGATTTAACAAAATTATTCTTGAGATAAGTCACATTAAGTGTAACACTGGTTGGGCAGGAACTTGTCAGCCTGTTTTTTGTTTTTTGTTTTTTTTTAAACAGAATAACAGTTGACAGCAATTAGTAAGGAATTACACATATTACTTTAAAGCAGAAATTAATTTCAGTGTGCAACCTTGTTATCATCCAGACGATGCTGGATACAGCAAAACTAGTTTTGGCAAATCAAGAATAAACTAGTTTCTAGAGAATGTCACTACACTGTTCATCGTTAACAACAATGTCCAAAACATGCTTTCAATTCCAAAATCCACTGTGAGGGGAGGGAAAGAGGACAATACAAAGCTTTCCTTCTGCAGTGGTAGGAATTAATTTGGTCAAAAATGCAAGTGTTAGAAGAGATAAGTAAGTGAAGCTAACGAGGTTGTCTCTCCAACATACAGATGATAGGATATATTTAACATATGAAAATAATTACAAGTTCTACAAGAACTAACCTTGTAAATTTGCACATGGTAGCAGCCTGAAATTTCCAAGCCAAAACTAGCACTTTAAATTCAGTGGGATCAACACAGAGGTCATTGCAAAATCGTTCCATTCCTTCTTCCAGTATGGCATCTTCCCGTTCATCCTTATATCTCCTAAACAACTCCCCAATCCTTTGGAGCGAAGACTCTTCTGCACTGGAAACAGCGTCTTTCTTTGTATCCCCAGAAAACGTTGGAGGCTGACTAGACTCTACAGCAGCGTCCGTTTTCTTTGTCCCGTTGACAAGGATATCCCCTGAAGACTTCCCGCAAACCGAAGCATGGTCGTCTTTGTGGACTGCGCTTCTTTTACTGTGCGACTTGCTGCCAGACTCTCTGTCCCCGTTTTTGCTGCCGAGGGTGGAAGAAGGGTTCTTGCACTTCGTGACGCACTGGCCCATGATGTTGCAAGCCCAGCTTCAGAGCAGCCCCCTGGCAGTCGGACACCCTCTCGGCAGCTGTTCAACACATTTCACCATGCCATCAGCGGCAGTCAACTAACCTGAAAAACAGTTCAGAGTTAAATCGCTGCTCCTACACAAAGGATATTGTAAGTGTTAAATACAGAGTAACATTCACCAGTGAGTAAGAGACCAACTTCAGGATATTTCAGTTTTGCATACTGAAAAGGTGTAGTGTACAAAAAGTTGGCATATGCCATAAATTTCAGGCAATTTCAGGCTGTCTTACCTATAAATCAATGCAGCTCACTCAGTGGCTGCAATATACTAACGGGTCCTAATAAAGGAAATTCCTAAAATTCTTACTGTAACATAGGTTACAAAGAGGTTGATTCATGTACAGACTTCATCAAGACAGACTACTCCAACACAGGAATATTTTACAGGAAATAGTTCTGAAAAGTATATCCACATTTTATATATAGAATACAAAACACTGAAATAAAGCACTTTGGGGGAAAAAAAACTGACAGAGACTTATGGTTTAGAATTAAGACTGCACCTTTGGCAAACTGGCAAAAGCTTTTTTTTTTTTTTTTTAAGAATTTGAAATCTAGATTTTTGTTTTTAAAACACACACAGAGCATGTTTGCAGAAAGGAGGCAACACTCACTTTTCACGCAAGATGGTATTTAAGGAATTATTCCTTGTTTCAAGTGGGCTCCTGCCCTTCAGGTAAGGAGAGAGCCAAGGGGCAGGGGGCCTTTTTAATGAAACTTTCAGCCAGACACATGCAGATAGGAAGAAGCCATACTTCCAGTTCAGTTTCTTCAATCTAAATTAAAATGCCATAATGATTTCTTCATACTCTGTTTTTAGAAATCATAATGTTAAAGCCTTGCATATTTGGAGAAGATATTTTACTCACAGAAGAAGGATCTTAAGCTATTCCTATTAAAAACCAACCAAACTCTCTCACAGCACCCTATCAGCATGCGGCCATGCCCTAGAATAGGCCATTTCTTAGAAACATCAACTCCAAGAAAGCAATTGCTTATCATATTCCTCCTTCCTCCACTTATTTGCATCTCACCTCTGCTGTCTGTTAGGCAGCAGGCTCCACAGTAGAAATTGTGTTTACCTAGTCTTTTTATTATAGCTTTTGGGTTATTGCTTCCAGGATACAGAATTAAAGCAAGTAAGAAAAGAGGAATTAAAAATTAAATACAAAGAAAGAAAACAGATGTGATGACAGTTTTTGTGTATTCCTTCTTTGGTAAAGCCCTTCAGAAACTGAACTCCTATTTTAAGCTCTAAGCCAACTCTGAACAGCAGCACCGACAACAGATGAATTCTCCAGAAATTATGATTACAAACACGTATCTTCTCCCCAGCTCCTCCCAACTGTTATATCTATTTTGGCAAAACAGGGTATGTGCAGTTTCACAAGTAAATTTGGTTCCTTTTGCCAACACAGTTTACTACAGCGTGGAGCTAGTTTAATCAGCAGGAGACCTTTTCCCAGCACAACTGGCTTCCTCCCTACCACTTTTTAACACATATAAACTATACCTCCACCAAGAAGTTTCCTCACATAGCAACAAACCTTGTAAATGCTGATTAGTCCTGGAGATTCCTCTAAAAGAAAATCTTAAAACAGACTACATAACCCTTCATACTCTTTTTTTTAAATAAGCCTTCAAGTATGGACCTGCAGCTTAAGAAGATATTTCTCTTAGCACAGGTATAGTCTTTCACTCTTGACCACTTGTTTTATTGCCAGCAGCCAAGCCAACCCCACAGGTTGCGTGTGATGCACCAGTTCAAACTGAAGTCCCTCTGTGGAGGGGAGAGAACATGGAAAAAGGAAGAAGGGAGAAAGAGGAAAGGGGAGAGGAAAGGCCATGGAGGGTAGAATGCAAGAAGAAATATGCATTTTCCTAAACTATCAGCCCAGATATCTACAGAAACAAGGAATAAGACATTTAACAACTCATCAGTTAAAAAATCCAATTTGTATAACTTTTTTTAAAGAAGCAGAAGGAACAAACATCTGGTATGTGCTTTCAAACTGCTAAAAGAGGCACTTTGTAACATCATTTTTATGGGCAAGTAAAGTTCAATCTAATGTATTCAAAAATAACTTCTTAGCTGTCTGCTTTTTAAAGGATTCATTAAAAGACACATTTCCACATAAATAACCCATAAGGCAATTCCATGGGTCTTTGGTGCTTCCCAGCTCTTTGTGAATTGGAAGAGAACAGCCCAGCCCTGGTTCTGGTGCTGCCCTGCTGCTGAGGAACACTGTCTTCTCAAATCCACGCCACTTATTTCACCATTACACCAAAACAAATCAGATACGATTAGACACTGTAAATTACTGATTAGTGATTAACTGCCAGATACCAGCCTCTTTCCTTTTTTTCTTTAAATTCACCAGAATTCAGATGCTCTATTTACACATTAATACTTGTTCTTCCAGGAATGGCTTTTATCTATGGGCAGGTTAAGGAATAGCTGCTTATTAGCGAATGGTACTTTCCTCTGAAGTAGCTGGTGGCAGCCAAATCAGAAGCAGGATAATGGACAGAGATTATTAGTCTAATTCACTTTAGTAACGCCAATTTCAAGTTAAAAAACAACAACAACAACAAAGCAATTTACAAGACTAACTTACACACTCTATCCATGTATTTTCTTAACAGAAGTGATTCATGCTGTCACGCTTCCTAAGCAACTGCTTGTATTAACAACAAAAATACCCAGTATTCAGGTCTAAAATTTGACATCACCAGCACGACAAACAGATGGGTTTTATTGCCAGTTGCTGTCACGAGAAGACAGCATTACTTTACGTGGAAGAAAGGTCAGTCAGCATTATTAAACCACTATACATCAGGAAGCATCCTCATGGCTGCTTCTGAAAACCCGTGGGGAGTACACTGACATTAATCTATAGAGTGCAAGTTAACCAAGTCCCCACTAACGCACCCCTCCAAACAAGCAACTTTTCTATTCTCCAACCCACTTGCCTCGCAAAGGGCTGATTGCTGCTCCTGAACAGATACAGCCTGGGCTCTGCGAGCGTTGGTGCTCCCTGCAATAACAGAGCTTCTTTCTTCCTCTCTACTGAGGAGATAGTCAAAGAGTAATCCTACTTATTACAAACAAACACTACAAGATACTCAAGTGCAGTTGCTGTAATTTCTCACTTTTCTGATACACGAAACTTGATGCCATGTTCCAGATACTTTGAAGCGCTCTACCCCAAAAATAGCAAAACCAGCTTAAAAATGTCAGACTGCATCCGTTGGCAATTTGCGCATGTATCTCGTTTTGCAAGAGACAAGTCTTACAGCACTCCATGAGTTATCCTTTTAATAAAATGCTTTCACTGTGCCACATCCACTTACTAGTCACCTCCGCTTCCTATATGACTCAGGTTTCAAGCCACGAAAGCAACAAGTGCATAGGAAGGCGACAGAAACAAGTGGGAGAACTCAAGACTTTGTTAAGGTAGGATGGAGAAGGGTTTCAATTGCAGCATCAGGAGCTGCACTGAATTCAGTGTTCAATGAAGATAAAAAAGCACTTTCAGGAAAGCAAATAGAGGTACTCATTTCACTGCAGAGCAAAGCAAATGTCATGTCTAGGTCAGGCTGCTTATGCCCAAGTGAGCACAAGGACTTGCTAAGATATTTCTCCCAGCTGGATTAGGAACCTCAAGTATAAAGTTCTCATGTACCCAAAGGCAATCCTGCACTGGTGGCAAAGCACCAACTCCCAAAAGGACCAGGTCTCAAGAGCAAGCTTACTGGAACAATTTATAAACCTTGACAGTGAGACAGAAAAGGCAGCACTGACCATTAAGTTTTGCCATTTTACTAATAAAGAACAAAATTCAGGGCTAACGTTGGAATGCACTCAGCACTACGGGATACAGGACTCCCAAAGAAGTTTGATTACTCAGACAAGTATTGAGCAATAACCTACAGTAAATGTGAATCACCAAGATGCCCATGAGGCCGTCTTCCACATAACAGGAACTGCAAAGCACAGATGGACAATGATGCTCTCTATTTCTTACTAGAAGGGAATAAGCAACTGGAAACACAGGAAGTCTAGCGCTAGTGACTACAGCCAGTTAAATGAAAGCCACCCTTTAAGAACAAAGGATGTGTCGAACCATACCGCCCAAATGAAAAACTAGGAAAAAAGTTTGGAAAGATCTTGCTAATGGTTGTCTTCTTTTATAAGCTTTGTAAGACAATTAAGTCTTTTCTCCAATGATTTCAAGAGACCAAATCACACGTAACCCAAGGTGTGAAGGAACCAAAACAGTGAAGTGACTCAGCAGTGATTCTCTGTTGGACACAGCACACCATAACACAACTGACAACAGCACAACTGGACAGGGTGAGAGCTGGCAGGAGGAGAGAAGATGTAAAGGGGATATTTAAGTAACCCAGGCAAGCATTTTTGTTTAATGACTATAATGTTACTGTAGCAATAGAAACAGAATAACAAAACATAGTCAAGCATTATGCTGTTTATTAAAGTGTTGCATCAGAAGGTATTTACAAAGAGTTTCAAAGCATAGACAGTATCAGGAGAGAAGGGAAAAAAACATGTATACAAGAACACCGCAAAGTCAAGTTTAAGAAACCTCATTACAAAAGGGGACACAGCTCAGCCAACCATTAAATCCCTTCCCAAGTGGCAGTTCATCAGCTAAGGCGAAGACAACACTGCTAAAGATAAACTAAGCTTTCACCCAGTCTCAACTTTTTGCAAATAAACAGTCCATAGGGGAATTTCACTATGTATTTTTTATCTTTTTGTGGGCAGGGGGAATAACTTCTATAATAGCAGAGTGGGTGCCCCATCTTTTTCTCCCTCGGAACAGATACGCAAAGCTTTCCATTGGGGAGGCACAAGAGGGCTATGTGACTGTCAAATCAGAAGCAATCCCTGTTCTAAATTTATGCTTTGCCAGTGATCTTGTAAGCAAACATCTAATACTTACATATTTGCAGAGACGCAGAGAATCATTCCCCTAGCTTTTACAGCCTTCTTCAGGCTTTGGCTTTCTGGCTTCCACATGGAACACTGTAAAACAAAAGGACCACACAAATCTTTACATTTAGAAGAGACTACAAAAAAAAACATAAAATGCACTTAACTGCCTAGTAGTGACCATATGTATTTAATAAAACTCAGGAACTCTTTTATAGCCAAAACCCATTTGTTGAAAGAGCCATTTTATAAAACTATTTCACTTTTTGATCTATGAAGTACCATTAACACCACTAATGTGCATTATTATATAAAGCGTAGAGTATGTACTAAATATAACAGACTTAAGTTCAAACTTTTGTTAAAAGTAAACATACACTTCCATATACTTGTACAAGTTTCAGCAAGGAATGTTAATTCCTCACTTCATGCACTCAGGGCAAACCAGAGGACATACTGCCTTTGCCAGTCCACGAGTGCCAGAGAGTTGCTACCTAGCAATGCATAAATTGGGTCTAGAACGTAATTCTCTTTTCTCATTCTTGAGCACGTTCTTTTCCACATTTGTTTTCCCATGTTCAAGTTGATTTGGCACAACTTTTAACTTCCTCGCTCTGCAAATGTGACTAAGGAGGTCTGGAGAGAAGCTGATGGATGAGGGTGCATCCCGTCTGTGTAGCAAGAGCTGCAACTGCAGCACCTGGTCAACAGCTCTGCTAGTACCCAATCTAGAGAACAACTGGGAAAGCTCTGGCAAATCTCCTCTGCTCTACCATACTAACAGAAATACTAAAAAGTCCGATCTTTACAGCTCTGAGTACACCTAGGGAGCAGACAGGAGATGAAACGCTGCCTTTCTGCAGACTTACTTTTTAACATGAGAACTACTTTTTCTCATGGCATCAAGTGTGAGTGTTAGCTTGCGCTGTGCTTTCTTCAGCAGAAAGCAGGGAACGCATGTAGAAAGACAACCATGAAACAAATTCCTATTGCACATGCCAATCTCCACATAAGTTGAGTTTTCCCTGAACTTTGGAGCCCTTTATGTAGATTGTGCTGAGTGACCAAGAATAAATCCCAGTTCACATCAAGGCTGTTAAACAAACTCACTCAGGGAAACAGGCATCCAAAACACTTCAAGAACCCTAGAAACTGTGGAGTGGTATTTTTGCCCACAATACACTCACAGAGCAAAAACATTTCTCAGACATTTATCCTCCACGATGGATATTCCAAAAAGCCACTTCCCTATGGAGTTATACTCTCTGCTTCCAAACCTCACCTCCACACCAACACCCGTATCCTCTCCCTACAGCCGCACAGCTCTCTCAGAGCATGCCCCAACTGACAAGGCAACAACATGTGACACTGTTGAAGGCTGACTGGGAGCAGGAGCACCAACCGCCTTAACGCGGTACAGCCGCACACAAGTTCTTGCCTCTTGCAGTGGAAGTATGAGCTTGCTTTTCTTTCTATTTCATCCTAACTTCACATGAATTTAATGAATTTAACATCAATTTCTTGAGGCCACCTGCCATGAAAGAAGTCCTTTTACACGTAGGTTGAGGGCTGATGAAGAGACAAGAGGAGCTGCGTGCTGCACAGCCCTGTTTCCCCCAGAGCTAGCTCAAAGGGAGGAGAGGCAACATCTTAGACTCTATATTTTAAAAACTAATGTCATGGCAATAACCTGCAACCCAAGCACTTATTTGGAAGAAGCCTAGGAGCCACCTAATCTACATTTCCATTTGACTCCTGTACAAACTGGAAGCAAAGGCTTATTTTAAGTTCAAAAGAAGCTGAAAGCTGATGGAGTTGAGGTCTACCTAGCATGGGCCAAACATTTTCCAGGGTTGTGTGAAGCAGTTTCCATGCTGGCTGACCCGTAGATACATACGGTCTGGACCCAGGAGCCAGAAATATTACCACCTGCTAGAATTGTCAGATACAGTCCTTTCCCCGTTATTAGTTTTATTCTACTGTGTTGCACATTGACTGACACAGGCATCATGGCGCGGAGCCATCAAGTGCTAGACATTGAGAAATAATCCGGCTAGTTC
Source organism: Apteryx rowi (assembly GCF_003343035.1). Classification (NCBI taxonomy): domain Eukaryota; kingdom Metazoa; phylum Chordata; class Aves; order Apterygiformes; family Apterygidae; genus Apteryx; species Apteryx rowi. The sequence continues at coordinate 7,309,562 of NW_020450871.1, read as the reverse complement.
TGGAACTGCTAGCAAACAAAAAAAGCTTTCACTTTTTTTAAATATAGTAGTAAGTCTAAACTTCTATGACAACACTCGATTACAGCATGTGGAATAAGGAGGTAGAATGAGTTACCAGTTAAAAAAAACAAGCTATTCAAGCCTGTATTTAAAGGTCATCATAGTTGCAGCAATGTGTTGCGACTGACTTTCCGCCCCCGCCACATTCATCTTGCATGATTTAGGTAAAGAAGCATCAACATTTTTGTGGCACGAGTTTTAATTCATCCGTAGGTCAAGCTTACGAGGACAGAGGCATCTGCATGACCACAGGGCGTCCCCCCTTGGCGGTGGCGAGCGGAGCGTTGCTACCGACACAGCTCAGAAACCAGCCCGGGTGGTTAGTTAGCAACCCCGCTCTGCAACCCATGGGGACAATAAGCAAGCGGGTGGAGCACACCCTCGAGACCATGGGGACCTTCGTTTTGCTCTCCTACCACTTTTTGCACCTGCGTCTTCCATCCCTCTGTGGCTTTGGCTCTCTCGAGCACGGGTGGGCAGAAGATTGCGTTACAGACACGCTGCAGAGCCAAAGCGGCTACAACCCTGAACGCTTGTTCGCAGCAGCTTCTCCAGGAGGAAGAGCTGATAATGTTCTCACAAAAGGCAGCTTTCTTTGCTTTTCTGCATGGAATCAGTGAAGAATTAGCCATATCGTTTCTCTCTTCAGCGGACAGAAATCAAGCATACAGAAGATTTTACTGTTATAGTGGTTTTATACTGCAGTACCAAAGCACTTCTAGCATGAATGAAGCTTGTATGAGCAAAACCATCACTTTTTGAGAATAGCTTATTGCACACCATACCCTGCAGTGAACCTGTCTCAGCAAAAGCATTCTGCCACAGTTACAATGGCTACATCACGGGCTGTCACCAGCACAGAAAACACCTCACCACGTCCCTAAAGGAGAACTGGGCTAGCAGAAGTCTATAATGCACATTTATGCAGAATTATTTAAGAGGAAGTCTAAAAGCAGGAAAAGTCTGCTGCAATTAGTTAAAAAGTGAATTGTAAGGCTTCCTGCAGTTCAAGAACCTTCCAGGGAACTAGAGCCAGGTTATGATTTTGGGAGAATGCAGAAGGGAACTTCTGTCAATCTGTTCCAAATCAGCTTAATAACCCATTTCTGATTAGCCTTGCTTTGAGTTTTGGAATCAAACCACAATACTGGGAACCCTGATCAAACTGGATAAAGTTTGCTCCTACAAAACACACTTGGTCTCCGAGTAGAAGCCAATTATATGGATGCATAAAAAGGGAGTGTTGGGGGGGGGAAAAAACACACTTAAGTCCCACTCCCTGATTAACTCTGCAGCCAGCTGTCCACGGACAGACCATGCAGAGTTTTGACTGTCCCTTGGCAGAAGGCTAAACACCAGTCAATGGGAGAACCAAGCTATTAGCAGCCAGACAACATTTATGCTGAAAGCCTGAATACTTTGCCTCCAATGAGATGCAGACTCCTTTGAGAAAGAGCATGTTGGAAAGGCCAAACTAGTTTAGAAGGGAAGAGAGGCTCAAGTATAAAATCTCTCAAAGCCAAATTACAGCAGATCTAGAACCTGCTTCACCGTGCCTGCAGTCCATAACGCTGGGCCAGTTCTCGGTGCCAAGAATCACAGCTGTCACCAAACGCCCAAAGCCACCCTAGAACGAGTCCTGGAAACAGGCAGGAATCTCTTGCTAAACAACCACATGCAGACACTGTGTGCTCTCGCTTCAAGTCCAGGGCTGTAACATCATGGGAGATTTTTCCATTCAAGACTCTGGACAGAGGAAACCTGCTTTCTGCATTCTTTAAGACCGCTCTGCTAAGAGTTGGAGCGTGACAATGTACTTCATGTTCAAACAGCAACAACTAGTCTTAAAAAACCCTCACTGAAATAGAGGTTTCAGATCTGCAGTTCAGTGTGTGCACTTAATTACAGAACAAAGTTTGCTTAAGAAAAAAATATGAATAATAATGTGAAAGATGATAGGGAAAGACAAAGAGTAAAGGCACTTTACTACTTTTGTTCACGGAAGGTACACTGTGCAAAGCAGTTTTTTCAGCAGGCACACATGCAACATTTCCCTTGAAACCCTCCCTTTCTTTTACATTCTCTAACCACACAGTACCTTACAGACTGGTCACTTTTCATTATCTTTTCCACTTCGCCCCATTAGAAAGTTATAAATCTTTTAATAGTATGTACTTCACCTTTTGGGGTGGGAGGGTGGGATGACTTGTTAGGATTACTGTACTTTTTAGAGAGCAAATCCAAGAAGAGTTTGATGAAAAACCATTGGTCCAGTTAGCTAAGTAGTATAATCTTAGAAGGGTGCCTCCATGTAATGTAAATAAGTTAGTGGACCAGTTCACACAGCAGCAGTACTTGTTCTGAGAAGCGGATTTAGGCTATGAGCAACACAGCAGGAAGAGGGAAAACCAAGGCAGTCAGATCATGTGGCCATTCAAGATGATGCCAGCAGTTTTCAGTGAAGATGGAACGAGAACCCCAACCAGACTCTATCCAATTTCCTAGCTAGTACATGCTTTAACAACATGAACAAGCTTTTTTTTTTTTTTTTTTTTTTTTTTTAAACTATACCTAACTCATCCCTGTCCTACCAGCTTTAAAAACCTCCATCTATTTAAAAACTATCAATCCTCCCTCTCTCCCCTCAGATCCTCCTCAAAGTCCACAGACCTCTCAAGGTCCAGCACTTTTGAAAAAGCAAATCATCACCTACTGATTTTTTTCCTCTAACATGCTGATGATCGTAAAAGAATAACACATCAGCATTTTTCCAGGTTTCATTAGAAAACTTTTGCACAGAATGATAGACATTTTAGCACTTCAGTATGTATTACGCATAGCCAAAGCAGCACATGCCAGGCAAAGAGCTACTCTGTGCTCAGATACACCTGGTTCACATCGCTGCAGCAGAGCTGCAGGTTATGGAACCAGCAGAAACCATGTTCCCAGGATATTTGATGCAGACGCATCGCACTGTAAGCAGCTGAAAGTTGCTGTACTACAAACATTTAATTTATAGAATTGACAAAGACAGAATAAGCTAATCTACAGAAAACTGCAACTATCCTGTAGCCAAACCAGAATAACTTTGAAAAAACACCTCAGTCTACACTCCACTCTGCAGTTAAAAAAAATGCTTACTTTTAAATAGAGTTAAGTGTTTGTGGATTTTCTTTTGCACTGAGTTTAGCTAGCAGACTTCACCCTGAAGTGGTTGAGGCACCTTCATACATTATGTTTGGCTAAATATAATTTAGGTAGACATCAAGTGACTCCCCTTACAATAAGATACATTTAAAACTGTAATGTAGTAAACGAGTAACTTTATATTTCTTAGTTTCCAATAATGAAGAAAGCTACACTTATCACACAAAAAAGAAAGTCCTCCTACCAGCTCTGGTTAGCAGTGTCCCATCTCCAGAACAGTTCAACAGCCATGAGAACCTCGGCCCACAGAGCAGTCCAACAGGCCCGCGAAGGTACGAGCCTACAGACGAGAGCCAGAGCACCTCCTAAGATCAGTTCTGGCAGCAGATGTTCACAAGGAGCTTACAGAAGCCCTGCTTGCCATCTTAGCAAGTGTAGCATCATTTACAGGCTGCTAGCCAAAAGAATCATTTATTTCATATAGTTGTGTGGGAACTTCACTAGCAGCTGACCATGCAAATATTGGAATAATATTTAAGTTATGTACATGGAACTGTTTTAAATGAAAGCCTTAAAGCAAGCTGAAATCTTGAAGTGTTTTAAGAGCATATGTTTGGATTTCTAAACTCTGCAGTTTTTAAAGCAGAAAATATACAAAACCACACCTGCAGAGACCTCGGTTCTCCCTACGGATTTGAGTCCTGCTTCCCCTGTTATAGCAAACAACAGTCTAACACCTTACGCTGCACAAACAGTACAGGCATATTTAGATGTTAACTAACTCAAGAGCTTCAAACAGAAGAGAATCTTTGAGTACCTGACCTCAGTTCTTCAGCTGTAACAGACTCTCAGCTCTCCTTCAGAAGTCTGGTGGGAACACGCATATTTTGTTAATAGACTTTTACTTATCTTTCGTTCCATTCAATAGCTTTTTGTTTCAGAAAACTGACATGCTGTGCAGGTATTCTATCCTGTGTTGCACACTAACTACAACCATAAACTCTAAACAGAGGTAACTGTGCTTGAAGCTGGCATATTTTTATGTCAGACCTTTCACATTTCTTGACCACCCATCACATTTAAATGCTGAATCAGAGTACTTGAGACTCTTTGTACAGACTCATTTGTAATGGAGATACCCAGAACCATGTTCTTGAACATTTCAGTTCTCGAGTCTATTGCTAAACACATGTGCTTCCCACAATCTTGGGTGGATGATTTTTATCCCTCCCTTTCAATTTTAAAGGGAAAGGATGAGACTGACAACATTAGATATTTCAAAGTGGCAAAAGGAAAAGTTGCATTAAATTACAAAAATCCAGAGCAAGAACTAAGAACTGCCACTTGTTTTTTTGCTATTGCTTGGATGCAAAAACCAAGATTTTGGTATTTTTCAGGACCACATAATCCTCACAGTCTAAAAATACTTATGTTCACTAGATAGGAAAAGTGAGATGAGAAGTAACGATGGCTGTCATACTGTCTTTGGTTGTCTGACTTTTGGGGTATAACAGAAACAGTGACTGAAGGTTGACTATAGCATCCTCACGTATTTATAAATAAATTTTGTCTCTTGTAAAACAGACAACCCAAAAGAAACAGCACTTACACACACAACAGAAGATTATCATAGCTCATTCTCTTTACTGGAATCCTATTTGATCATTTATATTTTTGTTAGTTTCCGTATAATATTCCTACTACCATAAAAGAGTTCTTTAACACCTATGATTAACTAATCTCTCAACCATAGATCTTCTAGTGGCAAAACACCACAATCAAATAACCATTTCCTAAAATCTGAATTCTCTGCTTCCTTCGAGATGCAAATCACTTGACCAGAGAGCTGCTCCGCTAGACACACAGATGAAATATAGGCATGCTGAGTCTAACTGCGTTCGTTCCCAGATCATCTTTTGGCCTTTGATTCCCTTTCGTTGCCTTATTTTCTCTGTTCTGATTAACACTGAGATGGAAATGAAAAAATATCACCAAGCTGTCGTACCAAAGCTTCCTGCAGTAGGGGGAATTTCTTTACGCTGACATAAAAAAAATACGGGGTACTTCTGTAAGGACAAATGTGAGCTCCCTTTTGGTTTGCCAGCTACCATCATCCCTCAGACTTGCTCGCCAAAAGGCAGTTACCAAGAGCTGAACAGTTCCAGAAAACCTTTTCGCTGAAGGGTGAAGTCAAGGTACAAGTGAACTACGTGAGCACATCTAGAACTCTTGGGTTTTCTGTTCCTCCTTTGGGAAGGCTTCAGCCAGAACTGTAATTATTTGACTCACACTATGAAGCAAAAAAAATAGACAGACAGATAGATACCTGACTGTTTCAAAAGATGCTTGAAACAACTTACTGTATAGAAGACACCAAGAGAACTAGCATAGACAATTTACTAGTGTCATATGTTTACAGGGGGTAAATTGCAGATGGCTCTTTACCAGAAGGCAACATTTGCTAATACAAGTCACCATGAAATTACCATTGTTTCAAGTCAAGTTACTATGTCATTACTGCTGAATAACTTAGAGTCAAGTATACAATTAATTCATGTCACCAATGCAGATAATCTGCAAACCACTGGAGCCATTTAATCTAGTGTTTTTAAAAGGAGGAAGGGGGAAGAGACAAAAGAAATTATTAGACTTCCAGTAACCAGAAGACAAAGCCTATCAGTCAGAGGCAAATAAAGGAAAGGAAGCCAGCAAGATAAGATGCAGACCCCTAGGGAGAAAAAGCTAGAGAGAAGGAGGCCAGTCTGGGAATGCTGATGGAGGCTGTTAAGGGGTTCCCTTTCATCTTCTTGTGCCTAGCAAGTCCCTCAAGTGTTTACAGACTGGTCTTTCATCCTGCAAGAATCCTGGCTAGCAATCTTCAGCTCTTTTCTTATTTTTAAGGATGAGGATGAAAGTAAGTTCTGTTTTTCTAACAAACCCCATACCTTCATTTTTACAGCCTCTTTTTACCCAGAGTAGAGAAGTATTTGTGGTATGTTCATTACTACAGACCTATGTGCCTAATGGAACAAGTACATTGTTTTTGCACTTCACAAGTTCTTACAAACAGCCCAACCCAAAGATGATTGGTTTTATAGTATTCTGCGGTTCTAAATTAATTGAATTGATAAATGCCTCACCAGCACCAATAAAGAAAACAGACTGCTACAATCTGGGAAAGTTCTGAACAGTACTAGAGGTACTCACAGTCCTGCAGGCTTGAAACTTCATCTGTTCATATCCAATCCACCTTCGAATCACTTTCTGCCACACGAAACCGCAAGTTTACTAGGTGTGAACATTTAGAACAGTCATATCTATCCCCCATTCCTCCACTTCCTTTTCATTCACTTTATATCCCCCTGCCCCAATATACATAGACATGACATACGGGATTTTTTTTCCTGTTCCTTACGTTGAACCAAAGGAAGCAGCAGCAGCAGAACCAAGCCTCTTTCTCATCCACACAGAAGTTTGTCAGAACAAGTCCTTTTTCTTAGAAGTCCATCAAATGGTCTGGCAGTCTTTTTCCCCTCAATAAATACTTCTCCAATTAATTTTAACACAGCTCTTCCAAAATATCTGTTCTTGGCTGTCTTTCAAACCCATCCCTTTAGTGCAATTGATAAACCCTTTTTACATAATCCACGCTAAGTGCTATAGAAGCAAGATGTAATTATGAATGAATTTCCAAGCTCAGTAAATTTTAAGAACTACTGATGCACATTAGCTAGAATTTGCTATGAATGTGCCAATGTTCAACTACAAAATAAAGCAAATAACTGTACAGAGAAGGCACCAAACCCAGCTTCAAAGATCCAGGAGCAGATTACAGATCATATTGCAGGTTATCAGTCTCAACATGAAAAGGAGTTTCAAAGGCATCACGTTGAGCTGTCAAGTAGTATCACAGCTATAAGTTCTTCCATGACTAGTTCTGTAAACTTGTTTAAGGATTAAAATTAGTCATGTCTGCATAGAACTTGCTCTTAGGAAATAATCAGAATTTTAGAAATCTTTATAAAAGTTGGTATTTGCAGCAAGTTTCTAATGCCAGTCTTATTTCACAAATTTGAACTAATACAACATGGATCACAAGCTCTGCTTTTTCTGCTGACCTGCAGGAAATCTTTGCTTTAGACTGTGCACTGCCTTTCATGTAAAGGGCTATGAAGGTTTTCCACAGACTATTAACTAACATCTGCGCTAGGAAGGTATAAGGTTTTAAAGACAAATTACAGAATCAACAAGAGCATGAACTCTTTACTTTCACATGCAGCCTTAACCAAGTGACCATGTTTCCTCTTCTGAGAAATATCTTATACCTGGAAAACATGTAACAACAGAGCTGCAGCAGAGTCCAGATGCACTCAAGAAATACTAGTACTCGGACAGTCTCTCTTTCCACTGCTCACTCAAATAAAGCGCTAATGCCTTAGTTATACATTAACTGTTTAACAAAACGGCTCTTAAACAGATAATAAGAACGTTTCTGGTGGGGATATCTTTTGATCAACTATTCTCCCAAAACAGACCATGCAGCAACACTAAAATTGACAGTGAGGCCTGTCACAAATTTTGAGAAATGTATGTCAGTCCTGTGCTTTTTTGTTTGTATCATTATATGCCTCTTCCTGAGCACTTAACCTATTCCCTCTTTAAGTTATACTGTAAGGCATAATCCTGTTAAAAAAAATGTTACCAGCTGTGGATCACTGCTGTATTTGGATACTTGGCATCTGACTCCTCAGTTATCAAAGTAACATTTTGAAGGAGAGCGTATCAGCAGTGTTAACTATTTAAAGATAACCAACTATTCTTTCCAACAACCACAGCACTAACAGGAAAGGCATATTCTTTAAACCAATATTTGCTTAAAACACAAATTATGCCAGTTACAATTTAAGTTGCTATGAGTGGATTATTAGTGTCACCACAGCCCCAAAGAGTAAGAGTGATTAGCACAGATTGCAGCTTTCACAGCAAGGGTAAACATGTTCAGGAGAGGGAGGCAAAGTTAAAATACAAAGAAAAATGGCTGTGCAAAGGCTGTATGTTCAGGTTATGAGAACTATCTCAGAAATAAGTTGCCCTGCATTTTTATATCTCCACTTTTTTCTCTCAAAACAGTGGGTATATACACCTGTTAGCCTGCCACTTTTAAAGGCTGGATATGACGAATATTTGGGCAAAGTGGGTGATTCCTGTTGTCCTAAAGGGGCTGCCTTTCAGTACAGAGATAGGTGGCTTACAAAGAGACGCTGTAAGATCCATGTAGATGGCACACACCAAAAAAACAACAAAAAACCCCAAAGTGCGGCAGCACGGTGACTTCGGCCGCGGACAGACCGACCCAGGGCACCGAGCGCTCCGCGTCGCCTAAGCCGCTTAAACGGCCTGAGAGCAGGAAGCCCGGAGAAATAAGAACTGGAAAAGCACCCCGGACCGCACCGCACCGCACCGCGCCGCCCCGGGACGCCTCCCCCGGCTCCGCACCCGGCACCGCGAAGCCCTCGGCGGCGGCGGCGGCTAGCTACCTGCCTCCTTCAGACCGCGGCCCCAGGG